>NC_041390.1:281341161-281690734 GCF_002162155.2 Triticum dicoccoides
TTGTCTATGGAAGTCGCTGCCACCGGCTAAGAAAGATAGGCAAGTGACGTTCAAGGAGATGGTGGAGGAGGAAGCCAGGTACCAGGCGGCTTGTGAAGCCTGTTATGCCGCTTGGAAAAAGGAGGCGGTGGAGATTGGGGGGGCGTCATCGTGCGGAGGGGGTGTACGAAGACGGGTACTTCACGAGGAAGGTCATAGGCACTGGGAACCTCGTCGCGGCGTGGCTGTGGGCCGATAAGCGTCAGCCCACCGACGAGGAGCTCCAGTGGGCGCCCCAATGAAATGGCAAGAGGCACATCGGTACATCAAGCATTGTGAGGCCGAGGAGGCAGAGTGCTGCCTTCGCATTGGGAAGACGCCGCGCACCAGGGAGCTGCTAGCGAGGGCCTGCCAGAATACTGGCCCCAGGAGGGATTATTAGTTTTAGTATTGTTCGTTTTCAATTTTATGCATTGTACCTAGTAGTTAAGTATCATCACATATATGTGATGATATTATATATGTATATATATATATATATATATTCTGTGATGAACTAATGAACAATTAATATATATTATGAATTATATTTTCTATCTATTTTTGTATACTAATTTGTATCAAGCTATTATCATCCACATATACAGAATGGAAAGCATATACACACACATCGAAACAGAACATATAAGAACGGAAAACAGAGTACACACATTGAAACAGAGAAATAAACATAGCAATATTATGAATTCCATTTTCAATCTTTTTTATACTAATTTGAATCTAGATGTTATCATCCACATATACAGAATGGAAAACGGGTATACACACATTGAAACAGAACATATAAGAACGGAAAACAGAGTACACACATTGAAACAAAGGAATAAACAGAGCAATATTATGATTGCTGTGAATACATAGCTATCCATGTCGAAATGACTCGACAAAATAAAATGCATCCATGAGACCATGACCAGCAGCCCTTGCCTATGGTAGGTCTTGGCTCTGCCTGAACTCATGCAGGCATTCGTCCAAGCGGTCGACACGCTCGTGTTACATCTGGAGCACGATCTCGAGCTCCAAGTTGGCTATTTCATCAGAGATAACTAGCTCGAGGATGTGACGGCCATGTTCCTCTACTGCGCCCAAGTGGACACCTAGGCCAAGGAGGCGGTCGAGCCTACCGACCAACGCGTTGGCATCGAGCGGGCCGCGGACAAGGTGAACAGCGTGACCCATGCGAATGGCGAGGCGGGCGCCCAGTGCAAGTATGGCGCAGCCGGACTCTAATGCAAGTACGACACTGAGGGCCTCTGCCCACTCCTGGCGAGGAATGGGGGTACTGATGGGACGTGTACCCAGATGTGATGTTGTGTCGACAGCAGACAAGTGCCGATGGATCAGCTCTTGTTGTGCGGTGCGCCACGGACAAGGCGAACGATGCGACCCATGTGAATGGCACGACAGGCATCCAGTGCAAGTACGACACAGACGACCTCTGGTGCAAGTACGGCGCTGAGGGCCTCTGCCCACTCTTGGCGAGGAATGGGGGTACTGATGGGACGTGTACCCAGCTGTGATGCCGTGTTGATAGCAGGAAAGCACCGATGGATCCGCTCTTGCTGTGCGGCGCGCCGCGCCTCTCGCTCTGCGGCGCTCCAACGGTCTCGCCATGCAGTGAGCTGCATCCTATCGGCACGGACTTTCCTAGCTTGCTCTGGGGCGCTCCATCGATCATGTTGTGCATTGAGCAGCAGCTTGTCGGTGCTGACATGCCTATCTTGATCCATGGCGCTCAAGCGCCATGCGCCAAAGGTCTGCTCAACCCTGGCGATGACGCGCATCAGGGCGTCGCCCATCGTGTTGCCGGGGAGCGCCTCGGCCTCGATGGGCCGTGGTGCCTTCTCATTTTCCTCATCGACGAGGTTGATGGCAGAGGTGGCGCTTTGGTGGGTTGGCATGCTTGGAAAAGGTGGATGTGCTACAGGCAACGCTTGTCGCCTCTCTGCGTCGCACGCCACCTAGGTTTATGTGCAATATCGCTGGGTGGTGGGAAACAGGTGAGGAAATGGCAGGAAATGGTGGCGTGTTCATAAAACCCCATCAATTAATGGAACCTTAGCATAGAAGGAACATTGAGCTAGCACAAGAAGTAGATGATGATCAGATGAACACGAACCACACTAGGGAACCCATCGGTGATGAATTCATCAATCACAAATGGTTGAATACTAGCAAGCGTTTGCCCACAACAAACACGGCTTATTCCATCACAAACAGGATGGATCAACTATATGCCACATATCGCACATTGTCAAAATGTAATGCGGTAGACCTTCTTTAACATGTGTTAAAAATTAAAAAAATAAAAAAACAAGGACCTCGAGGTTAAATTAAATCATGGGATGGGTCGTATCAGTCATTTAATTTGACAAATACGACCCATCCTATCAGCTAATTTAACATCAACACAACTTCCCATCCAGTCACCCATCCGATGGCTGTTCCAGCCTGAGCACACTTAACTTGAGAGTTCTCTTGCATGATCTACTGGTGGAACAACAAGTTCTTGCTGATATAGGATGCCTCTTCACATCCTTATGGCGTATCCAGATGACCGCTCGTCCCCCAATGGCCAATAGATGTTGTATAGATAGAGCATATCACATACGTCATATTAGAAGCAATCGTCTGTGTTATCGGTCTTCGCACACATTTCTGATTACAGACATGTTTGCCACGTATCATACACATCTTGATATATTGAATAGTTTATGTTCTCTTGTCTCAACGCAAATAGTTCATCCGATTAAACCGCATGCCGTATATCGCACACACCTTGATCTGGCTGACCATTTCTTTTGTGTTTCCTAATCACAAACAGTTCATCCGAGTGAACCACATGATGTATATTGCACACACCTTCATCTAGCTGCTCATTTATTTTGTTCCTCCTCATTGCAAACAGTTAATTGAACTGAACCGTATGCCCTACATCACACACACAACTAAAATTCGAATCGTGGTTGATGCATCCTCCATCACAAATGTTTTGCACCTTTTTGATGGTTTGTTACACCACCGTTTGTGATTATTGCATCACACACATTTTAGTCGAAGGGTCTCTGATCGTAGTTTTGCGTTAGCAGCACCCTGCAGTAATGACACAATCTGTATAGCTAACTCTACTGCGATCTTTGACATTACTGCACACAGTTGGTTTCTTCAACCGTGTGCCCTGTAGAGCACAGAATTAATTATCGCACTTGAGTATCCATCATCACCCTTCTTTGTAACTTTGACCTCGTCACCCATGGGTAAACTTATGACCGAAGTCATTCCACACACTTCGTTTTTACAAAGCTTTTTCCAATAAAAGCCCATGATTTGTCCCTCTTCTAGTGATAGAGGCAAAGGTGTCCCATCTTTTGATGAGATGGTGGCCATCGTTTTGGAGGAAGTCGACTTTGATGATCCGACTATGAACGTGCAAGGACGTCGCGCCTTAGCAATCGCTAAACCAACTACGAGAGGTTATTAACCATGCCGAAGCATGATCAACCTGACCACGAAGGTCTGTTTCCTGCAGGCAAACAAAGAACAAGCAAGAAACTAAGATTGCAATCTGGATATTGCGAATATAAGAGGAAAGCTTTATTGATCACGGTGGGGTTCTGTGACGCCTTTGTCTGGTCGTTGAACACAAAGGAAGTATGTGAAGTTGCAGCTATGGCGAACTTTAATCTAAACAAAACCCAAAGTCTAAACGACGCCCTAACGACTGTATATATGGAGGAGAGAGGGAGGAATTTCGTGGCCCTGGAGGAGGGGTCCGAAACCAACCCTAACTCTTGTTTACCCACACATACAGACTCTAAAAACAGCCTATAATCAAGTATTTCGAAATTACATGGGCCTGGCCCAAAAATAGGGTGACGCAACACCTAGAATAGCCTGTGGACGAAATTTATGAAGTGGCGTCTTGTATATTTCGTCCAAGCCTTCATGCACTCATTATGGTGGCTTCAAAGTCCTGGAATCATCACTTGTAACTCCGTTCTTGTTCCCCTTGCGCATGCCATCATCTCCATGCTTGAACTTTCTCTAAGGTTCATCTGTCTTGTCCAAGCTAGGCCCTTCATTTGTAATCAGAATAAACATATCCAATTTAGGCAACATCATATTCTCATGAACATTAGAAACGTTACCAAGAAACGAAAGTACCTGGTAATTCAATTGGCGTGCGCGAGGTCTAGTAATTGGTCCAGTATGTATAGTAGCAGGGGCTGTGGGTGTAACAATGGTATTGATGTCCTCATCATCCCCCCTTCTTGAAATGAAGTCGTCCTCAACGGAAGCTCATCTTCCTCACCCAAATAAGGCTTCAAATCCGCAATGTTAAAAGTGGGACAAACCCCAAAATCTACAGGCAGCTTAAGTTTATATGCATTATCATTTATTTTCTCTATCACCTTAAAAGGACTATCAGCACGTGGTATTCACTTTGATTTGCGCAAATTAGGAAATCTATCCTTACGCAAATATAACCAAACAAGATCTCGAGGTGCAAACACAACATGTTTTCTACCGTTATCTCCAGCAAGTTTATATTTAGCATTCATACGCCCAATGTTTTCCTTAGTTAACTCATGCATTTTTAAAATCAATTTAGCACGTTCTTTAGCATCAAAATTAACCTTTTTCGAAGATGGAAGTGGCAACAAATCAATAGGCACACGAGGTAGGAAACCATACACAATTTCAAAAGGGCACATATTAGTAGTAGAACGCAATGAACGATTATAAGCAAATTTACTACGAGGCAAGCATTCTTCCCACATTTTCTTATTATTCTTCAAACATCCCTAAGCATAGTAGACAATGTTCTATTGACTACTTCAGTTTGTCCATCAGTTTGGGGTGACAAGTAGTACTAAAAAGAAGTTTAGTCCCCAATTTAGCCCATAAACATCTCCAAAAGTGGCTAAGAAATTTGGTATCATGATCTGAAACAATAGTATTTGGCACACCATGCAGGCGAATAATTTCATGAAAGAACAAATCAGCAACATTAACAGCATCATCGCTTTTATGACATGGTATAAAGTGTGCCATTTTCAAGTATCCACGCCAACAAATATGCTATCCCTCCCCTTCTTTGTTCGAGGTAAACCTAAAACAAAATCCATACATATATCCTCCCAAGGAAAACTAGGTACAGGCAAAGGCATATATAAACCATAAGGATTGAGTCGTGACTTAGCTTTTTGACATGTAGTGCAGCGAGCAACAAAATGCTCAACATCCAGTATCATCTTTGGGCAAAAGAAATGTGTAGCCAGTACGTCCTCCGTCTTCTTCACGCCAAAGTGTCACATTAATCCTCCTCCATGCGCCTCCTTCAACAATAAAAGACGGACAGAGCTAGCTGGAATGCATAGCTTGTTAGGACGGAACACAAATCCATCATTAACGATGAACTTGTTCCATGTTCTTCCTTCTTTACAATTATGTATTACATCTTTAAAATCAGCATCATGCACATATTGATCTTTGATGGTCTCCAAACCAAATATTTTGAAGTCAAGTTGTGAAAGCATAGTATAGCGACGAGACAATGCATTAGCAATACCATTTTCTTTACCCTTCTTGTGTTTAATGTCATAAGGAAAGTCTCAATGAATTCAACCCATTTAGCATGTCTATGATTCAGTTTACTTGACTTTTAATATGTTTCAAGGATTCATCATCACAATGTATAACAAAGTCTTTGGGCCATAAATAATGTTGCCATGTCTCTAAAGTCCGAACAAGAGCATATAATTCTTTATCATAAGTAGAGTAATTCAGACTAGGCCCACTCAATTTTTCAGAAAAATATGCAACATGTTTGCCATCTTGTAATAACACACCTCTTAATCCAATTCTACTAGCATCACATTCAAGCTCAAAAGTCTTATTAAAACCAAGAAGTTGGAGTAAAGGAGCATGTGTTAACTTATCTTTCAATACCGTGAAGGCTTCTTCCTGTGTGGTACCCCAAACAAAAGGTACATCCTTCTTTGTATGCTCATTGAGAGGTGCAGCAATGGTGCTGAAATCTCTCGCAAAATGCCTATAGAATCCAGCGAGGCCAAGAAAACTCCTGACTTGTGTGAATGTTTTGGGCTACGGCCAACTCTCAATAGCTTCAATCTTGGCTTTATCAACTTCAATTCCCTGTGGAGAACAACATAGCTAAGAAAAGATACTCGATCGGTGCAGAAGGTGCACTTCCCAAGGTAACCAAACAAACATGCGTCGCGTAGAGCAATAAAAACAGCATGTAAATGTTCCAAATGTTCCTCCAAAGATCTGCTATAAATCAGTATATCATCAAAATAGACTACCACAAATTGTCCAATGAAAGCACATAAAAGTTCGTTCATTAATCTCATGAAAGTACTAGGTGCATTAGTTAACCTAAAAGGCATGACTAACCACTCATATAATCCAAACTTAGTTTTAAATGTTGTTTTCCATTAATCTCCCAATTTAATACGAATTTGATGGTATCCACTACGCAAATCAACTTTGGAGAATATTGTAGAGCCACTCAATTCATCAAGCATGTCATCTAGCCTAGGAATAGGATGACGATAACGAATAGTAATATTATTAGTGCCACTACAATCAACACACATACGTGATGTACCATCTTTTTTGGCACTAGTATAATAGGAACAACACAAGGACTAAGAGATTCGTGTATATACCCTTTGTCGAGCATCTCCTGTACTTGGCGCATAATCTCCTTTGTCTCCTCTGGATTGGTACGGTATGGCGCACAGTTAGGAAGCGAAGCACCGGGAATTAAGTCAATCTGATGCTCAATCCCTGGAATAGTTGGTAATCCCGGTGGCTCGTCTTGTGGAAAGACGTCAGTGAACTCCTGCAAAATGTTAGTGACAGCAGGAGGCAAATAGGAAGGTACATCCTCGAAAGAAAATAACGCATCTTTGCACACAAAAGCATAGCAAACAGATTTGCTGAAATCTAGATCATCTATATCAGATTTGGTGGCATGTAAACATGGACTTTTCAATTTAATTTCAAAAGCAACACTAGATGGTTTATTATTAGGCTTCATTTGTTGCTCAAATTCTTTTGCCACAATCTGATTTTCAGTCTTATGTTTCTCCTGTTTTTCTTTATTAGCTCTATTAATATCATCTTTCAAAATGGAATCAGGAGTCATAGGAAGCAATGTAATATATTTGTCCTTATGAACAAAAGTATACTGATTGGTTCTACCATGGTGTAAAGAATTTTTATCAAATTGCCATGGTCTACCAAGTAATAAGGAACATGCTTGCATAGGTACCACAACACAATCAACATAATCAGCATACGTGGAGATACTAAAATGCACATGAACAATACATGTTACCTTAACCTTGCCGCTGTTGTTGAACCATTGGATGTAGTAAGGATGTGGATGTGGTCTTGTGGTGAGAGATAGCTTCTCCACCATCTCCATCCTAGCCAAGTTGTTGCAGCTCCCTCCATCTATGATGACGCGAACAGAACGTTCCTTCACAACTCCCTTTGTATGGAACAAATTATGCTTCTTATTTTGCTCAGCTTGTGTAACCTGCACACTCAAAACACATTGAGCAAGTAAACATTCATACCTATCAGCATCTTCAGCAGCCATGTATTGCGTCTCATGATCAGAACCATCTCCACTGTGTTCTTCACTTGTAATAAGAGCCAAGGTCTCCTCATCATAGTCACTAGCGGACTCATACCCACCATCCTCAGTAACAATCATCACACGCTTAGATGGGCATTGTCTCGCATAATGACCTCCCCCTTTGCAACGATGACAAATAATATCATGTGTTTGCCCTGTTGATGCCATGGATGAAGAAGAGCTATGTGCTGGCCCAGAAGGTGTGCTCTTGGCAGATAGTGGTGGTTGTGCCTGCTTTCTAGTATCATGGTTGGCAGTGACAGCTGACGGAGGCACCGGTGCAGCAGAACGTGTGGAAGTAGAGGATGCATGCAGTGTCCATGATGAAGATCGACCTACAGAAAAGTTAGTTCGCGCCAATTCCTATCGGTCATGCACTTCACGTTCAACTTTGCAAGCAAGATGGAATAAATGAGTAATATTATTATATTCCTTATACTCTAGAATGGTCTGAATATCTTTATTTAATCCACCCATAAAACGTGCAAACATAGCTTCATTACCCTCAACAATACCACACCGAATCATACCAGTTTGTAATTTATGACAATATTCTTCTACAAATTTTTTTCCTTGTCTTAAACGCTGCAATTTTTGAAGTAATTCATGTTGATAATATGGTGGAACCCAACGAGTACGCATATCCGTTTTCAAATCAGCCCAAGTAGTTGGAATATTATTCGGATATAATCTACGATGTTCAGACCACCACACACAAGCAAAACTAGTGAAAGCACAAAGTGCAGCAGCAACACGTCTCTCCTTGGGATATTCTAAACATGTAAAACATTCTTCGGTTTCTAACTCCCAAGTAAGATATCTATCAGGAACATATGTAGCCTCAAATGGTGGAATATTCAATTTTAGTTTAGGGAGATGGTCATGATCTCGTTACTGATGGGGAGCCCTACCATTGCCATTATTTGCATGTGGATGACCTGGTGGTTGTGGTGCTGGTGGTTGCATGTAGTTATGATTTTGATCAACCTCATCCTTGTAATCTCCCGAATAATCAACCTCCTCCACATCAGTAGCAGGAGCCACAGAAGTATCAACAGTAGCACCAACAGTTTGGCTAGGCTCAAGAGGGACACGGCTCGCTTGGCGGAGGGCTATTTCACGATGTTGAGGTAGTCGTCGTGGTCGTCGTCGTTGTTGTTGTTGTTGTTGTTGTTGTTGTTGTTGTTGTTGTTGTTGTTGTTGTTGTTGTCGTTGTTGTTGTTGTTGTTGTTGCTGTTGCAGAGGTGCGGTAGGTGCAGCCGGTGGTGGTTGTGGAAGACATGGAAGCAGTTCATTAAAACTGTTATCGAGCTTTGTTTCGAATGTCTTCTCAAAGACAATTATATTATCCATGGCCTCTTCAAAATTGTTCAGCACATCTTGCACCTATTCAGTCATCATTCGCTAAAATTTATCATGCAACTCCTTATTCATCATGTTCTCGCAGTCAGTCTCATAGACTTGTGATCCTTCCATGGTTAGCAATAATAGAAACACAAAAGAATATGATCCTACAGACTACTAGAAAAAGGTGGTGGTGGGTGTCACAAATCTGTCAAGCAAATCTCAAATTCTTACCAGTTCTTACCCAACAGCTGGCGGTGATCGGCAACCGATGTTGCCAAACTCTCAAAGCTTGGATAGAGTGATTATCAGGGAGAGTCGAATGTAGGACATAGATTTATGTGGAGCTTGGAAGGCCTATAATATCGTAGCAAAAAGATTAGCAATAATCAATTCAGAGATGCAAACTTGAATAAACGCTCAACGACGGTACTATTCTGGTCCTAGGCTAGACCATGCTAGAGACGCGAGCCTAGAACACTAAAAAAATCACGGCGCTGCCCGTAAACAAGGGAAAAGCACACTCTAGAATTTTTTTCGCCCTCTCTTTTTTGCGCTCCTCTCTTTTTTGCGAAAAATCACTACAATGGCGAGTGTCTCAAAACTCTTCCCAGGTCAAAATGATAGGATGGACATGAAATTTTTTTGACAATTTTTTTCGGAAATCAGGGCAGCGACGATGAAAAAGTGTGACAAAAAATCATTATGATGGCGAGTGTCTCAAAAGACTCAGAAAATCCTAAATATAGGATAGGGAAAAAATATTTTCGGTGGCCGGAATTTTGGCCTAATAATTGCCTGGGGGTCTCTAGACCCTTTTTTTTAAAGCTACTCAGGCAAGGAAACACGAATCGGAAATTAGATGGATCTCGAAAACAAACCTAATATGATAAGAACTAGGACTGGTGGTGGATATATGATGGTAAGATATGTCAGCGGTGGTGGTATATGGATACGGATTGGTGGTGGTATATGGATACGGATTGGTGATGGTATATGGAGATGGATTGGTGGCGGATAAGCGGTGGTGGTAGATGGCAGGGGCGATGATGATGGTGCGGCGGCGGTGTGAAAACTTATGACCAGAACTCGAAACTCTAAAAGACTAGACTCTAAGACCAGCAACTAGACACGACGATGCAACCGCAAATTCAACAAAGCAAAATAGTTAAAAGACTATGCAAAGGCTCAGACTGGTTCAGATATGATGAACTAACCCTAATTGTTTTGTGGCTTTTTCATGGAGTGTAGGTATGAAGAGCATACTCGATATAAAGTACGAAAAACGGGAAAATCTCATCAAGCAACCTGTAAATCTGATACCACATGATAGAGGCAAAGGTGTCCCATCTTTCGATGAGATGGTGGCTATTGTTTTGGAGGAATTCGACTTTGACGATCTAACTACGAACGTGCAAGGACGTCACGCCTTAGCAATCGCTAAACCAACTCCGAGAGGTTATTGACCACCCCAGAGCACAATCAACCTGACCATGAAGGTCTGTTTCCTGTAGGCAAATGAAGAACAAGCAAGAAACTAAGATTGCAATCGGGATATTGTGAATATAGGAGCAAAGGTTTATTGATCACGGTGGAGCTCTGTGACGCCTTTGTGTGGTTGTTGAACACAAACGAAGTACGTGAAGTTGCAGCTATGGCGAACTTTAATCTAAACAAAACCCAAAGTATAAACGATGCCCTAAGGGTTGTATATATGGAGGAGAGAGGGGGGAATTTCGTGGCCCTTGGAGGAGGTGTCCGAAACCAACCCTAGCTGGCAGGAGGGGTTTGAAACCAACCCTAACTCTTGTTTCATGGCCCTTGCAAGCATTTTGAATGTAGCAATGTCAGGCCTGAGGACTTTGTCAAGTTTGCTTCGTTTCAACTCAAGGACCAAGCTGCTGAGTGGTATCAACAATATGATTCCAGAGGAGGTCGTGTGATTACCTGGGATGATTTCCGCCGAGACTTCAAAGCTCATCATATCCCACCAAGTGTTGCTGAGAGCAAGCGTGAGGAGTTCCGCCATCTCAAGCAAGGTAGCATGTCCGTGTACATCTAGTTTCAGAAACTTGCTCGCTTCGCTAAACAAGATGTTCCTAATGAAAAGAGTATGATCGATCAATTCAGAGGTGGCCTCAGAGAAGATCTATAGTTAGCTCTCGTGCTTCTTGAGCCGACTAAGTTCGATCAATTCTACAACATGGCACCAAAGCAAGAATCTGCTCATCTCAAGTGTGAGCCTTCTAGGATGAGAGTCAGGGATGCAGTTCAATCTTCTTTTTCCTCACAAGTGACAGCTATGCAACAAAAGTTCTGGCTTCTGCCTCCTCCTACATTTCGCCAGCCCTACCAGTAGAAGAGCAAAGGTGGCAATGGATCTTCCCACCCACCCAACCCAGGCTATCAGAACAAAGCTCAATCTCAAGATCCAAGGGCAAGTTCTCCTTATCATCGTCCGCTCTAAAAGATGACTTGCAATAAGTGTCAGCGGAAAGGGCACTATGCAAACAAATGCTTCAACCAAAGGCGCCTTCCGCCTCCTCCTCCCGTGAGATCTCCCAGCAATGCAGTGGTCAAGCATAATTCCATGTCTGCAAAGGTGAACATGATGAACGCAGCTCAGGCAGAGGATTCTTCAGAAGTGATCATGGGTAATCTTCCTGTTAATGACTTTCCTGCAAAAGTTTTATTCGATTCTGGTGCATCGCATTCTTTCATTTCAAGACCTTTTGTGGCTATGCATGATTTGGTTACTCAAGTATTGCCGAGATCTTTGTATATTGTTTATCCGGCTCAACAAATGACTTCTCGATTATTCGTTCAGGATTCCATTATCAAGATGGGAAACTATAAATTTCTGTCTTCTCCAATTGTTCTTGGAGACTCGGATATTGATCTAATTCTCAGGATGGACTTGCTTTCTAAGCACAAGGCTCAGCTTGATTGTGCTGCCAGAGAGATTTAATTGACACACTCTTCTGAGGATGTGATCATCTATGCCACTCAGGATGAAACCATTCGACTGTTTTATCTCAATGAGAAGGGCAAGTTGAATGGCATCTCTCAGATTCCAGTCATTTGTGAATACCAAGACGCCTTTCTAGAAGAGCTTCCGGGAATGCCTCCTCACCATCCAGTTGAATTAGTTATCGATCTTAAGCCTGGTACGGAACCCGTTTGCAAGTGTCCTTACAAGCTTGGACCAGAGGAGTTGAAGAAACAACTCGATGAACAAGAGCATATGGGTCTGATCAGACTGAGTTCATCTCCATGGGGTTATGGTGTTCTTTTTGTCCGGAAGAAGGATGGAACGGACCGACTTTGTGTCGACTACCATCCATTGAACAAGAAGACAATAAAAAACAAGTATCCACTTCCCAACATCAATGAGCTATTCGAGCAACTTAAAGGTGCTAAAGTATTCTCCAAGCTTGACCACCGTATGGGTTATCATCAGATTCGCATTCGTGAGCAAGGTATTCCCAAGACAGCATTCAGAACAAGCTATGGTTCTTATGAACATATTGTCATGTCTTTCGGCCTTGTCAATGCTCCTCCAATGTTCTCTCGCATGATGAACTTCATATTCAACCCCTACACAAATGATTTCGTCCTGGTGTATCTCGATGATATCTTGGTCTTCTCCAAGAATAAGGAGGATCATGCCAAGCATTTGAGATTGGTGCTTGACAAGCTTAGAGAGCATCAATTCTATGCGGAAGTTTTCCAAGTGTGAGTTCTGGCTTGATGAGGTTCTTTACCTTGGTCATATCATCTCCGCCAAGGGCATCGCTGTTAATACCAAGAAGGTGTATGCAATTTTGAATTGGGAACCTCCTCAGAATGTCAAGCAGCTCCGCAGTTTTCTTGGGCTTGCAAGCTATTGTCGAATATTCATTTATAATTTATCAAAGATTGCAAAGCCTCTTTCCAACCTCCTCCAGAAGCATGTTAAGTATGTCTGGACACCTGAATGTGACGTTGCTTTCAACACCCTCAAAGAGAAGCTAGTCACAGCTCCTGTCTTAACTCCTCCTGATGAATCCAAGCCATTCGAAGTTTTCTGTGATGCCTCCTTACAAGGTCTCGGCGCAGTGTTAATGCAAGAGAATAAAGTTGTGGCCTATACCTCTCGCTAGTTGAAGCCCAACGAAAGGAACTACCCCACTCACGATCTTGAGTTGGCGTCAGTTGTTCATGCATTGTTAATGTGGAGACATCTCTTGTTGGGAAGGAAAGTGGACATTTTCACAGATCATAAGAGCCTCAAGTATATCTTCACTCAACCCAACCTCAACCTCAGGAAGACTCCATGGGTCGAAATGATTCAAGAATACAATCTGAGTATTGAATATACTCCAGGCAAGGCCAATGTCATTGCAGATGCTTTGAGCAAGAAGGCTTATTGCAATAGCTTAATTCTCAAGCCCTTCCAACCGGACCTTTGTGAAGCTTTCCGCAAACTGAACCTCCAAGTTGTTCCTCAAGACTTTCTTGCCAACCTTCTAGTCACTCCTACTTTGGAAGATCAAATTCGTGTAGCACAGCTCCTGGATACCATGGTGAAGAAGGTGAAACATGGTATTGCCAAGAGCCAACCCAAATACATGTGCTATCGGATTGATGACATGGACACTCTATTCTTTGAGGACTGGATTGTGCTTCCTAAAGGTGATCTAAGGAAGGTCATAATGAAGGAGGCGCACAATTCTCTTCTTTCCATTCATCCTGGAAGTATGAAGATGTACCATGACCTCAAGCAGTCGTATTGGTGGACACGAATGAAGCGAGAAATTGGTCAATTCGTGAATGAATGTGATGTTTGCCGAAGGGTGAAAGCAGAACGCCAACGGCCAGCTGGTCTCCTCCAACATCTTGCTATTGTAGAATGGAAGTTTGACCATATTGAGATGGACTTCATTACTGGATTTCCTAAGTCCAAGCATGGGAATGATGCTATTTTCGTTGTCATTGACAAGCTTACAAAAGTGGCTTATTTCCTTCCAATCAAAGAATCCATCACAGCAGCTCAGCTGGCAAAACTATACACCTCCAGGATTGTCTCTTTGCACATCATTCCACAATTGATATCTTCAGATCGTGGAACCATTTTCACTTCTAAGTTCTGGGACTCCTTCCAGAAGGCCATGGGCACCAACATTCGCTTCAGCACAACTTTTCATCCTCAAACTAGTGGCCAAGTCGAGCGAGTAAATCAAATTCTCGATGATATGCTCAGGGCTTGCGTCATCTCTTTCGGTATGAAGTGGGAAGTTTGTCTTCCATATGCCGAGTTCTCCTACAAAAATAGCTTCCAAGCGAGTTCGGGCAAGGCCCCATTCAAAATTTTCTATGGAAGAAAGTGACGTACTCCTCTCAATTGGTCAGAGACTGGTGAACGGCAACTTCTTGGCAATGACTTGATCACAAAGGCTGAAGAAATGTGCAAAGTCATCCGTAAAAATCTCAAAGCCGCGCAATCGTGCTAGAAGAGTTACTATGATAGCAAGCACCGTGACTTGGCTTTTGAGATCGGATACCATGTCTACCTCCGCATCTCTCCATTGAAAGGTATACATCGCTTTGGTATAAAAGGGAAGCTTGCCCCTAGATACGTGGGTCCTTTCAAGATCATTGGCAAAAGATGCGACCTTGCCTATCAACTTGAGCTTCCGTCCAACTTCGCAAATGTGCACGATGTGTTTCACGTGTCATAGCTTCGCAAGTGCTTCAAGACTCCTGAGCGTACTATCAACTTCGAAGAGATTGATCTCCAAGAAGATCTGTCTTATCATGAGTATCCCGTTGCTATTCTTGAAGAAACTAAGTGCATAACTTGCAACAAGTCAATCAAATTCCTGAAAGTGAAGTGGTCACACCATTCCGACCAAGAGGCCACCTGGGAGCACGAGGATCACCTCCGTTCTGAATATCCAATGTTCTTTCAGTCCCAGATCTCGGGACGATATCCTCTTGTAGTGGTGGAGTGTTGTAACACCCCGGATGTAACTTTCCATATTTATAACTCCGACTCTTGACATTTTCGGCTTTATGTTATGAGATTCCCTTCATGGTTGGGTTTTGTCTTTTGTTTTGTATTTTTTTTGATGTCATGCATTTCAGATCATGTCATCATGGGCATCGCATTTGCATTCGTGTTTGTCTCATGCATCTGAGCATTTTCCCCATTGCTCGTTTCGTAATCCGACACTCCCACATACACCCGGCGCACCCCTCTTGTCTCTTTCCGTGAGCGGGAGAAAAACATTTTAGGAATGGGCTGAGATTTGTCAAGTGGCCTTGGTACACCACCGGTAGACTGCCTGTCAAATTTCGTTCCATTTGGAGGCCGTTTGATGCCCCAACGGTTAATCGGGCAACCACAAAAGCCTCTTTTGTGTTGCAGCCCAACACCCCTCCAAAACAGCCCAATAACCCATCTAAACCACATCCATGCTCTCCGTCGTCGGATCTCAATCGTGTGGGCGAAAACCGCACCTATTTGGACACACCTATCTCCCTCTACCTATAAATATGTGCACCCCTCCAAAAATCTCGCAGTCCAAACCCTAGCCCCGCTACCCTCGTGCCGCCGGACACATCTACTCCGCCGCTGGACTTGTCTGCCTCCCCCTCTGCCGCCACGTGGCAGCACACTGTTGGCCGAGGCACCCGCGCCCACTTCGCCACGCCGGCCTACCGGGGCCCAAGCGGGGCCCTCCGGGTCCAATTCGGTCAGGTCGCCCGGGACGCTAGCCGCCGTCGCCGTCCACCCGTGCCCGCCGACCCGCGCCTCCCCGCCGACCAGGCCAACGGAGCTCCCTGCCATCTTCCTCCTTCACCATCGCGTCTGGCAGCATGCCATCTGCCGCCCGACACCCTCCGCCACAGCCCCGCGCCGGATCCCTGCGAGATCCAGCCGGAGGAGGCCTCCCCTTGCCGGATACGACGCCTCCGGCAGCCTCTCCGGTCTCCTTCCTCCACTCCGGCGTCAAGCTCCGGCCGTCCTCGTCATCCATGCTAGACCCTAGATCTGGACGAGGTTGGCTGCCATTTTCATCATTGCAAAAGTGCTATAAAATGTTAACTCCTGGTTCTTAACAGAACATGGTGATTTATCATTTTTGTTGCATTTGATGTATGCATCATATGAGCATGAGGTCTACATGTGTTTTGAACTACTACATGCCATATTTACAGGGGTGTAAGTCTTGTCTTTTTGTGATCTATGTGGTGACTAGCACAAGCATGCAAAGTAGGTTCCATAATGTTGCTGCTTTCAGGCACTTGGATTTTGCTAAGTCTTTTTCCTGCTGTTATTTTGATGCCATGTAAACTTGATTCTACCATGAGATCCATGCTTATTTTTAGATAATTCAGTAAGGGTGTTTTGAACATGTGGTAATGCTCTATCCATTCTTTCCCCTGGTTGAAATTATGGAGTGTTCTAGCATGTACTTTTCTTGCTCTACTTTTGCTATATAATGTTCTTGGCAGATTGTTAACATGTTAATCAATATTGCCATGAGTTTTCCTAGTGATCCATCCATCCTATGAACTTGATCTTGCACCATTTAGCTTCATTAACATGTCTTATTGTTGTTGGTATGATTATGTTGTAATGCAATGCTTTGTGGTGAGTGGCATGAGCTCGCAAATTTGCTATCATGAATCTAAATCTCGTTATAAAACTTGATATGTTTACATGGGTGCCATCGTATTTTCTGTGCCATTTTGCCTCATGATCAGTAAGGGAGTTTTGTTCCATGCATTTAGTAGAATCATGCCATGCCTTTGTTTACTACGGTATGTTCTTGTAGCATGATGTTTTATTCCTCTAAACAGTGCTTTCTGATGTTGATTATGCCATGTTAGTATTTTCACAAAGTCTGTGAAGCTGATATCTTTTGCACTTTTGCCATGCTTGTTTGAACCTGTTCTATTGTGTTTTAGCCGTAGCTCAGTG
Organism: Triticum dicoccoides; assembly: GCF_002162155.2. NCBI lineage: Eukaryota > Viridiplantae > Streptophyta > Magnoliopsida > Poales > Poaceae > Triticum > Triticum dicoccoides. Next base: position 281,358,189 of record NC_041390.1, read on the forward strand.
TTCATGTTTTGTCAAGAATATCGTGTACATTACTGCCATATGCTTCGTTGCTATGCTGGAGTGCAGTAGCTTAGTTTCTTGTTGCATTCTAAATGCCATCATGTTGTTAATCACAGTTTTGCACCATTCTTGTTTTGCTTGCCGTTTGCAAACCGTGCATCCGTTTTCGGCGATCTTTACATCGATTTCAACCGAAATCACCTCATCTTTCCAGCGGCATACTTGGTTTTCCAAGTTGATTACTTGATCATTGTTTCCCTTCCGGAGCATGCATATGCATTGCATATCATATCTTGCATATCATGCCATGTATTGCATCATGTCGTTTGTGCATTGCTCCGTGATTGATTATTGTTCCATTGCTTATGTTCTTACTTTGGGTAGAGCCAGGAGATGAGTACGTGAAAGAGGAACCTGTTGAGTATGCTAACGAGGATCAAGCTTTCGACAACTCTGAGAAATTTGTAGGCAAGATGACCATACCCTCGAAATCACTTCTATCTTTGTGTGACGCCCCTGATTCAATCGTACACTAATCATACACGCAAACATGTACGATCAAGATCAGGGACTCACCAGAAGATATCACAACACAACTCTACAAAAAAAAATAAGTTATACAAGCATCATATTACAAGCCAGGGGCCTCGAGGGCTCGAATACAAGAGCTCGATCATAGACAAGTCAGCGGAAGCAACAATATCTGAGTACAGACATAAGTAAACAAGTTTCCCTTAAGAAGGCTAGCACAAACTAGGATGCAGATCAAAAGAGGCGCACGCCTCCTACCTAGGATCCTCCTAAACTACTCATGGTCGTCGTCAGCGGCCTTGACGTAGTAGTAGGCACCAACGAAGCAACCGTGAGTACTGATCCAAAGTACTCGCAAGCAAGGAGCTACACTACATATGTATGCATTGGTATCAAATGGAAAAGGGGTATCATATGTGGACTGAACTGCAGAATGCTGGAATAAGAGGGGGATAGCTAGTCCTATCGAAGACTACGCTTCTGGCAACCTCCATCTTGTAGCAGAAGAAGAGAGAAGATGGTAAGTTCACCAAGTAACATCGCATAGCATAATCCTAACCGATGATCCTCCCCTCGTCGCCCTGTGAGAGAGCGATGACCGGTTGTATCTGGCACTTGGAAGGGTGTGTTTTATTAAGTATTCGGTTCTGGTTGTCATAAGGTCAAGGTACAACTCCAAGTCGTCCTGTTACTGAAGATCACAGCTATTCGAATAGATTAACTTCCTTGCAGGGGTGCACCACATTTCCCAACACGCGATCCCCTTTGTCCGGACAAACTTTTCTAGGTCATGCCCGGCCTCGGAAGATCAACACGTCGCAGCCCTACCTAGGCACAACAGAGAGGTCAGCACGCCTGTAACGCCCTCGATGCGGCTATATCTCCCACGTGTCGAAGCACGACTTAGAGGCATAACCGCATTGAAAGCAATGTCGCAAGTGAGGTAATCTTCACACAACCCATGTAATACATAAGGGAAAGAGATACATAGTTGGCTTACAATCGCCACTTCACACAATACATGAATAAAGCATTACATTCATCCAAATACACTCAAGATCCGACAACGGAACCAAAATAAAAGAAGACTACCCCAAATGCTACACAAATCCCCGATCGTCCCAACTGGGCTCCATTAGTAATCAACGGGAAAACGGAACAACATAAAGAACACGATCTTCATAGAGCTCCTCCTTGAGCTTGGTTGTGTCACCTACACGGTATCATCGGCACCTGCAAACTAGTTATGGAAGTATCTGTGAGTCACGGGGACTCAGCAATCTCACACCCTCTCGATCAAGACTATTTACGCTTATAGGTAGGGTAAAAGGTATGAGGTGGAGCTGCAGCAAGCGACTAGCATATATGGTGGCTACCATACGCAAATGAGAGCGAGAAGAGAAGGCAAAGCACGGTCGAGAAACTATGATCAAGAAGTGATCCTAGAACAACTTACGTCAAGCATAACTCCAACACCGTGTTCACTTCCCGGACTCTGCCGAGAAGAGACCATCACAGTTACACACGCGGTTGATGCATTTTAATTAAGATCAACTTCAGGTTTTCTACAACCGGACATTAACAAATTCTCATCTGACCATAACCGTGGGCACAACTTTCGAAAGTTCAAATCCCTACAGGGGAGTCCCAACTTAGCCCATCACAAGCTCTCACGGTCAATGAAGGATATTCCTTCTCCCAAGACAATCCGATCAGGCTCGGCATCTCGGTTACAAGACATCCTCGACAATGGTAAAACAAGTCCAGCAAAGCCACCCGAATGTGCCGACAAATCCCGATAGGAGCTGCACATATCTCGTTCTCAGGGCACAGCGGATTGTTCAAGGTTCCGGTAGGCCAGCCCAGAGTTGCCCCTAGTGGCCACCGGCAGCTGACAGGTTGGACCAAAACTCAGAGGAGCACTGGCCCGGGGGTTGAAATAAAGATGACCCTTGAGTCTGCAGAACCCAAGGGAAAGAAAAGGCTAGGTGGGGAATGGTAAAACCAATGTTGGGCCTTGCTGGAGGAGTTTTATTCAAGGCGAACTGTCAAGGGGTTCCCATTATAACCCAACCGTGTAAGGAACGCAAAATTCGGGAACATAACACCGATATGAAGGAAACTAGGGCGGCAAGGGTGGAACAAAACACCAGGCATAAGGCCTAGCCTTCCACCCTTTACCAAGTATATAGATGCATTAATTAAAATAAGAGATATTGTGATATCCCAACAATAATATCCATGTTCCAAACATGGAACAAGCTCCAATCTTCACCTGCAACTAACAACGCTATAAGAGGGGCTGAGCAAAGCGGTAACATATCCAAACAACAGTTTACTAGGACAAGGTGGGTTAGAGGCTTGGCTTAACAATATGGGAGGCAAGATAAGCAAGTGGTAGGTATCACAGCATAGGCATAGCAAAAGAGCGAGCAACTAGCAAGCAAAGATAGAAGTGATTTCGAGGGTATGGTCATCTTGCCTGAAATCCCGCAAGGAAGAAGAAGTCCATGAAGAAGACAAACGGACATAGTCGAACGGTTCCTCACAAACTCGATGTTATCGGAACCAACCCGAAGAGGCAACACCAGAAAGAAGCACACAACATAGTAAACAACCAACACATGAACATGGCATGATTTGCGGGATGCGGTATGTGATGCATATGCATGATTTGGAAAGGAATGATTGACCTTGGCCTCAACATGGAAATCCAAGAGTGCCACTTGAAAGGTTAGTTGTTTTCGGTTGAAATCGATATAAAGATCACCGGAATCGGATGCACGGTTTGGAAATGGCAAGCAAAACAAATATGGCACCGGTGTGCGATAATCAGCAAGTGACCAACTAAAAGCATCAAGATAAATATGCTACAGCACTCAAACATGACAACACAATACATGGCAGGGATCCACTCATGATGCTTGACAACAGATGAACACTGAGCTATGGCTAATTCACTCATTAACAGGTTCAAACAAGCATGGCAAAAGTGCAAAAGATAACAGGTTTCAGACTTAGTGAAATAACAACTCAGGAATTTATCATCAGGAAGCAAACTTAAGAGCAAGAAAACAATATGCTACAGGAACATATCATGGAAAAGAAAGGCATGGCATGAAGCTACTCTAAGAACATAACAAAAGTCCCTTCGTGACCTTGAGCCAAAAGGGATCAGAAAATACAATTGCAAGCATGTGAACATAGCAAAAACATAAACATATTCAGACTTAGTGAAAACTGGAGCATGGCAAAACAGATTAACAAGTAAGCATGTTTACGAGCTCGATGCACTCACTACAGAGCATGGCATGACAAACTAAGCATACACCCATCAAGAAGACATGGCATAGAAGCTAGACATGGCAAGAACAACAATGTAGCATGCACGGATCAATAACAATAAGCTCGGCAACATCGCTAAACATGTTAACAATCTGCCAGGAACATTTTATAGCAAAAGTAGAGCTTGATTGACTCAAGCTAGGGTGCTCCATAAATGCAAACAAAGACATGGATGGATAGAGCACCACAATATTAACAAAACATCCTTACTGATCATCCTCAAAAGAGGCACGGATTCACTAGGAAACAACATGAACATATGGCATACAAACAATATCAGGACAAGGACTTACTGAAATTCTAAGTCCCTGAAATCAGCATCAACGAGTAAGCTACTTTGCATGCTTGTGCTAGTCACCACAAAGGTCACAAAAATACATGGCATACACCCCTGTAAAGATGGCATGACATTCTACAAAACACATGTAGAGCTCAGGATCATAGCATGCACACATTAATCATGGCAAAAATGACAAAAGGCTATTTGCTGAAACAAATCTGACATATTCATCACATAGCCCTCTTCCAAAGACATTTCGGGCACCAAGATGAGCTCAAATGAAAATGATGCAATGAGATGAAATGATGTACTCGTCGAGACGAACATTTTGATATGCTACACGCACGAAGCGGAGCAACCGGTGCAAAGTTATGATGCATTGAAAAATGCAAAATATTACCGGCACTTGGAAGAAAATAGACCTCTCCGAGAAAGTCAATGGGACGGGGAGATCCGGGACGGAGCGATGCAGATCTGAGACGGGGCGTGTTTGGATGGGAAAGTGGTCGATCTGATCCATCTTCCTCAGATCCGGCCCGAGAAGAACTCCGGCGAGGCGTGGTCTCTGGCAAGGCGGGGGAAAGTCGGAGGAGGCCGGTGGGGCGCATTGCGCTGCGGGAGGTGCGGCGGCCGGGACATAGCGGCGCGGGAGACGGCGCTCCGGCACGAGGAACGCAACGGCGGCGGGGACCCGAGGTCGCCGACGGGAGGGGCGAGGGCGGCGCTCCCCGATCCAGCTCAGGATCGATCGGGAGGAGGCGTGGGCGAAGGCAGAGTGCGGGCGGCGCCACAGGGAAGGCGGCCGGCGGGCAGCGCAGCGACGAGAGCTCGCCGGCGGGAGGCGGCGCGGCGAGGCGCTCGGGGAAGGCGGCGCAAGGGCGACTCAGGCGCGCGGCGGCGGGGAACGGGCTTCGCGGGCCTGACGCGGGCCCCATGGGCCGGCGGTGGCGGGAGGCGGCGAACGCCACGTGGAGGCTCTGGATTGGTGCGGGGGAGGCCGGACATGTCCGTCGGCAGGCGAAGAAATGTCCGGCGACGCGGAGAGGTGGTAGACTAGGGTTTCATCCGCGAATTTCGGGGGAGAAGGTGTTTATATAGATAAAGGGAGCTAGGAGAGTCCAAATGAGGTGCGGTTTTCGGCCACGCGATCATGATCAAACGACCGAGATGATGGAGGAGTTTTAGATGGGTTTTGGGCCACTTTGGAGAGGTGTTGGGCTGCAACACACACGAGGCCTTTTCGGTCCCTCGGTTAACCGTTGGAGTATCAAACGAAGTCCAAATGGCACGAAACTTGGCAGGCGGTCTACCGGTAGTAAACCAGGGCCGCATGGCAAGTCTCGGTCCAATCCGAAAATGTTTAACACCCGCACATGAAAATAGATAGAAAGGGACACCGGGTGACATAGGAGCGCCGGATTGCAAAACGGACAACGGGGAAAATGCTTGGATGCATGAGAGGAACATGTATGAAAATGCAATGCACATGATGACATGATATGAAATGCATGACACGCAAGCAACGACAAGGCAACAACAACGAATAACTGGAGGACACCTGGCACATTGGTCTCGGGGCGCTACAACGCCGGTCTAAATCCTATGGCGCAGGGGTCTGGGCCCATCGCCCATTGCACACCTGCACGTTGCGTACGCGGCCGCTGAGCAGACCTAGCCTCCCTTATACAAGAGCAGGCGTTCCAGTCCAACCCGGCACGCGCCGCTCAGTCGCTGACATCATGAAGGCTTTGGCTGATACCACGACATCGAGTGCCCATAACTGTTCTCGTGTAGTTGGTTAGTGCATATAGGCCAGTAGCCAGACTCAAATCAAATACCCAGATCTCATTAAGCGTGTTATTTTGAAGTAACCACGAATGCCGACCAGGGCCAGGCCCACCTCTCACCTAGGTGGTCTCCGCCTGCCCTGTCGCTCCGCCTCAAAGTAACAGGCGGGGGCCGTCGGGAACCTAGGCCCACCACTACCTGGGTGTAACCACCTACCCCTTCAGCCCCCGACATCGGAATCACTTGCGGGTACTCAACGAGCCGACCCGACTTTAGTCACAACATGTACAGTATGTATGTATAGTATATACCTGTTATCAACACCCGACGTGATCACGGCCCGATAGTATAGCAAGGCAGACTGACAAGAATGTAGGGCCACTGATGATAATCTAGCATCCTATACTAAGCATTTAGGACTGCACGTAAGGTATGAATAGTTGTAGCAACAATGATAGGCTATGCAACAGAATAGGATTAACGGAAAGCAGTAACATGCTCCACTACTCTAATGCAAGTAGTATAGAGGAGAGTAGGCGATATCTGGTGATCAAGGGGGGGGGCTTGCCTGGTTGCTCTGGCAAGAGAGAGGGGTCGTCAACACCGTAGTCGTACTAGGTAGCAGCGGCGTCGGTCTCGATGGCTAGCGAGAGAAGAGGGGGAAGAAACAATAAATATTAAGCAAACATATGCATAGCGATGCATGACATGACAAGTAGCGGTGCTAGGGGTGCCCTAACGCGGTATGAGGTGGTACCGGTGAAGGGGGGAAACATCCGGGAAATTATCCCCGGTGTTTCGTGTTTTCGGACAGATAAATCGGAGGGGGAAAGTTGCGCATTCGCTATGCTAGGGATGTGTGGTGGACGAACGGGCTGCGTATTTTCGGATTCGTCTCATTGTTTTGAGCAACTTTCATGTACAAAGTTTTTCCATTCGAGCTACGGTTTATTTTATATTTATTTTAAAAAGTTTAAATCATTTTTAGGATTTATTTAATTATTTGAATCAACATTATCCAGAATAGTGTATGCTGACATCAGCAGTTGACCTAGTCAACCTGACAGGTGGGTCCCATTCGTCATTGACTATTTAGTCTAATTAGGGCTTAATTAAACTAACTACTTAATTAGATTAATTAAACATGATTAATTAATTAATTATTTTAATTATTATTAATTTATTTGTATTATTATAATTTTCTTAATTCTTTTTATTATTATTATCGTTCTGGGGATGGCCCCACTATCAGAGGCCAGAGCCTTAGCGGGTGTGGCGGGTTACGGGCAGCGGGCGACGGGGCTGGTGCCCGCGAGCGCAGCGGGGCGAGGCTGGCAGGGCGCTGGCCGAGCGGGTGCACGCCCAGGGGTGCGCGCGGCCGGCGGTGAGGGGCTGGGCATGGCAAGGGGCGGCCCAGGCGGGCGCTTCCAGGCGGTGGCGCGCAGGCGCGGCACGCAGACGCAGGAGTAGAGTGTGGGGCGCGTCCGGACGAAGCGGCGCGCGGCCGGGGCGTGGCCCGACCGTGGTGAGCGTGCAAGAGGAGGCCGGGGTGCTGGCACGGGGAGGGCGCAACGGCAGGGGGAAGAAAGCGGGGTCGGAGCAGCGACGCGGCGAGGCAAGGGGACAGGACGGCGCCGACAGTGGTGGGCGGCAGGGCCTGCGAGCGGAGGCTGTGGCCGAACTGCAGCAGCACGGCGGCAGGCGGGCTGCGGGTGCGGGTGGTGAGGAGTAGCAGCAAAGGGGAGCGGCGGCGCGTGCAGAGGGAGCGGCGGAGGTAGGTGGGTGGGGGAGTGGCCAGCCCACGGGCGACGGTGGCTGCGAACTCCGGGCATGGCCGATGCAGCACACACAAGCCGCAGCGGGGCAGAGGGGAGGGGAGGAGTGAGGCGGGGGATCACTTGGGCGGTAGGGGTTCAACAGCGGGGGTCGGGGAGGACGACGGGGAAGACGACGACGAGGTCCAGCGACGGCATGGCAGCTCCGGGGCGATAGTGGTGAGGTGACGGTGTCGGGGACGGGCGCCTGCGTCGGGGTTGGGCGCGATGGCGGCGGGTCAGGCGGTCCGACGAGGTGGCGGGCGATCCAGCGAACGGCGGCGAGGGGCGACGACGTGCGTGGGATCGGGCGTTGTGGCCCCGATCCAGACAGAATCGAGAGAGAGGGGGAAGTGGGGATCATGGGTGTGTTAGGGTTCGCAGGGGTGGACCGGGGGGATAAGGAGGGGAGATGGGCCGGCCTGGTGGGAGGCCAGTTGGTCCGATAGGCCTAGAGAGGGAAGGGGGGTTCTTTCTCCTATTAACTTTTTTGTTTTTGTTTATTATTCTTTTACTGTTTTTATTTTATTTTCTATATACTAGTTTTATAAAATATAAAAGCAATAGTCCTAATTTAGTATTAAAGTTCTGCTACTGCCCCATTAATTTTGGGCAACTAAATAAAATATCTCAACATTTTATTAATTGCAAAAGGACATTTAATCAATTATTTTGCTACTATTTTATGTCACATAATAGTACATAAATATTTTATAAAGGTGTGGTTTCTCCACCATAATTGACTATGCATTATTTGGCTCACTCCGAACATTTTAGTTTTAATGTTTGAAAACTTTTGTTGTTTGCCATAACTTGAATTTGAATTTGAATCGGTTTTTTGAACTAACGCGAGATCATCAATAGTAGTTGAAGTGATGTGGCACCATTAACAGGGAATTACTGTATCTTAAATATTCGGGCGTCATAAATCTCCTCCACTACAAGAAATCTCGTCCCGAGATTTAAGAGGTTTTGAAAGGGGAAGAGGTTTGGTAACGAATCTAGTGGGTCTTCTCATTCTGGCTTGCTCTTCTCGAAGAAGCCGGTCCAATACATTGATGTCTTCATTTCTCTTCTTCAGGTCATCATGATGAAGTCAACATCCTTTCTTCGGGAACTCCATCGTACTTACTGTTGGGGATATCACTACTGGGTGTAAACCAGCCTATCTGGGCCGGGTTAACTTTGTCAGTAGTTAAGTATGTTAAAGCCCAAGAAGGCAGATGAGGGCTCAAGGCCCATAGTCGGTTCAAGGCCTGTAGCCGTAAACCGGCGTTGGTATTTAACTTGTATTGTAAGTTAGGAATAAGTAGAGACCAAACCGGACACATCTATGAGCCGGTATTGGGACTTTGTGAACCGACGGGCGTCACCCGTGTATATAAGGGGACGACCCGGTGGCGGTTCAAGGACGACAGACAACAACTCGAGACATAGGCGAAGCTTGTTTGCTCCCTGGTCATCGAAACCCCATCAATTCCATCACAACTAGACGTAGGCTTTTACCTTCATCGAAGGGGCTGAACTAGTATAAACTCTCTTGCGTCCCTGTGTCCGCTTTAACCCCTTCAAGCTAACCCGTCGCGATGGCTCCACGACTAAGTCCTTTCCCTAGGACATGTGCCGTGACAAAACCACGACAGTTGGCGCCCACCGTGGGGCTATCGCAGGATGGTTTCAAGTTCTTGGAGGGCCGCTTTGAAGGACTCGAGGGCTACGCCATAGGCCGGATGACTAAGAGTCGTCGCGGCAAGCTTTACATCGACGATGCAGGCTGGGGCCCCGAGGCCGGCTCAGTTGAGTATGGGTACCGGGTCCCCTTTGGCGGCATACACGTTTTCATCGGCAAGATCGGAGAACCGGGCCCTGACCCGGATATCTGCACCGACCTCGTCGAAACGGCTCAGCGTGCGCGATCTGCCCGGGTTAAACCGGCCATGAAGCATGCCTTCGTGGGAGTCATCCATGGAGGAGGTCATGAGGATGGATCGGGATCTGGCGGCGAGACCGTCATTTACTCCGGCGATGAGTCATCAACAGGAGAAACTGAATCTCTATGTCAGCTACAAGATGGCCGGATTGGGGGCTGTTCCGACGGCGACGGTATTCCGGACCCCTTTGATCTGCCCAACCAAGTTGGAATATTCATGGCCGGCACACAAGCAGCGCTTCATCCTTCGACCGCTGCGGCAACAACCTCCAGTTCAGCAGCGGCGACGGCTGCTGGGGCAGGAGGCCCTGTGCGCCCGCCGGCTCAAGTTCTATCAGAGCTATTTGACGCATTGGTTGTGCTTATGGCAGAAGCTAATCCGGCGGATCAGGACGTCCACAACGCGAAGATTGCAAAGGTAAGGGAACAGATCACCCAGGCCAAGGCGGACCTGGCAGCTGAGGATACCAGGATGGCCACAGAGCGGGCCGCTCTAGACGCACAAGCCTACAGGCTCATGTTGGACCAGAACGCGTCGCATGAAGTCATGAGGAGGAAGTACCAATCCCGTTTGCCTCCGGTTTTCGAGGCCAGAGACCTTTTCAACACCCCGGGAGCAGGAACCAGTAATCCGCTGGAGGGAAACCGGGCGGAAGCTCCTGGGACCGGTGCGCCGGTTCAGCCTCGTTGGATGGATCTGCCTCGTCAAAACACCATTATACCTCAGGCTGTTTCAACACCTCCGGGTCACTACTCCAACCCAATGGACAATCTCGTCGCTGCTGCTGCACGGTTGGAGACCATTCCAATTGAAGGTGACTCACCGCAGGCGATAGAGATGCGACGGGTCAAGGAGCTTCTTAGGACAGCTTTGGACCAACAGGAAGCATACTCGTACAGCCGCGACCGGATCCACTCGACCCCTCTCCCAAGCCGAAGCTATAGCAGGCATATGGAGGAACCGGCAGTGTCAAGTAATGAACGACGTGGAGCACCCCACGGCAACAACCCGGCGGGTGGTGCTGATAACGCTCAGGAAGTGGTGGACCGGGCTCGAGCACGCAGGGAGGCCAAGTTAGCCGCACAATATCAGGCTCGGCAGCTTACGCCGGTTCGTCCAACTATTTCGGTCGAACCCGGTGTTACTTCTAGCTCTTTGGGGGTGCCTTGCCTTGTCCCCGCTTTACGCAATGTGCGCCTACCCAAGGATTTCAAGGGCCCGCGCAAGGTACCAAATTACACGATGGATCAACCCCCAGAGACATGGGTGGAGAGCTATGAGATGGCCATGGAGATGCTGGATGTGGATGATGCGGCATGTGCGAAATACTTCACCATGATGCTTGAAGGAACAGCCCGCACTTGGTTAAAAAGCTTACCGGCCAATTCTATCAGTTCATGGGCCCAATTACGAGCCCGGTTTATCAATAATTTCAAGGATACATGTAAGCAGCCCATGTCGATAGTAGACTTAGCTGCCTGTGTCCAGGAGGAAGGAGAATCGATGACTCATTGGGTGCGCCGGGTCTCACAAGTGTTGCATTCATAAGACCGCATCAACGCTGACACCGCAGTCTTAACCCTAGAAGGCAACTGCCGGTTTGGGCCCCTAAAGCTGAAGTTGGGACGGATGAAGCGCCATTGCACTGACATGGGGACCCTCATGGCTGCTTTGGTAAAGTATGTTGATTCTGATAGTACAAAGGATCCCAAATCTGATGATGACAAGGCAGGGAAGGGAAAGAGGAACAACAACTCCAAAGGTCAGCAGCATCACTGGGCAGGCAATGGTGGTGGAGGCAAGCGTAAAGCGGATGGTAACATGGACTTTGTGGCTAATACCAACGCACAGGACAATGGCTAGCGACGCAAGGGTAAACCAAAAAATCGCAGTGGGGCACCCAACCCTAACCCAGATCGCCTAAATTATCTACTGAGCCAGCCCTGTCCAAGACATGGGACGAAGGAGGTGCCAGCAAACCACCTTTGGAAGGATTGCTTTATTATGCAGGAGTTCAAGAATTCTAATGCTTTCCGGTATGATCACGGCTCCGGCGGTGGCTCAGGATCCGGGTCGGGTTACGGTGGAGGAAATTCCGGTTCAGGATTTAATGGTGATCCGGGTGGACATAATAATCAAAATAATCAGAACAACCAGGGTGGTTATAACCAGCAGCAACAACAGTCATGTTACCAGAGCAACCCAAAGCAGTTGAATAGTGGGCAGTACCATGTCTTCACCACTAGCTTGGACAAGCGAGACCGGAAGGTTCAGAGGCGGGCGGTCAACTCTGTTGAACCGGCCGTGCCCCGTTATCTACGTTGGTCTGAACAGCCAATCATATGGAGCAGAGAGGATCACCCTCCCCAGGTTGATAATCCGGGTCAGTTGGCTCTGGTGGTGGCACCTCAAGTGGGAGGTTACAAGTTTACCAAAGTGCTCATGGATGGAGGGAGCAACATTAATATCTTATACTATGAGACCTTCCATCGTATGGGACTAACAGATAAAAATCTCAAACCGTCTAATACGGTGTTCCACGGTGTAGTACCTGGCAAGTCAGCATATCCTGTTGGTAAGATAGCTATGGAAGTGGCCTTTGGAGATGATCATTATTCCAGCTCGGAGACATTGACATTTGAAGTGGTGAAAATCCAAAGTCCATATCACGCCCTGTTTGGGCGACCGGCCTACGCCAAGTTTATTGCACGACCTTGTTATGTGTATTTGCAGCTCAAGATACCGGGTTACAAGGGGACAATAACGGTTCACGGAAGCCGTAAAATCGCTTTGGAGTGCGAGGAAGGAGATGCGGCTTATGCAAAGTCGGTTTGTGCCACCGAGGAGCTGAAGTATTATAAGGACAGTGTTGATCCGGCGGACATGACTCCATTAAAAAAGCCAACTACGGAGCATGATCCAGCCCTGAAGTTCAAATCGGCAGCAGAAACTAAGCTTGTTGACTTCGTACCTGGCGATTCGTCCAAGCAGTTCAGCATCAGTGCCAACTTGGATCCAAAATAGGAAAGCGCGCTCATCGAGTTCATCCATGAGAATCGGGACATTTTTGCATGGAAGCCCTCTGACATGCCAGGTGTACCGAGGCAACTCGCTGAGCACACCCTTAATGTGGATCCTAAGTACAAACCGGTGAAACAGTTCCTCCACCGGTTTAACGAAGAAAGACGCAAGGCGATTGGAGAAGAGGTAGCCAGGCTCTTAGCAGCTGGTTTTATTGTTGAAGTTTTTCACCCTGAGTGGCTTGCCAATCCGGTGCTAGTCCTTAAGAAAAACGGCACCTGGCGCATGTGTGTGGATTACACAGATCTTAATAAGGCTTGTCCAGCAGATCCTTTTGCCCTCCCCCGTATTGATCAAATCATTGATGCTACGGCGGGTTGTGAGCGTTTAAGTTTTTTGGATGCATATTCTGGCTATCATCAGATCAAAATGGCAGTTAAGGACCAGGAGAAGATGGCATTCATGACTCCCTTTGGATCCTTCTGCTATGTGTCTATGCCCTTTGGGCTCAAAAGTGCCCAGGCAACTTATCAACGATGTGTACAAAATTGTCTTCACAAGCAGATTGGCCGTAATGTACATGCTTACGTGGATGATATCGTGGTTAAATCCAGGGAGAAGGAGACTCTGGTTGACGATTTGAAGGAAACCTTTGATAACCTAAGGACGTACAAGATGATGCTTAATCCGGACAAGTGTGTCTTTGGTGTACCGGCGGGCAAATTATTGGGTTTTCTGGTGTCCAACAGGGGAATTGAGGCTAATCCGGAGAAGATCATAGCCATCACCTCCCTGGTTAAACCGAAGTGTATCGATGATGTTCAATGCCTGGCAGGCCGGATTGCCGCGTTAAGCCGGTTTATCAGCCGCCTTGGTGAGAAGGCAATCCCTTTGTATCAGATGTTGAAGAAGACGGATCAGTTCGTCTGGAGTTCTGCTGCTGATGAAGCATTTGAGGACTTAAAGCGGCAATTGGCCAATCCGCCTGTGCTTGCCACTCCCATTGACAAGGAGCCGTTACTGCTATATGTTGCTGCTAATGCTCGTGCAGTCAGCGCGGCTATTGTGGTGGAGCAAAAGGAGGCAGGTAAGGAGCATCCGGTTCAACGTCCGGTCTATTATATCAGCGAGGTACTCATTGAGTCCAAGCAAAGGTATCCGCATTGGCAGAAGCTGGTGTACGGAGTTTTTATGGCAAGCCAGAAGCTTAAGCAATACTTCCAAGGGCACCAAATTACGGTGGTCAGTTCTGCTCCTTTGGGGGATATCATCCAGAACTAGGAAGCGACTGGCTGGATTGCCAAGTGGGCTATAGAGCTTGGGCCGCACGGATTGAAGTATGTGCCTCGGACGACAGTGAAGTCTCAAGCACTGGTTGATTTCATCAATGATTGGACGGAAATGCAAGCACCTGAGGAAAAGCCGGATCACACATATTGGACCATCCATTTTGACGGATCCAGGCAATTGGAAGGTTCGGTGGCTGGAGTCATATTAACTTCCCCACGAGGTGATAAGTTTTGTTACGTTCTCCGATTAATGTTTCCTTGTACTAACAATGCAGCTGAGTATGAAGCCTTGATCCATGGTCTCCGGATGTCTAAGGAGATGAACCTAAGTCGAGTTAAGTGCTTCGGTGACTCGGACCTCGTGGCTCAACAAGTGTCTGGCACTTGGGACTCCAAGGACCCACTCATGGAAGCATATCGTCGTGAGGTGGATATTGTTGCAGGTCATTTTAAAGGCTATCAGGTGGACCACGTGGACCGACGGAAGAATGAAGCGGCGGACGCTTTAAGCCGGCTGGGCTCTCAGCGCAAACCGGTCCCGCCCAATGTTTTTCTGGATGTGCTGCACAACCCGTCGGTCAAGCTCCCTGGTGAAGCGGATTTGGTTGTTCCTGATCCGGAGGCTCAATTGGTGGCAGCTCTTCATGTCATTCCGGATTGGACGCTTCCTTACCTGGCGTACATGAACCGGGTCGAGTTACCAGAGGATGAGATTCTGGCCCGATAGATAGTCCGGCGGTCCAAGTCCATGACTATTGTTAATGGCGAGTTGCATCATTGCAGTATATCAGGGGCGTTTCAACGTTGTGTGTCTCCTGAAGAAGGCTGTGAAATTTTGCGTGAGATCCACAAAGGAGATTGTGGTCACCACGCCGGTTCAAAATCTATGGTAGCTAAAGCATTTCGCCATGGCTTCTATTGGTTAACTACTCATGCTGATGCGGAGGATCTGGTCAAACGATGTGACGGTTGCCAAAAGTTTTCAAGACGTGCTCATGTGCCGGCTCAAGAATTGAGAATGATTCCAATTACTTGGCCGTTTGCGACTTGGGGGCTAGATATGGTTGGGCCTTTCAAAAGGTCCAAAGATAAGAAGACCCACCTCCTGATAGCGGTTGACAAGTTCACAAAGTGGGTGGAGGCAGAACCGGTTAGCAAGTGTGATGCGGCCACAGCAGTTCAGTTTATCAAAAAAAATTGATTTTCCGGTTTGGCTTTCCACACAATATCATCACAGATAGTGGTACCAATTTGTCCAAGGGTGCCATGAAGGAGTTCTGCGAACGGAAGCACATCCGGCTTGACGTTTCATCAGTGGCACACCCACAGTCCAATGGTCAAGTAGAAAGGGCTAATCAAGAGATTTTGAGAGGCATCAAGCCCCGGCTTATGGTTCCTTTGCAGAGAACACCGGGTTGTTGGGTAGAAGAATTACCATCTGTGTGATGGAGCATCAATACCACACCCAACAGATCAATAGGATACACACCATTCTTCATGGTCTATGGAGCGGAGGCAGTTCTCCCCAGTGATATCCATCATGATTCACCTCGTGTGACGCCTTATGTCGAAGCGGACAACAAGACAGCACGGCAAGATGCTTTGGACCGGTTGGATGAAGAGCGTGACATAGCAGCTGCTCGCTCAGCGATTTACCAACAGGATCTTCGTCATTATCACAGTCACCGAGTTAAAACCAGAACCTTTCAAGAGGGATATTTGGTGCTTCAGCTCATCCAAGACCAGACTGATATGCATAAGCTATCCCCACCTTGGGAGGGACCTTTTGTGGTCAGCAAGAATCTGCACAATGGGTCATACTATCTGATCGATATTCGAGAGCATAAAGACTCACGTACATCAGAGGAAGAGACCAACAGGCCGTGGAACATAGCTCATCTTCGGCCTTACTATACCTGAGCCATTGGCTCCACTTATGTACATATTACAATAATGTATATATTATGATTAAATATAATAAACCGGAACCTCAGCTAAAGCGGGGGTATCTGTTCTTTTACATCATGTGTGGTTACACGGAGTGGTTCTAAAGCGTCCTCCGGTTTACCCCTTGAGTTAGCTTTTCAAAAGGATCATGTTATATCACTTGGGGGCTTGGTCGTGTCCAAACCAATGCAATACCTCTTGATAGGCGAGAGCCACCAGATCACTTGGGGACTTGGTCACGTCTGAACCAGTCATGCCTCTTGATCGGCCTAAGGCCACAGAATCACTTGGGGGCTTGGTCGAACCCGAACCATTGCCATGCCACTTGATCGACATAAATGCCACGGTTTCATTTGGGGACCTGGCTAACTTGAACCATCGCTACACCTATCGGGAGCTTGGTCGTGTCCGACCATGGTAACGCCATCTGATCAGCTCAAAAGCCTCTTTTTGCAAATGGTTTTGTCATTGCCTTTGCTTCACATTTTTTTTGAAAGATATTTCTTTCTTTTTATTGTGTTTTTTAAACCGACAAAGTTTTAAGCCGGTTCAAACTGTCAATTGACGGAACACGGTCCATTTTAATCCGGAGACTATTTGCTCGGTTTGATTTTTTGTTAACATCCTGTTATGGAGTAACACGGTGTTTATTTTAACCCAGCACGGTTTACATGGTAAACCGACATCATATATATACAGGAGCTGCTATCTCCTCCAACAGTGTGGGTTTATCAAACTCTGTTTCAAGATTGGCCAAGCCAACTTCACGTCCAACGATGGCATGTATTATGTATCTCAAAATTTGGTCATATACTTAAAAATTTCGGATGTTTTGATTTCATGTATGCAGACATCATATTCCGCCCGACGGTACAACCGCGGTGGCACTTTAAGATTTTTATTGCAGAAAGTACTTTGGAAAGTTCATCACCCAAAGGAAGAGCAAGTTGCAGTAATTATGCACGAAGGCATATCAGCATCAAAAGTATCAGCTAGCCTATTACAAGGCAACACGATGCCCACAATAAGATCATTGTTTTTCGCAAGGGAGAAGCAGTTTTAAACCAGCTTCCGGTTCAAGCTTGGTCACCAGCCCGGCCTGATGGTTGTGGGTCATCTCGTGCCGCTTTAGCTTCAATTTCTCTACCCAGCGGCTGGAAATCAACAGTTGTCCAGTCGACTCCCATTAATGCTTGAAAGACAG
This sequence comes from Triticum dicoccoides, assembly GCF_002162155.2. Classification (NCBI taxonomy): domain Eukaryota; kingdom Viridiplantae; phylum Streptophyta; class Magnoliopsida; order Poales; family Poaceae; genus Triticum; species Triticum dicoccoides. Next base: position 281,375,339 of record NC_041390.1, read on the forward strand.
CTTCATCATGGATCAGCAACGACGGGTCAATATCGGGAGCGTAAGTATACTTACGGATTTGAGGGATAAGATTTTCCGCTTCATGAATTGGTGCAGCTACTCGCTTGTTTTGATTGTCATATTGGGCTTGATAATGAGACAAGTCTGCTTCTTCAGCTAATTGACAAGCTAGCGGACGCACCTCCCGGTTTATTGCTCGCAAATCCGCTTCACTAAACTCTGACCCGTCTTCCTTCAAGCTGGGATAGCCCTGAGCCGCTTCAATAGGGTCAAAATCCGACACCCAAGCTTTTGCCTGGATTAAGGCATTGATCGCACCGGTTTGAGCAGCAGATTTCTTCATCTCTTCAACCCGGGCAGGAAGCACCGACAGTTTCATCAGAGTGTCCTGAATCAAAGTGGGCGCCGGCTTGTTGTGGGATGCAGTACAGTTGATTCGTTGTGCACCAGTGTACAGTTTGTTCGATCAACGTGTAGGCGGCTTTCAATTTCTTCCGCACATCTGACCCCAAGTGACCAATGCGTGTCCCTAAAATATCACCAAGGGTTAACAAACCGGTAGCTCTATAAGACGGCAGAATCAATTCAAAAATCAAACCGGCTTACCAAAGATAGCAGCGGTCATGGCATGCACATGCCGCTTTATGCTGGTCAATTCATCCACCACCGGTTTTAGTGCAACCTCGGTGTCTTCTGCTCGTTTGGTTAAAGCGGATTTTTAGTAGCCCAATCCGCCCGCTCCTTCTTGAAATCCTTCTTAAGTTGTTCCATAATGCTTAAGGCGCTGATCAACTCCTCTTTTGCTTTTGAGGTTTCAGTCTGTTGGGACTTCAAATTTTCTTGGAGATCGGCGATTTGGGTCTCTTTTGTCTTCAGCTCAGCCTGCATATAGACAGTTATATGATTCAGCAAGCAGTGCAAGAATTGAAGCACCAGCCAGATAACAAGTTATGCACTTGGTGCTTGGGGGCTAATGCCTATTTGATCGTCATCTTTCAATTGATTACAAAGTCCCAAGCTCAATACAAGTATTCAACTTGGCACTTGGGGGCAAATGGCTATTTGTTCAAAAAAAAGTTCTAATGCGGAGATATTAATTACTTAAGTCCCGGTTTAACTACACTAAGTTGAACCGGCCCTTGGGGGCTACATCAGCGAATTTCGAGGCATTAAGATTTATATTAGTAAGTCCCGGTTTGAAAGAAGATTACAAACCGTCCCTTGGGGGCTAGGAGAGTCAGCAAGAATTGAAGCATACAAGCAGGAAAGAGCATATGGAAGTTACCTCATATTTATCCTTCATCATGTTAACCAGACCGGCTTCATAGTCACGACTGGTATACAGCCGGTTCAGATAGCCATAATGGATGTCTTGGGCGTTCAGAGCAGCATAAGTCGCCAGATCAACATTCCACTTGCCTTTGCCAAAGGCAGCAAATTCTTCCTTGGCAGTATGTTTAGACAAAGCGACAGGATTGCCTGGCTCTATGCGACCAATGCCAGTAATGACAACCTCATCATCCTTGGCATCACCAGTTTGAACTGGGGCCATTGGCTTATCAGTAGGTTTTGTTGGATTGGTGGATTTCTCAATCCGGATGGGGCTTGTGGGCTGGTTGACAGGACTTGAGGTATCAATAGGCCTCTCTTCAGCAATAAGATCGTCATCTCGCTGCGGTGGATCATTGGGTATGTCTTCAGGAATAGCTGCTTCAAGATCTGGTGTTTTTCCCGGTTTAGGGACGGCATCCTCCTCGACCGCTTTATCCAGGTGAGCTTTTTTGCTCGGCCTAGGCTTAGCCATGAAAGGAATAACAAAGTCAAAAATAGCATATGTTCCAAGGTGGTGTACCGGACATATTAAGATAAGCATGGCTTACCCAAGCACCGTTTTGAGCAGTGGCAGCTGAGTAGCCGATGACTCGCCAGAGGATGAGTGGGAAGTAACCTGATAATCGGAGTGAGATGGATTAAGAGGTTGACGAAAACAGCCCGCTTTAGGACAAGCACTGACAAGCAAATTAGGGACCTCTGAACGGCGTTTCTGAACCGGACTGTTCGGTAAACCGGTGGAGGTAACTACCTGGCCGCTGTGCCGGGTTGTGCGGCGAGCTTCGTGCTGTTGGGTGTTCATAAGAAATTTGGGATCCAAGTAAGCAAGAGGATGAGAAAATTTAACTTTCCGGTTTGCCTGACGGATTTTTAGTGAAGGCAAAGGTTCTGAATCGGAAGAGAGAATAATTACCTCTGCAGCATCATCCTAACAAATATCACCATCAATAAGATGCATGAAAAATAAGCCAAGTGAGTCAAGCCCTACCTCAAGGTCCGGATTATCCACATCATCATCAGGGGCCGGATTAGAGGATGCAGTGGTTCTTTTCTTGTGGGCAGTCTTCTTAACAGCTTTAGTCTTTTGCCGGGTTGATCTTTCCGGTTTGTCTGGTTTTTCTGGTTTCTCCTGCGGCAGTTTTTTGCTCCAAAACGGATCATTGCCCTGGTTACACAGACACTGATATTAAACAATGGCCAGATATATCAATAACAAATTCAGCAAAAAGAAAAATCAAAACTCTTACAGCTGGCGGTTTGTTGGTGGCACAGAAGGGAAGCATGCCGGTTTTAGCACAAATGTGTTCCGGTTCATTCAACATCTTGTTCACAGCCTCTATGATTTCTTCGTCGGTGAGCTGGATGTTAGCATGTCGCAGTGGGTCATCAACACTGCCAGTATACTCGCACATTAAACCAGAGCGTTGTCTAAGGGGTAGTATGCTCCATGATATCCAACAGCGAGCGAGATCAACCCCTGTTAAACCATTGGCCATAAACGCTCTAAGCTTGGACAGTTGAGGAGCATATTTGCTTCTCTCTTTGGCAGTCAACCTTTGCGGAAAGGGGTGTGTATTGCTAAGCCGCTCCGGACGAAAGCCAGGCAAAGGATTTTCACCAGCAGGGGAGGTGTCTTTGCAATAGAACCATGTTAGATTCCACTCTTTGGGGTGGCTATGCAGCTTGGCATGAGGGTATGTGACCTCTTTCCTTTTCTGAATCGCCACACCACCCAATTCCGTATTGGAACCATCAGAAAACTCAGTACGGCGGTTTAGATGGAAACAGTCTCTGAACAACTCCACTGTGGGCTCCTCTTGAAAGAACGCCTCACAGAGCACTTGGAAGTGACACATGTTTGTAACAGAGTTGGGACCAGTGTCTTGTGGGTGGAGTTGAAAATCGGCTAAAACGTCCCGGTAAAATTTAGAACCGGGCGGTTTAAAGCCCCGGGCTAAGTGATCTACGAAAACGACAACCTCTCCTTCTTGAGGTGTGGGAGGGCATTCTTTGCCAGGAGCCCTCCAATGGATGGTATCTTTGCTGCCTAAGGCGCCGATCAGGACTAAATCGTCCAGTTGAGCCTCTGTGACGCGAGAAGGAACCCAGTTGCACTCATATACTTGCTTGGCCATGATGAAATCTACAAGGTAGGTGATCCCGGTTCAAAAATGCATTGATTAAAGGTACATTGGTATGTGCAATGTTAAACCGGAGACAGATCTATCTAAATCGGAGTTTTATGAAGCAACAACATCTGGCGGTTCAACAAGGGGACTAATGGTATATACCGGTTTGGCAATTTTTTCTACAAAGTTAAACCGCCTGGTCTAAACATTGAAGCAGATGAGTAAGTTTACAGAAACAGATTTCATAAGACTTCTCTACAGCGATGGATCTGAAGCAAGTTCGGAAAATAAGGAAAATATTCAAGGTTCAAAAAATAATAGTACTGAATCAATGGGCAGAGATACATATAGATCTATGGTCTTGAGGCATGAAACTGAAGGCGGATGCTAAAAACTACCGCTACACAGAGTAAGGATTCACAGATGCATCTAGTAGTTATCGTATGAACACGAAACAGGCGATGAACACTAGAAGAACATGAAACCCTAGAGCAGATCTGTGTTGAAAAGAACAGAAGACTTACTAGAGATGAGAAAGACGCAGAAGGTTGCCGCGATGCTCTGGTGCGCCCAGGTTGATGCAGCAGCCAAGGTTGATGCAGAGGTTGACGGTGGCGGCGGAGCTCCGAAGCTGGGTGACGCGAGGAAGACGAAGCACAAGGGCACGAAGGGGAAAAAGAAATGACCCTTCAGTCCTATTTATGAGGCAAGGGACAGGAAGTCAGGCACGAAAATCAAGGGACCGTGGGTTTGGAAATGAAGATGTCGCCTTAATTGTCGCAGACCTATTAAGGTCCTTTATAACAGGTGACGTCATGCTAGTTTACAATGACCAAAGAAGATGACATCATGGCAGTTCAACAAACTACAAGAAGATATTAAAGATGAAGATTTTTGCTAAAGGATTGACATGAACATGTTCAAATCAATCTGGGGCCTAATGTTGGGGATATCACTACTGGGTGTAAACCGGCCTATCTGGGCCGGGTTAACTTCGTCAGTAGTTAAGTATGTTAAAGCCCAAGAAGGCAGATGAGGGCTCAAGGCCCATAGTCGGTTCAAGGCCTGTAGCCGTAAACCGGCGTTGGTATTTAACTTGTATTGTAAGTTAGGAATAAGTAGAGACCAAACCAGACACATCTATGAGCCGGTATTGGGACTCTGTGAACCGACGGGCGTCACCCGTGTATATAAGGGGACGACCCGGCGGCGGTTGAAGGACGAGAGACAACAACTCGAGACATAGGCGAAGCTTGTTTGCTCCCTGGTCATCGAAACCCCATCCATTCCATCACAACTAGACGTAGGCTTTTACCTTCATCGAAGGGGCCGAACTAGTATAAACTCTCTTGCGTCCCTGTATCCGCTTTAACCCCTTCAAGCTAACCCGTCGCGATGGCTCCACGACTAAGTCCTTTCTCTAGGACATCTGCCGTGACAAAACCACGACACTTACGAAAGAATAAAGGGTGGCATTCCGGGAGAACAGACCTCTACAAGGTCAACTATCTGGTCGATAACATCGAGGAAGGTGGCAGAACTCTTGAACTGAAACTTAAGAAAATACCAAGAGCAAAGTAAGAAGGTACATCATAGAAGTTTCAAACGCATAGGCAATCATTCGATGCCTGATACGAAATGTGAAAGGGGTTCAGAGCAATGGGAATAAGTATTGTGTTTGATACCAGAATAGATTACTAGGCAGGTGGCCCGTGATTTACATATGAAGTCAAGCTCAAGGAATATCTTTGACAACAAGGGGTACAGGAGAGCCAGGTTTCGATCCTGGGACCTGTGGGTTATGGGCCCACCATGTGGGTTAAAAGTAGAAAGGGGGATGACGTCTTGCATGATCATGTAAGCAAGGCATGTCAGAGGATAGACTAAAGATTATGTCGGCAACAACCATTGGTACCAAGGGCGAGGGATGAAGAGAACCATTTTCCTGCTCGTTGAATGTGGCAGACCAATAGGAAAAGTTCTCGTCCATCGGTGGTTACCGGAATGCTATCAACAACAGCAACAGGGTCACGCTGACAGAATTGTACACCGAGGTGTTTACATAACCAGGAGAATATTACTGCTTAGATCATATAGACCTCAAGAAAGGTTAAACCAAACATTGGAAAGGAAAATATGATTATCAGATTAAACAGAACAATGGAAAGGAAAAAATGTGTTTAAACACATATTTCAGGGGTATATCCATCGCAAGGACAAGCAGAGCATGATATCCGTAATAAGATATAATGTAGAAAACACTTTAGGTAAGGGGAGAGAAATTTCATGACATTACCCATACAACGGTGTTTGGGGTAATTAATAAAGAAATTTTAGCATTGTGCTTTAACTGTTCTTATTAAAAATAGGAGTACCACATACATGCTTCGTGATAGCGTTGACATGGTCTTTAAGCAAAGGTCGGACTTTGGATACGCAAAGGATCCATTAGGAACAACCCATGGAATAAGTGTTACAATTTCCTCATGAAAGAACGGATAACCTTGCTAAAAGCAAAACTATAACAATGGGTCCTCGGGCCCGATGTGCTAGGCATGACATCACCTTACTGGGCTATACAAAGTCCAACATTACGAATTTTGGAAAATGTCCCAACCATCATATCTGACTGAGATTCAGTTCTGATTGATGTCAGGATACCTCATACTCGGGATACCTGAGAAGAAAAGGTGCAACACAAATTGACGAGACAACATTGTAAGATTCTCGGTAAATGAACTATGGAAGAAAGTCTGAATCATGAGTTCATTATTAAATCAAGGAGAGAATGAGGAGGTGGCTGATGAACTCAGCGACAATTCGTCGAGATTTCCAAAAGATGGATTTCCACAATTATGTGAACAAGGAGATAGCTCTTGTCAGATCAACAGATATAATGAGGTATGCTCGAGGAAAACATACACGAATAAAAATTGGTTGACGGTGCACCTGAAATACGGACTTAGGTAGCACAAATAATGTTAGAATGGCGATTCGATAACCAATGGTCTAAGAATGAAATGTTGTCCATTAACTTCAAAGCAATAAGGTTGCTAGAAGTTTTAAAATTACTAGTCCATCGGTCGGTATTCCTGTTAGGAACAAGATGGGGACCAGGAAAAGAATGGTGATGGTGAAGTATCACTTATATCAAGAATTCTCAAGAGGTGGTGAAATTCTCACAACATTCTTGACATAAAAGAAGGTAATACTCCAAGGCAAAGAACAAATGCTGGATAGCAAGGATCTCAAGGTATATCACGAAACACAGACAAGTTTGTGTTGAACAGAAGGCAATAAAGTGGTCGATGATAGCACAAATAATCGAGGCAAGGATGGTACTTCTCATCAAGAATTCGATATATATCTTGGAAGGAGTCAAAATGTTGACGATGATCACGACATACTTGTTGAGGGGTTTCATGAGGTTATAATCGATCATTGATGACATCAAGCAAAAGGAAGGGTGAAGCGAAAGTTATCAAAACCATGGGTATGAAACAAACTCGAAATCAAGTTTGCTATTCAAGGAGAAATGTTATGACAAGGAAGATCGACGTAAGGTTAGCTCACTGTCGAAATTTGTGCTCCGTGAAGAAGGACCAGGTAGCACATTTAAAAATTAGTCCAATAATGGTATAGCCGATCAGGCTAGGAATGACGTGAAGGATTATTAAACTCATAAGCAACGAAAATTACTTAGATTTAATTAATAGGATTTCAGACTCAATTCACTATCGGTGTCCCTGAGTGTCTAACAACTCAGAACCCAGGGAAAAATTGAAATCGGTGAGAAATAATACTTGAAGAAGAACTTACAAGAAGTAATATGGTTTTGTGATTTTATTGAGATACCACGGGGTAATACTCGAAGGTAGAACATAATAGAGGTTGCGGAGGTGCATTGACCTGCAGAAGAGAAGTGCTTTAACTAGCCCGAGAAATGGAATCAAGGAGAAAATATGATCGGAACCACGATTGCAAAGGACCAATTCATAGATACCAAATGATATTATATCAAGGGAATAGTTATTATTAGAAGAAGCTTCCATGATAGGATATACATCGTGTCCATGGGCATGAACACAAAGTTCAAGGTTGACTCCCACTTCTTCAATGTATAGCCTTCCATTCACCTGTCGCTTTTCGAAATTGACATAAGTTGTCAAAAGTTTTACCTCATGCAATACTAGATAATTATGACCCGTGAAATCTTTCGGGTTCACACAGAACAAGGAAGGCATAGGTTTAACCCATCGGGGCATCTTATGAACACATACCCCCAACATCAAGAGCGAATAACTCAAGTTCGGGAGCAGAGCATGGTTGAGAAAAGCAGGGGATACAATTTACCAAAGGTATTATGTACTCGAAGAAAGGCTCACAATGTTTAAGGAATATGAAGGACGATGTCGAACAAAATCCGACAAAGGATCTGGTGGTTCATAAGGGATCTGATGTGAGTATCGACACTCAACCAGAGGAAGAGAGAATTCAAGGGGATCAGATTATAGAAACAACTGACTAACTCAAAGCTCAAATGCAAAGGAATTATGATTCCCAAGACAAGGGATCAGAAGCAATGCTCTGATTAGGGATGGCTAAGTTGAATAGCCTTAGAGGTTCAATCGATGGCAATTTGATTGGTCGAGACCCAGCTCTTGTTTAAAATGACGTTTGAGCCGGAAGGACGAAATGAAGGATCTGGTTAAGGATTGCCAGCATTTACAACATATTGATTCAACAAACTTAAACTGATAATGACTAAGGATGCCAATAAGATTACCTAACTTATGGGAGTAACCATAATGCAAGCAAGCAATAATTTCAAGAGCAATAGGTTCCTCAGGATTTTCTGAAGATCGAATGGTATTTCGAAGATTGTTGTGAAATACATGAATCAACTGGGGATGAGCAGATACTCGGTAAGCGCGAGAAATTATCCATAGGGGTATTCATGTGGTAAGAAACTGCAAGGCAGTAGGCACAAAGTATTCTCGGAACAATAAAGAGAATTCTGGGGTATCTTCTAAAAACAAGATGAATGGGGAATGAATGTAAGAATGGCAAGCGTGCATAGTTATCCATAGGTGTTTATCGATGGAATGGAATTGCAAAAGCGATGGCACAAAGTCTCGGGAGAACATCTGAGAGTATTGTTATAATCTTCTGTTGAAGCAGTCGATCGTCTGGACCAAGGGGCTCTCCGGGAGAAAGTATTTACAAGAACCTAAAGTTAGAGTTAGCAAATCATTTAACCCGAATAGGAGAGAGACCAGAGTCCCAGAGTATAGATGAGGAATAAAAGGTCCTAATACCACCCAATTGCGACGTGGGCCCGTAAGCCACACAACCATGTTAGTAAAAATTTTGCAATTGACTATACTCAACTTCAGCCGAGGAGTTTGGAAGGGGGGTTCCTACATGCAGTCGGCTCTGATACCAACTTGTGACGCCCCCGATTCAATCGTACACTAATCATACACGCAAACGTGTACGATCAAGATCAAGGACTCACGGGAAGATATCACAACACAACTATACAAATAAAATAAGTCATACAAGCATCATATTACAAGCTAGGGGCCTCGAGTGCTCGAATACAAGAGCTCGATCATAGACGAGTCAGCGGAAGCAACAATATCGGAGTACAACCATGTGCCTACATCATACTACGTACAAGCCCACCTCACGTAGTCACGCTATCACCATATTTCTCGGCCTCTGTGCGACACCTAGCTCTAGTTGATCTAAATAAACCTAACTATTGTGCTAGCATACTCCACTATTAGGTTGGCTCTATGTGATGTGGCAACTTCATATAACTGGATGCTGGCTATACTACTATGGTACTCACACTCCAAGAAGTGACTCGAAACCATTTATAAATTGAGTTTAAGACATGCATATGCAAATGTACCATTCATTACATACAACAAGTTATCAACACAGAATGATAACGAGGATGCATGTTGGATTATTATTTCCAACAAAACATTTCACACAACAAATAATAAGCAATGAAATGAACTCCAGCTCAACCAATCCTTGGCGTTGGAAACGCTTCCTTTGAACCATAGGTACGCCTTTGGGAAGGGCCAACTATTGTTAATATAGAGACCAATGCAGGACTGATCATCTAGGCTAAAGCGGCCTATATTAGGACGCCTATTTTGGTAACCAGGGTAGGGAACCATAGCAATGTTCGAGGTATAGATACAGTTGCTTCTCATAAATGGTTGTAACCTTGTGTCAATAGCAGCTGGATCGCCTTTCACCATCATTGGATAGTTTTGTCCAAGGAAGAGCAAGTTTTCTCCAAGATTATCAATACTGAACCAGGGAGAAGGTGTTTGCGCTAGCACACTAGTATCCATCCCGAATACCCTGCATTGGATGTTGAACTAGGTCCGGAGAGTGCGACCATGGGAGACAGCACCTGCTTCCTCAGTAGTAACATCAGCAGTGCGCCATATACAGACAAGAAGAGGTGATCCATCGGAATAAGTTGCAAGGCGCCACTGAGTATATAGGTCCTGCTCGTCCTCATGCTCGTGATCATCACCATTGTCATCTCCCCCTTGGTTATAAAATTTTTCAAGTATAGGTGGTGGAATGTTCACATGACCTTGGAAACACAAGAAGGTTAACTAGTAAAAGGAAACTAGCTAACCCGCATGCATCTGGATGAAACAATTATAATTATGGTGTAAGACAAACGTACCAAAACCATAAGGATTCCATGCAAACATAGTGCCATGAGTGGTGGCAGCAAACAAAAGAGACTCGTATTGAATTGCATCACAGTACTCATCCATGTCCAGAAATTGATTTTTGAGCAATATCCATCGTGGCGTGGAAGTAAGGACGGCAACAAGCTTGTCGAAGATAGAAACAACTTCATAGTTCATGTAATCCCAAGAGTGGTTGGCAACTCGACAAATTGCTATCTTCCATAAACAACAGCCACCATGATCGTATTTGAACGTACGTAGATCATCTGTGTGCTCAACCTCAGGGCACTTTGAGATTTTTGGAAGTGGAATCCGCTAATGAGTGTACACATTCACAAGTTCCCACTCGCAGTTGTACCCAATATAAACAACCCAATCTCCATTTGCGCCCGCCTAGTCCTTACCCTTAAGCGATGGCATCTTAACATCACATGTATCATTATCAAGCGGCATCAACTTGCACAAGGCAAGGCTTCCATTGTCTGCGCACGAGTGGGCACGGTCATGGATATCAAACCGCTCCTGGACCCTTGGGTTCTTTGTAATGATGTTATTAGTTGAGTCAAGAATGGTCTTGAATGAACCTGCCATGCTAGCCGAGGTGATGGCGTCGCACCGATCAATGAGTTGCTCTACCACGTCGTCTTTCAGATCAGGGCAAGAATAACGGGGTCATTTCAGGCATGTTCCCTCCATGGAGAAGACGATCGACAATGGAATAAGGAGGGGTGAAGGAAAATGGAGGAGGGAGGAAGAGCATGCGACAGCAGTTCCAAATCAAGAGGTAAAGGCGAAGAGGCTGTGGACGGTCGCCACGATACAGGAAGAGGCGCCCGACCTACATAGACGCCCGTTCGGAAATTGTACAAAAGGACTCGTCGTCGTCTCACTGACATGTTAGAATGGCACCACATGTCAATGAAACATGGTGTGTCATTTCTCATGCAAAATGCGATCTGGCCGCGTTGGCCCAAGGTGCCACATTATTTCTCGACTTTATTTTTTTAATGGTGTGACGTTCGGTTTTGAAGCAGGGCTAACTAGTACTATATGCAGAGAAAATTTAAACTACTTTACCCCTACTCCACCTCTAGTACTAGTATCAAAAAAATATATAGGATGGAGCTTCAGCGCTTGCTTGCTAAGGGCTGGCCACTTGCTTCTCACACTATCACCCTCTCTCCAGATCTAAAAAACGGCCTCTCTCTCCCTCCTCAGCCGTGGTCACAGATCCGTCGGGGAAGAAAAGGACGTGCAACATTGACGCACTCCTCGTCGGCGAGCGAGGTCACACACTGACAACAAGGTCGTCCTCTCAGACCTAGCGCCCATGCGGGATGGCCGCCATCCCTAACCACGGTGACGTAGTGTGTGTGTAGAGGACGACGACCACGAGCAAAACCACTTCCCGCCGACCCTCAGGTATGCTACCTCCTTTTGAACCATACCTTGTTCTATTGCCCCATCTGCCACGTCGCTGCCTGTGGATCTTTTTCCACTCCACCATATTCCCAATTTTCTATCCTCTACTCTGCTGGTCACACAGACGAAAACCTTAATTTGCACTATCAAAAGGAAACCCTAGTTCATGTAGACAAATCCCTGTATGGGTTGAATAAGGAAATGAAGGGAGAAAGTACTATCAAAGAGACTAGGCATCGAACCCGCATCTAGGTTGAAAAGGGGAAAATCAGTAGCTAAGCAACGATTCTCATGTCTCTTGGTTGAAAAATGGTAGAAAGGCATGACGACGCAATAGATAATGACCGGTCGATCAATTTGTTGTCCTCACATAGGAAAAAGGTGGCTAAAGAGAACAGAAATGGGGCATAATCCACATATGCTACTTGGATATTTGTTGCTCCGCGCAACCATACCTCCCTCACCACTCTATTCATTTGTGGAAGTACATCGTACTAGTGCGCCCACTATCCGAATGGGCCTCCCATGCTCTTATTGCCACTTTTTTGTTGTTAGTATAACGCCAGTGGTAAAGTCAAGCAATGCTACTGCTAAAGTGATGCCACATTTAACAAATGTCGCACCCAGTCTAATGCCACCAATAAATTTAAGCAATGCCATTTAATGTCACTGGATTATTTCAGGGTTAGCTGTTGATTTTGGATGTATTAAAGATTTTCAGCTAAGGCATTCTAATGTTGTTGCACAACCAGTATACCAATGATGAAACTTGTTACTACCTTCAGATTTTTGCATTGTTAATGCTTATAGATTACATACCTCACTTTCATGAGATAAGTCAACTTTTTTGTACAGTGTCACCAAAATGCCAAGGCGCTAATGTCATTTTATTTTGGTTAAACTGTACAAAAAATGTGAAGACTAGACGAAAGGTCAAGATTGGGATAGCAATTTTTAGGTCCCCTCGAGTTCGAAATGATATTTACCTTGAAGGTACACGGTTTGCAATTTTTTATACTGTCATTAGTTAATAATGCTAGTTACCATCAGACTTTTGTATATGGTTTAATGATGTTGCACAGCTAGTATACCAATGCTGAAACTTGTTACATTTACATTTTGTATTGTTAATGCTTATAGAAATCTTCCAGTGCTAGCTTATGGAAATCTGTTCAGTAAAACCATTGTATTGTACCCCGTAATAAAAAAACTACTCTACTATTGCACTAGCCACTGGATTAGTGTATATTTGTACTATTCGAATGGTGTTGCATTAGCGTACAGACATATATAAAGTGTGGCAAGCTTTCCCAGATATGTGCTCAAGAAAACTACTACCTATTTTTCTAAATACTAGATGTTTGGGTACTTTAAATTGAACTGCGAAAATGTCTTATATTAAGAACATAGGGTGTAGAGTTCACTCAAATTATCCTGGTAAAGCTAGTCACACCTTTATTAAAATTAATGTTCATTATGTTATCGGAGGAGGTCTGTATGTTTGTCTCTAATTCCTGTCGATTACATAGCTGACATCATGATGTAATGTTAAGTCATTTCCTTTTGTACAGTGTCACTGAATTGTCGAGGCGGTGATGGCATTTTAGTTTAGTTGAACTGCACAAAATATGCTTCAAAGAAGAGGAAAGTTCTGGAATGGTTCAATTATTAAGAAAAATACTATGTACACCTTCCTAACATCAGCCATTGTTGCCTTATTTATTCCTTCGAATAGGTGGTTAGAAACAGTCTTGCTACCTTTTCCCATTAAGAAATTGGAATGCTTATATTTGTGAGTCTATGCTTCAACGAGTGCCACTTTTATAGTAATCACACTTTCAATATCTATGCAAACAGGGATGCTCGATTTTAGTGGAACTACACAAAAAGTCCAAATGGTTCAACATTAGGAGCATGTTCTCTTCCAAACCGTTATATCCAATTGGTGGCACTATGAGTTGTTCATTACGAAGGTACATGGTTTGCTACTATCTCGCTACTCTTTCTGTACTATCATTAGATAGTAATATTAGTGGTTTGCATGTGAATTTATTGGCAGGGTGGACATACATTGGAGGTCCAGGACATGATTTAATGATTGGATGCTCAATTTCGGTTGTATCGATTTCACCTCCATCACTGCGAACATGGATATCCTTGGTCTGTTGAAGAAAAGGTGCTATATTGTCGAGGGCAAAACATGATAGTATCAAATTGTCCAGTGCAAAACATGACATATGCTAAACGGAAGAGACGTGTTTAAACCAAAAATACAAGGTGAGGTATATGTTTACTAGCTGCTTGATATTTGTGAAGACAAATGTCTGCCCGTTGCTTTTTGGCCAACAAACAAATTGACCGCAATTTTGGTGGAACTGCACAAGAGAATAGTATAGTCAGCGCATGCAGTGCCATTTGAAAATAGACACGAAAAGATTGGATAGTCACTTCATGGACTGTATAAAAGTAGTACTGTACTATTTATTGGCCAACACTAGGTGCTTCATTGCTTTGGTCTGATTATACAATGGGCATCATTTTGCCTAAGTTAAAGTTTGTATTCTGAATATAGTATCGCCCTGTGATCGAGAGAAGACCAAATCATATTGCAGTGGATGTTCCTCCATCATGTGTGGTTCATTCTCATGGCTCCAGCTGTTGGTGAAACCATTTACATTTGCAAGAGGAATTGTAGATTTCACAAAAAAATTGTGTTTCACTCTGTACTGAATGTTGGCCCAGAGAAGCATCCATATTAGTAGGAGGAATAGATGTTTTTGTAGATCTTTGCTTCTAGAGCTACATATTTGTATATGATCTGTGAATCATTGAGATGCATTGACATGTTGATCTTATGTATGGGAATCATACTAGTTGGTTGTGAATTTGGTCTACTAATGTGAACATATTACAATGTCAGGCATGTGAGTCTCGTGTGAACATTTTGAACGGATCAGCTCTTACTACTATGCACAGCATGATCCTTATTTTTGTGTTCTCGGTGTTTACAAGTTACTAGAAATTCCTTATTTCTGTTCGCTCAGTGTTTACAAGTTACTGGTCGATCCGAAGTGGCTGTTTTTTAAATAATAATGCCTACCTCTAAAGAAACTGACATGTTGTTCTGAAGAAAATGCCATGCGAATCTGAAGAAACAGCCAGCAAAAACGTTCGCAAATGCCTTATCTCCCAACGAACGTTCATCTGCTATTGCGATCCTACATATACACTATCCGAGCAACTCGATCCTATGCGAATAACCAGCATATCATGCACGTACCTCATTTGGATGAATCGAGTGCACTCGTTTGACCATCATGTTGACGTGCGACCCAACACAAACGGGACACACCACTGACGGGGCGGGACGGGACAACACAATCATAATTTTAGTTTTCTACTTTTCCACGGCAAGCTGCGCGCAAAGCCATGCCTACTTATGCATTGAATTCCGATGACCGCGATGACCGTCACATTTCCCGCGACACGCTAGGTCACCTACCTTCCGCCTATAATTACTGGTTCCTGGAGTTCTCCGGTGGAGCCAGCACCCTACTCTCCCTATCCTCATAAGCCCCCACCGGCCCCACATCGCTCGCCACTTCTCCTTGCTCTTGCCATGTCCGTCATGCCCCCGCACATTCGCAATAGGCGACGCCGGAGGCGGTCACCGCCGGAACTAGACACCATCACGGGCGCTCGCACCGTCTCTTTGCTCTATAAATACCCCAATATTGCAAAAACACTAGGGGAGATGACGAAACACAATTCCAGCTATCGCCAGTTCCAAAAACCACAGATCCAATCTAGACACCATCACGGACGGGTTCATCATCCTCATTGGTGCCTCTCAGATAATGCGTGAGTAGTTCATTGTAGACCTACGAGAACGTAGTTAGTAGCTAGATGGCTTCCTCTCTCTCTCTTGATTATCAATACAATGGTCTCTTGGTGATCTATTTGATGTAACTCTTTTTGTGGTGTGTTTGTTCGGATCCGATGAACTTTGAGTTTATGATCGGACCTATTTTATCCATGAAAGTTATTTGAGTTTGGATCTCTTATATGCATGATTGCTTATACCCTCGTATTTCTTCTTCAAATCATTGGTTTAGTTAGGCCAACTAGATCGTTTTTTCTTGCCATAGGAAGAGGTGCTTTGTGATGGGTTCGATCGTATGGTGCTCAATCCCAGTGACAGAAGGGGACATTACACGTATGTATCATTGCTATTAAGGATTACAAGATGGGGTCTATTCCTAAATGAATAGATCTTGTCTACATCATGTCATCATTCTTATTGCATTACTCCGTTTCTCCATGAACTTAATACACTAGATGCATGCTGGATAGCGGTCGACGGTTGGAGTAATAGTAGTAGATGCAGACAGGAGTCGGCCTACTAATCTTGGATGTGATGCCTACATAATGACCATTGCCTGGATATTGTCATAATTATTTTAAGTTCTATCACTTTCCCAACAGTAATTTGTTTACCCGTCATATGCTAATTTTTCTCGAGAGAAGCCACTAGTGAAATCTACGGCCACCAAGTCTCTTCTTTTATCATATTTGCCTTGGAGATCTATTTTTATTTGCTTTTATTTTCAGACCTATTAATCCATAAACCCAAAAATACCTTGCTTCAATTTTTTGTTATTTATTTTATGTCGTTTTCCTGCGAAATCTATTTATCCAATCTACTATAATTTTATCTATCTTTTTACCCGGGAGGGATTGACAACCCCTCTTTTACGTTGGGTTGCAAGTATTTGTTCTTTGTGTGCAGGTACCATTTACATAGTGTTGTGTGGTTCTCCTACTGGTTCGATAACCTTGATCTCATCACTGAGGGAAATACATACGTAGTTTTGCTGCATCATCCCTTCCTCTTTGGGCAAATATTGTCGTAGTTCAAGCCACATCAAAAGGAATTTCTGGTGCCGTTGCCGAGGAGAAATCATCAACATCTATCAGGTTCCCAATCGCAAATCTTATCTCCTTGCAATTTACATTATTTTCCATTTGTCTCTCATTTTCATATCCCCACTTCACAAAAATTTGTCGTTTTATTCGCCCTCTTTTTCGTTCGCCTTTTTTCCGTCAGATCTCTTGTTTGCCATCTCTACTTGCGTTACCATGTGCCTTCTATTTTCTTGCATCTTTTCTTGGTAAAAATCTATTGATATGGATCCTCATCCACTTGCTAATCTTTTCAAATAAAATCCAATTATGATGAACCAAGTGCTAGTGAATTGAGTTCACTAGATTATCTTTATGAAGTTTTTGCTTGAGATTCGTGAGTCTAAACATTGTGATGATGAAATTTAAAGTGATTCATGATAGCTCTTTGAATGAAAAGCTTGATTGCAATGATTTTACCATAAATTCTATTAATGTCAATTGTGCTAATAATATGCCAAGCTATAAGCTTGGGGATGCTAATTTTGCTATGTCCACTACTTGTTGCAATTATCATGATTGTGGTGACAATGATTCTTATGATCTTGAAAATTTATTTAAGCCTCATGATGAATATGTTTGCGATAATATTGAAAGTGGGTTTGGAAGAGTGTTAACTTTAAGTAAAAATAATCCCACATATTTGGAGATTGTTCAATCTTATGATTTTTTTATGAAAGTGAGTTTGGAGAGATCATGACTTTAGTTGATGTTAATCCCACTATATTGGAAGATTATAAGACTTTTATGCATGTGGATCATGGAGAGATAATTTATATGATATCTATATTGTTGAATTTGATTATGATCCTACATGTAATTATTTTGAGAGAGGAAAATATGGTTGTAGAAATTTTCATGTTACTAATTTACCTCTCGTTTTGTTGAGATTGCCATTAATTCTTTCTTCTTCCTTGCATATGCTAGTTTTTGCTTGCCGCGATAATTTGTTTGCTTATAAAATTCCTATGAATAGGAAGTATGTTAGAATTAGAAGTGTTCGTCATATGTTTCATGATGCTCTATTTGTGTTTCAATTCTTATCCTTCGTGTGAGCATCATTGAAATCATTATGCCTAGCTAGGGGCGTAAAACCGTAGCGCTTGTCGGGAGGCAACCCAAGGAATAAAACTATTCTTGAGTGGTTGAACAATTATGCCTCTTTATGATTGTGCTTTTAATGTTTTGATTAGTGTTTGGCCAAGCAAAGCCGTTGGAATTATGTTGGGTGATAATTGATTTGATCATGCTGGAAAACAGAAACTTTTGAGTCTAATAAAATAATTTTCATAAAACCAGAGTTGACTAAAGCTACTGAACTTTTTAGACAAGATTGATGTCATATTTCCTACATCTTTCTAATTTTTCAGAATTTTTGGAGTTACATAAGTATACGAGTTTTTAGATTGCTACAAACTGTTATGTTTTTGACAGATTCTGTTTTCTTTGTGTTGTGTGCTTATTTTGATGAATCTATGGACTCTATCTGGGGGTATGAGCCAGATCAAAGTTGGAATACAGTAGATATAATTCAAGAATAAAATGTGAATGGGTTTGCAATAGTACTGAGAGTAGTGATTTGCTTTGTTATACTAACGGATCTCACGAAGGTTTTGTTGAGTTTTGTGTGATTGAAGTTTTCAAGTTTTGAGTGAGATCACGATGGATGAAGGAATAAGGAGTAAGGAGAGCCTAAGCTTGGGGTGTCAGGACCGGCTTTCCAATAAAACATTTATTGAAAAACCGACCATTATATCAGACCAGTATAGAAGAATCCTCCTTACTAGTAGACAAATCCTTGATACAGAAATCCAGAAGTACTAAATATTATTCAAGGTTGAGCTGAGGCTGCTCAACAATTTTATTACAAGCACGCCGATATTATACATAAAGGTGGATATGACACAAAGGGTATGGAGGCATAACTACTGACTCGTAATAAAAGTGGTGGTGGATATGTCACAGTGAGGTGGGTGACATGACTCCAAAATCTTACAGCTCATCAAGCGCCGGAGTGAGGCTTGATGATTTTATTAGGGTAGCGGAAGCGTATATAATACAAGTGACCAACTCCAAGATCGCACGGGACTGACTGGGTCTCCTCTAGGTGTCGGACTCGCTATCATACTCTTCATCCATAAGATCGCCTTCGTCAACATCTGGCCAAATCAACAAGTCAGGTGAGTACTTTGATTGTACTCGCAAGACAGTTTGGACATAAGATATAACAAATCTAAACATGATGCACATGAAAGATTAGTAATGCACACTCAGGTAATAAATTTGCACTGCACGATAAATGAAAGGGAGTCAGGCGGTAGTCCTCCCGAAATCCCAATAAAATAGCTGAAGACCGATCGGGTGTCTGAAGCGACGCCCCGAAACGAAAAATAAATAAACATGCCACAGTCGGGCATCAGGGCGACACCACATAAAGGGCTTATATTGAAACGTAAATGGCAGTACGTGCCACAGTCGGATGTCTAAGCGACATCTCGAAAAGGGCTCATAACGAAAGTAAATAACAGGGATGCCACAGTCGGACGTCTGAGCGACATCACATAAAGGGCTTATATCAAAAGTAAATAACAAGAATGCCATAGTTGGACGTCTGAGCGACATCACATAAAGGGCTTATATCAAAAGTAAATAACAAGAATGCCACAGTCGGACGTCTGAGCAACATCACATAAAGGGCTTATATCAAAAGTAAATAACAAGAATGCCATGGTCGGACGTCTGAGCGACATCACACAAAGGGCTTATATCCAAAAGTGAATAACAAGAATGCCACAGTCGGACGTTTGGGCGACATCACATAAAGGGGTTATATCCAAAAGTAAGTAACAAGAATGCCACAGTCGGACGTCTGAGCGACATGGCATAAAGGGCTTATATTTCATCATTCGAATTCAAGTAGTTCTTGAAGGTAAATCATCCCAAGGAATACTCAGTACATAATAATAAACCAGTTAGTCCATCCACAGGAATAACATTCAGCCGGGTTTACCACTCTTAGTTTCATGTTTATTCTCCGGAGACTGTCACTGAGACTGACACTGAGACCGACACTGATATGTTGATGAAAGTCCTTGATCATGGACATGGTTACTCGAATGGTTTTGACTCTGCAGAGTTTGTACTCTTTACCCACAGCCAACGGATTTCAGTAGTCACAAAGGACTAGTTTCATTTACACTATTTTAGAAGAAACACATCTAACCAGTACACACCCATTCCACATTCCGCTGCCAGGAATCACCCTAGGCAACGTTCAAGAAAAACTCTAAGACGGGGAGGCTACAACCTCGAATAGCATGGGATCAAATTTATATCACGCGCTCTAAGGGTTGCCCCCCTCTCGGTCCCAACCGAAAACACCCATGCCCCCTGACCAGATGACGGGCTTTAATCCAGGGCCATGGAACCCTCATCACGGCCCCTCTATTTGGTGTGTACAAGGAAAGAGGTTTGAACTTACTAAACCATATGCTTTGCAGAAAACATGTGGTAGCACGGAAGGGGGCGAACGGGAACAAGACTTGATCCACGTTAATACTGGAGTTAAACAGTTGATATAAAACTGGCATGCTTCAACAATACCATCTTGCAAACTATCATACCACCACATGATCAGGTTATATCACCATCATGAGAACGCATCAATATCGAAGCTCACTCGCAGCTTACTTTGCATGAAATATAACCTTTACAAATGCTCATATAAACATGCCATGCGGAAACCACTCAAGCAAACATGAAAAACACTCATCATATCAAAGGTTCAAACATGCTTGCCTGGTTCGGAGTAGTCGGAGTCTAGCTCGGCGAAGTTTGCGGCTCCGTCACCTCCTTCGGTATCTACGTTATAAAAGAAATTGAATACTAACGTAAATACCGTGCGTGCATAAAAATTGTTCCAAATATTTTTCAAATAAATATAATTAAAAACTAGATAGAAAAATAAAGATGACAGAAAAAGAATCAGCTCAAAATCATCTTTTGTTTAAAAGTTATAAAGGTTTTAGTCCAGGGACTGATCTGTGATGAAACAGAAACTTTCCAGGGGCTAGTTTAGAAAAAAAACGTTTCGGTTAGAGATACGCCGACCCAAAGGAAAAACGTACTTTGCCCGAAGGCGCTTTCAAAAAAAATTTTGAATAAAAGAGGAGAGGCTGACGAGTGGGTCCCACCCATCAGGTTTGAAATTCAGAACAGAGTCCCACCGGCGCCCGAGGCTCGCGGTGGTCGCTGGCGTCGATCCACGGTGAGGTAGGGGGAGTGGAAGGTACCTACGGACTCACGGACTTCTCCCGCGTCTGTGGGTGGTCGAGTTGTTCGTTGGCGAGCACCACGTCGACGGTGACCTCCACTCTGGCGGATGGTGGTTCGGTCGAGGATGATTCTCTCCGAAGGGGGCTGCAAACTCCAAACTGAAGCTCGGGTCAGGCAAGTGGGTGCACTAGGAGGCTACTGGCACAGTTTGAGAGGCGGGGGTGCTCTCACCAGAGAGAATCTTGCCGGAGCCCGTAGCGGATCGGGGCGGCCGGAGTCGGGGAAGAAGGCTCTCCCGAGGCCTTCTGATGAGCGTGGCGAGGTTCTGAGGCGAGGAGGGGAGGCGCTGGGTCGAGAACGAGCTCGAGGCCTCTATTTATAGCCGTCCCGAGGCGGTTGCCGAGAATGGGATTTCTTCGGCGAGCGATTACGGCGAGGCAGTGGTCGGGCTGTAGGTTTATGTGACTGGGCAGCTTCGGATTGGTCCACTGGCCCCATTCAACGGCTAACCTGGTCGGATTTGGCCCGCTCCTGTGGTTTCGACGAAACGGAGCTCATGGGCTCGTCGGCAGCAGAGAGCGTGCTCTGCGCCTCTCAGGCCACGGCCATGGTTCTTCAGCGCGCACAGAGAAGAGGACGGCCACGCGGAGGCTCCTGGTGGTGTGGGCGGTGCTGTTCGGCACCGTTCCATGCTAAGCCTCTCTGGCGGCTGCAGCGAACGTTGTTGTCGACGCTCACAGGGGTGATGTACTCCTGCCATCTCATCGCCGATGCTCGCACCCGTCCATATGACCGTGCGGCGTGATGGATAAGAAGGAGGAACAGGGAGCATGGCGCCACTGCAGTTACTGGCGAGATCGACGTGAGGCGCTGAAGAAAACGACACTGACGACTGAAACTGAAACACTTAACTCTGAATTTCAACAGAAACAGTGCACACCAGCTGTTCGACAAAATGTTTTGAGCACGTGGAAAATTTTTCTTGAGCTGAGACTTGGTGAGGTGATCTCTTGATGCATCTTGAGACTGCCTGAATTATCTCAGAATTTTAGGAAAAGAAAAAGAATGAATTTCACCAAAAATGTCAAATCTGGTCAAACTTGCAGCAAGTAAATTTTGAAAATTTTGAATTGTGGACCTGCAGATCTTGATGGATCTAGGTTGAGGGTACTAAGGACTAGCCAGAGGAGTTTATTTGGGACCAAGACTCAAAGGAAATCTGGTAGTTCCGTTGTAAACCACGAAAGTCCAAATAGATGACAGAAAATGATTTTGAGGTTAAAACAAATAGAAATAAAAATATAGGAGAAGTTGAACCTTGCTGGACTTGATGCTTGACTTGACCCAAAGTAGGGAGGTGGGTTTTGGAAGAAGATTTTCTACATAGGCCATGGCAAGAGAGAAATTTTTGAATGGGGAAGAATAAATCCATAATTATAGGGATTCTTTTTAATAAAAAGGAATTGTAAAAACCTTCCAAAATTATTTGTGTTGAGCCCACACAAGATGAAAAACCCTTAAGACCAAAGATCAAGATTGGGAAGAACCCAAAAAAATACTTGTCACAAATGAATTTTTTTTGAGAAGGGGAGTCTTTTAAAAAAATTAAATAACCTCCTTCCAATTAAATAAAGAATTTGATAAAACCAAATCAAATTTTTTGGAGTATTACAACACCTACCCCCTTAGGAAAAATCTCGTCCCCGAGATTTCAGCTGATCCTCAAATAGGTGTGGGTACTCTATGCGAATAAAATCCTCTCTCTCCCATGTTGCTTCATCCTTGGTGTGATTGCTCCACTGAACCTTGAAAAACTTAATTGTTTTCTGATGGGTCCTCCTTTCAGACTCCTCCAATATTTTTATTGGACGTTCCGCGTAGGTGAGGTCTGGTTGCATGTCAATGCTTTTGTGAGATACATGCTTTTCTGGGTTGCTTACACATTTCCTCAACTGTGAGACGTGGAACACGTGTGGACGTCTGACAGTTCTTCGGGTAGGTCTAGCTAGTAGGCCACTGTGCCTCTTCGTGCAATCACACAGAAGGGTCCAATAAACCGTGGTGCTAGCTTTCCTTTAACTTTGAATCGTTGCAGTCCCCTCATAGGAGATACTCGTAGATACACATATTCACTCGGTTCAAAGCTGACTTCATGATGTTTTTTATCGTAATAACTCTTTTGTCGGCTCTCAGCTGTCTTGAGTCGATCCCTGATTAGTCTAACTTTCTCCTCAGCTTCCTTGAGCATGTCTGGGCGGAAGATACGACTGTCTCCTGTTTCTGACCAATTTAATGGGGTGCAGCATCTTCGCCCGAACAAGGCTTCATATGGTGCCATTTGTAGACTGGCTTGGTAATTGTTGTTGTATGCGAACTCGGCATACGGCAAGATTTCTTCCCAACTAGTTCCATAGGTGAGAACGCATGCTCTCAGCATGTCCTATAGAATTTAGTTCACACGTTCAGTCTGTCCTCCAATCTGGGGGTGGTATGCTGTACTGAATACTAGTTGAGTTCCCAGAGCTTGTTGTAAATGATCCCAAAATCTAGAGACGAATTGAGTGCCTCTGTCGGATATTATAGTCTTTGGAATTCCATGGAGACGAACTATACGGGAGAGATAAAGTTTGGCAAGCTTCTGAGTGGTGTGGGTTGTCTTTACTTGGATGAAATGTGCCACCTTAGTTAATCTATCTCTGATGACCCATATGGCATCATTTCTGTGTCGTGACCGAGGTAGTCCGACAATAAAATCCATTCCTATTTCGTCCCATTTCCACTCAGGTATCCTATTTGGCTGTAATAGTCCTGCTGGTTTTTGGTGCTCGGCTTTAATGCGCTGACATGAATCACAACATTCAATGAATGTGGCTATATCCCTCTTCATACCGTGCCACCAAATTTTTTCCTGAATGTCCTTGTACATTTTGGTTCCTCCAGGGTGGATTGAATATGGAGCGGTGTGGCCTTAGGCTAGAATTTGCTGTTTGAGGTCCTCTATATTTGGTACGCAAAGTCTATCTCCGTACCATAATATTCCCTTATCGTCTATGACGAATTCTGAAGCCTTGCCCAGACTCACTTTTCTTTTTATGCCTTCGATGCCGGGGTGTCCATGCTGAGCCTTCTTAATCTATTCCACTAGGGTGGGCTGTATTTCCAAATTTGACACATTGCCTTCAGTGACCATCACCAAGTTGAGTTTGGCGAACTCCTGCTGAAATTCAGGTCTCAAGTTCTGTAGACTGTCGTTGCCCAAGCTGGGGTTTCGACTAAGAGCATCTCCCACTACATTCGCCTTTCCTGGATGGTAGTGAATGCCAACATCATAATCTTTCACTAATTCCAACCAGCGCCATTGTCGTAAATTGAGTTCTGGTTGTGTGAAAATATATTTGAGGCTTTTATGGTCTGTATATATTTCACAATAATTTCCAAGCAAAAAGTGCCTCCACTCTTTGAGTGCATGAATGACTGCTGCCAATTCCAAGTCATTAGTAGGATAATTTTCTTCATGCTTTCGTAGTTGCCTGGAAGCGTATGCGACTACCTTGCCTTCTTGCATTAGTACGCATCTGAGGCCCTTCCGGGATGCGTCACAATATACTTCAAAACTTTTGTGTGTGTCTGGTACAAACAATACTGGTGTTGTTGTCAATTTCCTTTTGAGTCCTTGGAAACTTTTCTCGCAAGCTTCAGTCCATACAAATTTCTTATCCTTCTTGAGTAACTGTGTCATTGGTTTTGCTATGGTGGAGAATCCCTCAATAAACCTTCGGTAATATCCAGCCATTCCCAGGAAACTTCATACATCTGTCACGTTGGCTGGTGGTTTCCAGCCAAGTACGGCCTTGACTTTTTTGGGGTCCATAGCAACACCTTCTTGGGTCAATATGTGGCCCAGAAAACCAACCTGTCTTAACCAAAATTCACATTTGCTGAATTTGGCGTATAATTGATGTTTCCTTAATTCTCCCAGTACAATTCTAAGATGTTCAGCATGTTCTTCCGGCGTCTTAGAGTATACCAGAATATCATCAATGAACACCACAACAAATTTGTCCATAAATTTCATAAACACTTTGTTCATGAGGTGGAAAAAATATGCGGGGGCGTTTGTTAGTCCAAACGGCATTACTGTAAATTCATATAATCCGTATCTGGAGGTGAATGCGGTCTTAGCAATATCTTCTGTTCGTACTTTTAATTGATGATACCCCGACCTTAAATCAATTTTTGAGAAAACCTTGGCTTGTGCGAGTTGGTCAAATAAATCATTTATCCGTGGCATCGGATATTTGTTCTTGATGGTGACCATGTTGAGTGCTCGATAGTCTATAAAAAAACTCAGTGTCCCATCCTTTTTCTTGGCAAATAATACTGGTGAACCCCAAGGTGAGGAGCTGGCCCGTATAAATTCTTTGTCCAGTAATTCTTTTATTTGCTTCTTTAATTCTACCAACTCGGAGGGTGCCATTCTATATGGTTTCTTATAAATGGGGGTGGTTCCAGGTGCTAGTTCAATGATGAACTCTATTTCCCGGTCTGGTGGCATGCCTGGTAGTTCTTCGGGAAATATGTCAGGGAACTCACACACCACTGGAACTTTTCTTAACTCCGAAATGTCCACCTTGTTAAACCTTGGTTGCCGTGATATTGGCCTTTCTTGAGCTGCAACTTTTATCATCTTCCCATGATGATGAGTAAGAATTACAGTCCGATTGAAGCAGTCGATAAATCCCTTGTTGGTGGTTAACCAGTCCATTCCTAGGATAACATCCAGTCCCTTATTTTCCAATACAATGAGGTTTGCCTGAAACTTTAGTCCCTCAATCTCAATAACCACAGGTTGGCAGTAACTCTGAGTGATTTGCTTAATCCCGGGGGACTTGATGGTTATGGATTTTTCCAAGGGAAGCATCGAAAAATCATGTTGCAAAGCAAATTTCTTTGAAATGAACGAGTGAGAAGCTCCAGAATCAAACAAAACCGTGGGAGGTATTGTGTTGACAGGGAACGTACCGAGTACGATATCTGGGGCATTCTGTGCTTCCTCCTTGGTCACATGGTTCAAGTGACCCTTCTTGTGATTGTTATTGGGGTTGAAGTTGTTACGTTTGGGTGTTGAATTATTTCCACTGTTGTTCGGCTTGGGGGGGCGAGTTTCTTGGCTTTGGGCACTGTTTGGCAGAGTGTCCTTCCTCTCCACAAGTGTAGCAAGTAACACCTAGGCGATATGTAAAATCCTTGTCTCTTGCATGAAAATTTTTGTTTGGGAGTGGAACAATGGTTGTGGATTTGTTCGATCCTATTCTCTGAAAATCCGTCTTGTTCCAATTGTTGCGAGCATGAGTAATCTTGTCCCTTTTGCGCTTGCGAAAATCCTCCAAGCTGCGGCGCTCATTTTCCAATGTAATAGCTTTGTCCACAAGTGTTTTGAAATCCAAAAAGGTGTATACGACCAGCTGTCATTTAAGTGATGGTGCCAGACCGTCTAGAAATTTTTCCATCTTTCTATTTTCAGTCATATGCTCTTCGTTGGCATAACGAGGTAACTGAGTAAACTGACTATTGTACTCGGTCACTGTCATGCTTCTCTGCTTGAGGTCATCAAACTCCCTTTTCTTAATCATCATAATGCTTCTGGGAATGTGCGCCCCACGAAAACCTTTAAATTCTTCCCAGGTGATGTTATTTTCATTGGGGTGCATGTGTAGGAAATTTTCCCACCATGATGCAGCTACTCCAATGAGGTAGTGAGGTTCATAAAGTACATTCTCACGGTCAGAACATTGTGCAATAATTAACTTCCTTTCAATGTCACGAAGCCAATCATCGGCCTCAAGAGGTCTATCAGTGTGAGAGAACGTTGGGGGACGTGTCTTTTGTAGTTCCGACAATTTGGAATGCTGCTGATATGGTTAACGGTGATTTCCCATATTGATAACATGGTTCATCATTTCTTGATGCTACTGCCGGCTTTGCTCATAAAGGCGGCATACTTGAGAAAATGCTGCTTCACTGCCTTGTTGACTTGACTGCCCCTGTGTGAAATTGTTACTTGTCTGGGTACCATAATTTTCTTCTGGCGGACTTGGCATGGAACGAGTCCAGGGACGAGGCATTTTCCACTCTGGGGTATTTTTGTAGAATTCATTAGAAAACTAAGTGGAAAAAATAAATAATTTTACAAAGGCAAAAATTTATTTTCAAGAAAATACTTGATTGCGCATGAGAAGGACTGCTAAGTACCTATCTTACACGCAAGCCGTAATTATACAATAATCACTCAGGATGTGCGTACACATTCCTAACATGTTATTTAGGCTAGTGCACTTCTCCGAGTTCCTACATGATGCACACACCAACTACTTCTCACCAAACCTATATACATATAAACATATCGTACAAGTTGGTACATCGCACGGCTGCTAGGCGTACTCAGTCGGAGATGGTAAAAACTTCCCTCGGCCTGCCGAGGGTAAGACCCAGTGATGCTGGAGACTCAACCTCCTCCTCACTAATAGGCTCCAGGCACGAAGTACTGGGTTGAGGAGCTGGTGCGGGTGCGGTAGGTGGTGCAGCACTGACTGGAGTAGGAGCAATGACTTTGTCAAACTCCTTAGTGGTAGGCAGGCGGCGAGCGGTGGCTAAGATGGCAGGTGTATAGGATGCTGAGGACGAAACGTAAGTTAGTGGTGGTGCTGTATGGAGGAGCTCCCTCCTGTTGGTGTTACAGCCCTGAACGATGTCCATACGAGCAGCTACAAAGTTGTCCACGAGGTTATCAAAAGCTGCCTCAAGAGCCTTGAGATACTCAACCAACATTTCAATAGCCTCATCTCTCCCCCCCCCTAGCGCAAGCGAATGCATAGTGACATGTGTATGGCACGTGGCATGGGAGGTAGCAGTAGCGACGAGTCTTCATCGAAGGGAGGGCATCCCGGAGACGAGCTATCGCCTCACGGGAAGCCATCTGCATGGCATGCTTCTCCGTAGGCATGGCCCATCCCACAAATCGGAAGCGGCGTGACTCGGAATGTCCTCCCTTGAATTGCACCGTGGCCTGGTGCATAGACACGCTGTCGCTGATCTTGTGCT
Source organism: Triticum dicoccoides (assembly GCF_002162155.2). Taxonomy (NCBI): domain Eukaryota; kingdom Viridiplantae; phylum Streptophyta; class Magnoliopsida; order Poales; family Poaceae; genus Triticum; species Triticum dicoccoides. Next base: position 281,403,294 of record NC_041390.1, read on the forward strand.
GGTAGAGTGTGAACTCCGGACGAGTCGATGGCCCGATTGCGACCTTGGTGATGGGGACGAGAAGCTTGATAAACCCCTCAGGTACATTGGCGAACACCTGTGACTCACAGTCGCTGCCAGCCATCTACAAAAGTAGACAAAATTCCAGATAGTCAATTCATAAATTTATGATGACTAACAGAAAATTGCTACAATTGCAAAATGTTAAAAATAGCACTTTTTATGCTAATAACCGATTAGCGATCACACCTAGTGGCTTCCTACAGGCAGCCTGGCTCTGGTACCAAGGTTTTCAGGACCGGTTTTCCAATAAAACATATATTGAAAAATCGACCATTATATCAGACCAATATAGAAGAATCCTCCTTACTGGTAGACAAATCCTTGATACAGAAATCCAGAAGTACTAAATATTATACAAGGTTGAGCTGAGCCTGCTCAACAATTTTATTACAAGCACGCCGATATTATACATAAAGGCAGATATGACACAAAGGGTATGGAGGCATAACTACTGACTTGTAATAAAAGTGGTGGTGGATATGTCACAATAAGGTGGGTGACATGACTCTAAAATCTTACAGCTCATCAAGCGCTGGAGTGAAGCTTGATGATTTTATTAGGGTAGCGGAAGCGTATATAATACAAGTGACCAACTCCAGGATCGCACGGGACTGACTGGGTCTCCTCTAGGCATCGGACTCGCTATCGTACTCTTCATCCATAAGATCGCCTTCGTCAACATCTGGCCAAATCAACAAGCCAGGTGAGTACTTTGAATGTACTCGCAAGACAGTTTTAGACATAAGATATAACAAATGTAAACATGATGCACATGAGCAGATTAGTAATGCACACTCGGGTAATAAATTTGCACTGCATGATAAATGAAAGTGAGTCAGGCGGTAGTCCTCCCGAAATCCCAATAAAATAGCTGAAGACCGATCGAGTGTCTGAAGCGATGCCTCGAAAGGAAAAATAAGTAAACATGCCGCAGTGGGGCGTCAGGGCGACACCACATAAAGGGCTTATATTGAAACGTAAATGGCAGTACGTGCCACAGTCGGACGTCTAAGCGACATCTTGAAAAGGGCTCATAACGAAAGTAAATAACGGGGATGCCACAGTCAAACGTCTGAGCGACATCACATAAAGGGCTTATATCAAAAGTAAATAACAAGAATGCCACAGTCGGACGTCTGAGCGACTTCACATAGAGGGCTTATATCAAAAGTAAATAACAATAATGCCACAGTCGGGCGTCTGAGCGACATCACATAAAGGGCTTATATCAAAAGTAAATAACAAGAATGCCACAGTCGGACGTCTGAGCGACATCACATAAAGGCTTATATCTGAAAGAGAATAACAAGAATGCCACAGTCGGATGTCTGGGCGACATCACATAAAAGGCTTATATCCAAAAGTAAGTAACAAGAATGCCACAGTCGGACGTCTGAGCGACATCACATAAAGGGCTTATATTTCATCATTCGAATTCAAGTAGTTCATGAAGGTAAATCATCCCAAGGAATACTCAGTACATAATCCATAGGAATAACATTCAGCAGGGTTTACCACTCTTAGTTACATGTTTATTCTCCGGAGACTATCACTGAGACTGACACTGAGACCGACACTAATATGTTGATCAAAGTCCTTGATCATGGACATGGTTACTTGAATGGTTTTGAATCTGCAGAGTTTGTACTCTTTACCCACAGCCAACGGATTTCAGTAGTCATAAAGGACTAGTCCCGTTTACGGTATTTTAGAAGAAACACATCTAACCAGTACACAACCATTCCACATTCCACTGCCAGGAATCATCCTAGGCAATGTTCAAGAAAAACTCTAAGACAGGGAGGCTACAACCTCGAATAGCATGGGATCAAATTTATATCGCGCGCTCTAAGGGGTGCCCCCCTCTCGCTCCCAAACAGAAACACCCAAGCCCCCTGACCGGATGACGGGCTTTAATCCAGGGCCATGGAACCCTCATCATGGCCCCTCTATTTGGTGTGTACAAGGAAAGAGGTTTGAACTTACTAAACCGTATTCTTTGCAAAAAACATGTGGTAGCACGGAAGGGGATGAATGGGAACAAGACTTGATCCACGTTACTACTGGAGTTAAACAGTTGATATAAAACTGGCATGCTTCAACAATACTAGCTTGCAACCTATCATGCCACCACATGATCAGGTTATATCACCATCATGAGAACGCATCAATATCGAAGCTCATCGCAGCTTACTTTGCATGAAATATAACCTTCACAAATGCTCATATAAACATGCCATGCGGAAACCACTCAAGCAAACATGAAAAACACTCATCATATAAAAGGTTCAAACATGCTTGCCTGGTTCGGAGTAGTCGGAGTCTAGCTCGGCGAAGCTTGCGGCTCTGTCACCTCCTTCGGTATATACGTTATAAAAGAAATCGAATACTAGCGTAAATACAGTGCGTGCGTAAAAATTGTTCCAATTTTTTTCAAATAAATATGATAAAAAACTAGATAGAAAAATAAAGATGACAGAAAAAGAATCTGCTCAAAATCATCATTTGTTTAAAAGTTATAAAGGTTTTAGTCCAGGGACTAATCTGCGATGAAACAGAAACTTTCCAGGGGCTAGTTTAGAAAAACAAAAAACATGTCGGTTAGAAATACGCCGACCCAAAGGGAAAATGTACTTTGCCCGAAGGCGCTTTCAGAAAACGTTTCGAATAAAAGAGGAGAGGCTAACGAGGGGGTCCCACCCATCAGGTTTGAAATTCAGAAGAGAGTCCCACCGGCGCCCGAGGCTCGCGGTGACCGCCGGTGTCGATCCACGGCGAGGTAGGGGGAGTGGAAGGTACCTACGGACTCATGGAGTTCTCCCGCGTCTGTCGGTGGTGGATTTGGTCGTCGGCGAGCACCACGTCGACGGTGGCCTCCACTCCGGCGGACGGTGGTTCAGTCGAGGATGATTCTCTCCCAAGGGGGCTGCGAACTCCAAATTGAAGCGCGGGTCAGGCAAGCGGGTGCACTAGGAGGCTACTGGCACAGTTTGGGAGGTGGGGTTGCTCTCACCAGAGAGAATCTTGCCGAAGCCCGAAGCGGATCGGGGCGGCCAGAGTCGGGGAAGAAGGCTCTCCCGAGGCCTTCCGATGAGTGTGGCGAGGTTCCAAAGCAAGGAGGGGAGGCGCTGGGTCGAGAACGAGCTCGGGGCCTCTATTTATAGCCGGCCCGAGGCAGTTGGCGAGAACGGGATTTCTCCGGTGAGCTATTACGGCGAGGCAGTGGTCGGGCTGTAGGTTTAGGTGATTGGGCAGCTTCGAATTGGTCCACTGGCCCCATTCGACGGCTAACCTAGTCAGATTTGGCCTGCTCCCATGGTTTCGACAGAACGGAGCTCATGGGCTTGTCAGTGGCAGAGAGCGCGCTCTCCGCCTCTCAGGCTACGGCGACGGTTCTGCAGCACGCACAGAGAAGAGGATGGCCACGCGGAGGCTCCTGGTGGTGTGGGCGGTGCTGGTCGGCGTCGTTCCACGCTAAGCCTCTCTGGCGGCCGCAGCGAACGTTGTTGTCGCCGCTCACGGGGGCGATGTACTCCTGCCAGCTCACCGCCGACGCTCGCACCCATCAAGACGACCGTGCGGAGCGATGGATAAGAAGGAGGAATAGGGAGCATGGCGCCACTGCAGTTACTGGTGAGATCGACGTGAGGCTCTGAGGAAAACGACACTTACGGCTGAAACTGAAACACTGAACTCTGAATTTGAACAGAAACAGTGCACACCAGCTGTTCGACGAAATGTTTTTAGCACGTGGAAAATTTTTCTTGAGCTGAGACTTGGTGAGGTGATCTCTTGATGCATCTGGAGACTGCCTGAATTATCTCAGAATTTTAGGAAAAGAAAAAGAATGAATTTCACCAAAAATGGCAAATCTGGCCCAAACTTGCAGCAAGTAAATTCTAAAAAATTTGAACTATGGACCAGCAAATCTTGATGGATCTAGGTTGAGGGTACTAAGGACTAGCCAGAGGAGTTTATTTGGGACCAAGACTCAAAGGAAATCTGGTAGTTCCATTGTAAACCACGAAAGTCCAAATAAATGACAGAAAATGATTCTGAGGTTAAAACAAATCGAAATAAAAATATAGGAGAAGTTGAACCTTGCTGGACTTGATGCTTGACTTGACCCAAAGTAGGGAGGTGGGTTTTGGAAGAAGATTTTCTACATAAGCCATGGAAAGGGAGAAATTTTTGAATGGGGAAGAATAAATCCATAATTTATAGGGATTATTTTTAATAAAAAGGAATTGTAAAAACCTTCCAAAATTATTTGTGTTGAGCCCACATAAGATGAAAAACCCTTAAGACCAAAGATCAAGATTGGGAAGAACCCAAAAAAATACTTGTCACAAATGAATTTTTTTTAGAAGGAGAGTCTTTTAAAAAAATTAAATAACCTCCTTCCAATTAAATAAAGAATTTGATAAAACCAAATAAAAAATTTCGGAGTGTTACATGGGGATGCTCCATGGCATTCCAAGCTATCATCTAAAAGAGAAGCAAGCAACTAAGCTTGGGGATGCCCCCGAGTGGCATCCCCTCTTTCTTCTCACGACTATCAGTATTTTACTTGGAGCTATATTTTTATCCGTCACATATCATGAGGTTTGCTTGAAGCATCTTGTATGATATGAGTCTTTGCTTGTTTTGCTTTTTATTTTGTGCCATCTATCCTTGCTGGACACACCTATTTGAGAGAGCCAAAAATTATGTTATGACTTGTTAGAATTGCTCTCTATGCTTCACTTAAATCTTTTTGAGCTACGGAATTGCTCTAGTGCTTCACTTGTATCTTTTTTTAGCACGGTGTGCTTTAGTATTTTTAAAGAAATTCTCTCATGCTTCACTTAAATTATTTTGAGAGCATAAACATTTTATCTTCATGTTCTTCACTTAGATTTGTTTGAGCTATCCAAAGAAACTTATGAAATTAGTCCCAAAGTGATAGATAATCAAGAGGGATATAATAAAAACTTTCATGAAGATCATTGGACAAAATAAACTTGATTGTTTGTAATAGTTTTGCGATATGATGATATAATATGTGAGTCATATTGATGAGTAATTATACTTTAGTAAGAACATTGATGTTAAGGTTTGTGATTCCCTATGCAAGCACGAAAGACAATAGTTATGCAATGAAATTACATCCTACTTGTGGTGCATTATTCAGTGTTAGTTAAGCTTAATGATCACTTATCATATTTTGTCGTTTCTTGGATGGATGCTTCTCAATCTTTTGCTAGCATTCATTTGTACTAAGTGGGATTACTACTTGTGCATCCAAAATCCTTAAGCCAGTTTTTGCCATATGAGTCCACTATACCTACCTATATGAAGTATTTATGTGCCGTTCTAAGCAAATTTGCATGTGCCATCTCTAATCTTCAAAATAAATTTCCTTTTTCTGTGCTCGTACCGCTCATGAAATGGAAGGGGGTGGATGATATTTTTCCATGTTAGAGGTGTTGTTCTCAAGATGAGTGTTTATTCACTTGTCATTGCACGAGAGTACGGCAAACGTATTAGGGATGCCCAGTCCCGAAATGAAAAATGAATTTAATTTATGTTGTCAAATAATAAATTCCTTGGAAAGTGTTGGTATGAACGGTACCCGTGGATTCCCTTAGCCGTGGAATGTGAAAGTATGGTGGAAAAAGGAATAAACTTTATTTTCTATTTGGCAACCGCCTATGATATATCTACCATGGAAAGTATTGGGAACTACTAGATTGTTTTCCTTGACAAGAATGGCATGCCACCCAAAATGTTTTATCTATATCTTTTTCTCTTTGAGCTCTGGCACCTCTACAAATCCCTACTTCCCTCTACGAATGGCCTTTCTATTTATTTTATGCAATTTTTATTTCGAGTCTCCATCTTCTTTTATAAAGTACCAACTAAGGGGCACTATGATCGTACTTGATCATTGGGTGTAGCTAATATGCGAGTGTGTTTCATGAATGAATCATTGATTGAGCATAATGGGCTAGGGATAACTTGCTTTAGTGTTGATATTTTGAAAAACATGGTTGCTTGTTGATATACTTGAGTATTGAAATCTTCATGTCAAAACTAGACTATTGCTTCGAATCATATAAAAGTCCAAATGTCCATGCTACAAAGAAAAGAATATGTGATGAACATGTTAAGCAACATTCCACATCGAAAATTCTGTTTTTCTCATTTACCTACCCGAGGACGAGTAGGAATTAAGCTTGGGGATGTTGATTCTTCTCCAATGTATCTATAATTTTTTATTGTTCCATGCTGTTATATTATCATTCTTGAATGTTTTACAATAATTTTATAGCAACTTTATATCATATTTTGGGACTAACCTATTGACATAGTGCCAGTGCTTGTTGCTGTTTCTTGATTGTTTTTTACTTCGTAGAAAACCAATACCAAATGGAGTCCAAATGCAATGAAACTTTTTGGAGAATTTTTCTAGACCAGAAGACACACAATGGGCCAAGGAAGTACTAGAGGGGGGCTTCGAGGGGAGCACAACCCACCTGGGCGCGCCTAGGGGCACAGCCGCACGCTGGTGGGTTGTGCCCACCTCGGTCGCCTCCCGCACCGCCTCTTTGCTCTATAAATACCCAAATATTCCAAAAACCCTAGGGAAGACGATGAAACACAATTCCAGCTGTCACAAGTTCTAGCAACCAGAAATCCAATCTAGACACCATCACGGAGGGGTTCATCATCCTCATTGGCGCCTCTCCGATGATGCGTGAGTAGTTCAATGTAGACCTACGGGTCCGTAGTTAGTAGCTAGATGGCTTCCTCTCTCTCTTTTGATTCTCAATACAATGGTCTCTTGGAGATCTATTTGATGTATGTCTTTTTGTAGTGTTTTCGATAGGATCCGATGAACTTTGAGTTTATGATCAGATCTATTTTATCCATGAAAGTTATTTGAGTTTTGCTCTCTTATATGCATGATTGCATATATCCTTGTATTTCTTCTTCAAATTGGTTTAGTTAGGCCAACTAGATCGATTTTTCTTGCCATGGGAAGAGGTGCTTTGTGATGGGTTCGATCTTACGGTGCTCAATCCCAATAACAGAAGGGGACATGACATGTATGTATCTTTGCTATTAAGGATAATAAGGTGGGGTCTGTTCCTACATGAATATATCTTGTCTACATCATGTCATGGTTCTTATTGCATTATTCCGTTTCTTCATGAACTTAATACACTAGATGCATGTTGGATAGCGGTCGATGTGTGGAGTAATAGTAGTAGATGCAGGCAGGTGTCAGACTACTAATCTCGGACATGATGCCTATATAATGATCATTGCATGGATATCTTCATAATTATTTGAAGTTCTATCAATTTCCCAACAGTAGTTTGTTTTCCCATTGTATGCTATTTTCTCCACAGAAGCCACTAGTGAAATCTACGGCCCCCGGTTCTCTTCTTTATCATATTTTCCTTTGAGATCTAGTTTTATTTTCTTTTATTTTCATATCTATTAATCCAAAAAAAATTATTTGCAATTTTTTTATCGCGCGTTCCCGCAAGATCTATTTATCGAATCTACTAAATTGTATCTATCTTTTTACCCGGGGGGTGTTGACAACCCCTCTTTTACCTCGGGTTGCAAGTATTTGTTCTTTGTATGCAAGTACCATTTATATAGTGTTGCGTGGTTCTCCTACTAGTTCAATAACCTTGATCTCATCACTGAGCAAAATACCTACCATAGATGTGCTGCATGATCCCTTCCTCTTTGGGGAAATATCGGTGTAGTTCAAGCCACATCAGCCACCATTGCCAGACTTAAAGTGGTTGTTGTTCTGACGATTATTCCCATTCCCTCCATGATTATGTCCTCCAGTATGCCCGCATGTTTGTGGTGAATGTGTCCTCCCGAGTATGGGGTGTAGTGGGGCTTCTGCCAAGCTGCAGAGCTATACTTCCCCCGGTCATACTTCCTATTGCGGCTATCAATCTGCTGTTGTTTGTCTTGAAGGATTATGGCCTTGTCTACCAGCTCCTGGTTGTTGTTCAAGGTATCCACCATCAGCTGCATTCCCAGCTCATCATTGAGTCCTTCTAGGAATTTCTCCTGCTCTGTGCGTCTATGGCCACATCATCTAGCTAGGGCATAGCGAGCTAACTGACTAAACTCGTCCATGTACTGCCCAACATTACGATTCCCCTGGCGTAAGTTGCAGAACTCATGCTTCTTCAAACTCGTGGCACCTGATTAGACATGAGTGATGCGAAAGGCCTACTAAAACTTATCCCATGTAACTGTGGCGACATGATAAGTAGTGGTGTTGTTGTCCCACCAGGAGGCTGCGGGTCCATCAAGCTGATGTGCGGCAAAGCGCACCTTCTTCGTATCCGTTCATCCAGAAGTTACTAACTCCCTTCCGATCGTGCAGAGCCAATCATCAGCAACAATCGACTCGGTGCTGCTAGAGAACACCAGCGGGTTCAACCTTAGGAAACGGGTCAAATTGTTGACAGGGGGTGGTGGCGGTAGATTGTTTTTTTTTTTGACTATGTGGCGGTAGATTGTTGTTAATGCCTTGGTTCTGGATGAGCATCTGCATCAAGCCATTCTGCTACTGGATCAGCTGGGTGAGCTTCAGTGGAAAGTTGAATCCGGGGTCACCTCTCGGAGGCATCTGATGTTTTGGAGTGGATGAGAAATTAGAATAGAACAAGGGTCTAAAGAGAAATAATACTACCCATATGCATGCAACAATCATTATCACACTTGCCATTTATTCATTCAACTCAAACATAGTTCAATCTTGGAATACAAATCTCACAAAAAATCGAAAAATAACAGCCTAATCGATCAGCGATAAAATAAAAATAACATGGCGGTCGCGGCTAAGTGTCCTCCTCAGATATCCTTGCATCCTCCAGTGGTGCGTCTTCTGGTTTGGTGTTCTCCTATGGTGCATGTCCTCTTGGTGCGTCCTTCAGTGGAGCTTTCCTCATAGTCCTTATCATTGCTCACAAGGGGTCCATCATCTCCACTCAGATAAAGGTCTTCTCCTAGGTCCATCTTCTCTTCCATCGCGGGAATATATGTCTTCAGGTTCTCAATTCTCTCTAAAAGATCCTTGACTTCCTCTTCATGCTCGTTATGGTCCTCGCGGGCTTTATCCTCCAATTCCAGTTCACGGAAGATCAGCTTCCTGAACATCTTTGAGCTTCTGCGCATCTGAAATCCGGAGTCCTGATGTGAGTCTCCAGGTCTTGGACATATGAAAGAATGGAGTCGTCACCCATAGTGGACATGATCTCTCCATTCCTAGTTCTTCGAGAGACCATGGCGAGCTCTGATGTGTCGAGTTCAACCCTATACTCCTCTTGGAGGTGTCCAAGTGCAGTATGAATGGCCATGTTCCTCCCGAGTCCAAGTAGGGGCGGTAAACTGAAGTCAAGGGGCTCTGAGAAGCATCCAAATGTCCTCCCTGGAATGTGCACCACAATCCTATAGCAAGTGTCCAGCGGAAGTGCATTGGGAGGAGTCCTGATGATGGAGGGCAGAGCAATATTCAACTTCCTGATGATCTAAACTAGCTGCTTGTCGAAAGGCATCGACTCATCCGGCTGGCAAAACTCCGGCAAAAGGACCGATATGTACTCGGTGGCCATCTAGAATGTTGAAAATGGGAGGGAAGTCGGAAATGAACAGGAGAGAACTATGGAAAAATAAAGACATAAAATAAAATAATTTCTTCCTATGGCTTTCCGATCCTAGGGTTTATGTCGTATGGTCAGCGTGTGCTCTGAATACCATCTCCGTAGTGACCCAACCCGAAAATGATCAAGTCTCTGTGTATATGTACCATCCCAAGATCATGCTGGCACACATAGTATATTGATGAAAATATCGAAGTTCAATCGCACCTGATTTATTACATGATTCTCATATCACTACTACAGGATGTTGCTAACGCAACACTACAAGACCCTTTGACAAAACTCTGTGTGATGCATTAATCGCAAACAGTGATGTAAAAATACCGTCAAAACAAATGTGAAACATTTGCGATGGCGGAGCCATCAAACATGGTTTCGATTTTAGTTGCATGTGCGATGCAAGGCATACGGTTCAGTCCAATTAACTGTTTGCGATGAGGAAGAAGAATAGAAATGGGCAGCTAGATGAAGGCGTGTGCGATATACGGCATACAGTTCACTCACATTAATTGTTTGTGATGAGGCAGAACAACAGAAACGGGCAGCTAGATAAAGGTATATGCGATTGAGGGGCATACACTTTAGAAGGATTAACTGTTTGTGATTAGGCAACAAAACAGAAATGGTCAGCCAGATCAAAGTGTCTGCGATTTGTGACCCACGCTTCACACGGATGAACTCTTTGCGATTATCCACAACAAACATAAATGGTTAGACAGATCAACATGTGTGTGCTAGAGGGGCACACATTCCAATTCAAAGAAGCGTGCACGATCGTAATAACGAGTGTGCATGGTTGTTGGAACTAGATGTGTGCTAACATTGCCTATTGCGGTGCACCCTATGGTGCAATCCCCACGTACGCGGCCGAGAAAGTGTACCCACGTTACGCCGTTCGGGAATAGTGCCGCACTTAGAAATTATAGAACCGTCAATAAACTTCGAGTTTGCGTCCCGTCACATTCCAAATTACTACCATCCTATATTTAATTGCAAACATGTTCACACCGATCAAAACACTACAAAAAAGACACATCCGTGACATTTTGGGCCGAACGAATTTTTTTGTCATACTTATGACACTTCTATGACGATAATTGTGACAAAACCCAATATCATCATAGATGTGGTGGGCTCCTACTTCTATGACAAAAATTCATGACAAAAAATGGGCTTTTCGTCCTGGGAGGGCCGGAGATGCAGCTTCATGCCATTCTTTGGGACGTCCATGACAGAAAAACCGTGGTAGAAGCGAGGGCGAGGAAAATATCAGGGTGTTCCCGGTTACGGTGGGTGGTCGGGGCCGAGCGATGCGTGTTTCTCTTATACACGCACGCGCATGGGTGTGAGGCGTTGGGCTCTAACTGAACCCGAGCGAGGCGTTCGCTTATTGAACCCGAGCGATCGCACTGCAGGCTACGTGTTACTGAACCCGAGCGATCGATCGATGGCTGTTAACTGAACCCGATCGAGCGATTCCGTCGCTACTGCTGCTAACTAAAGCCGATCGATGTTGCCTCTAGATGAACAGTGAGTGTTGCTGGGGGGGTTGGATGAATAGTTCCTGGTGGGGTGGATGAACAGGACCCCGTGGTGTTTCCTCTGGATGAATAGGACCCTGATCGATCGAGCCGGTTGGGGCTGGATGAACAGGACCCCGTGGAGGGCTGGATAAACAGTATAGGGTGGAGGGCTGGATGAACAGTGGCCCGTGGAGGGGTGGCTGAACAGGAGCCCGTGGAGAGGGTTGGTTGAACAGTAGTCGGTGGAGTAGCACGTGGTGGAGGCTGGATGAACGGGAGCACGTGGATGAACAGTCGTAGGTGGAGGCTGGAGGAGGTCGACAGTGGATGAACAGTAGCCCGTGGAGGCTGGAGGGGGTCGACGGTGGAGATGAGCAGTATCCTGGATTCCTGTTTTGCGGTACGCCACACCCCTCCCAATGAATAGGACCCCCGTTTCGACCGTAGCTCTCCAACACAAGTTCGTTTCCTCCATTTTGCGGTACGCCACACCCCTCCCAATGAATAGGACCCCCGTTTCGACCATAGCGCTCCAACACAAGTTCGTTTCCTCCATTTTGCGGTACGCCACACCCCTCCCGATGAACAGGACCCCCGTTTCGACTGTAGGAGGTCTGTTTCTTCTGTTTTGCGGTACGCCAGACCCCTCCCGATGAATAGGACCCCATTTAGAATGTGGCCGGTCCAACACAAGGTCGTTTCCTTCATTGTGCAGTACGCTAGGCCTCGTTTCCATCGGTTGTTCCGTCCAAGCCCTCGCAATGAACATGGCGACGCATTCCGTTCCGACCCAGCCGGTTGGCTCCCCATGAACACGACGACGACGCAATTTATCCGTTCCGACCCAGCCATGTACACAAGCCGTGGCCGTACATATGTGCGAGTAGGTGTTCGAGACCCTGCCCATATGTACGTACGTGGCCGTATTTTCTTTCTTGCACACTGGCCGCTGTACATACGTGTACATGCTACATGCGCGCCTCTACTACACACGTGCGCGCTCTACATCGACCAGTATGTATGTACACATTCGCGACCAGAATGACAATGCTACGTACGCTTCGACCAGGTGGGTCCCGACTGTCAGGCACTTCCTTACGTGCGAAGATATAGCTGGTGGGTCCCAGTAGTCAGGGGAGCGAATCGTTTTTCGGATGCATTTCCTTGCGTGCGAAGATGTAGCTTGTGGGTCCCAGCAGTCAGGGGGGAAACGTTTTTCGCGAAATACGGTGGCCCGTCTGGTGGGTCCCCGCTGTCAGGTGCATGAATAATTATTTTCCGCGTAATAAGTAGGCACTTCCTTGCGGCTGCCGTGGACCCAGCTATCAGCCTGTCCACGTACAGTCCATGTCCGATGGAAGCCGTTTCTTGACCATGTTGACCACGCTGCGCCGAGAGCACCAGGGTGGTAGACGACAGTGAGGCCTAGGAAGGGGACGACGCGAAGCCAGGGAAGACGCGGCAGTGGATGCCCATGCATAGATTAGTATGAGGGTTCACTGGTTCGCGGCGGTGTGAGGCTGCCGTCGCCGCAGAATAACAGGAGGTGTGGGTGACTAGAGCGATGTCCTGGCCAACAGTGGGAGTAGTAGGGGGCAGTGAAGCCTCCGCGGCATCGTAGCCGGCCACGGGAGGCAGGAGCACGAGGCATGACCGGCACTGGTTTGGGCGGCTAGAGCAAGAAGACCAGAGGTTGAAGAAGCACTACGGCCGTTGGATGGACATCATACGGTCACTGGAGCTAGAATCGTGCATATTGACAAAGTTGACAAAGCCCTCCGTCCCCATCAACTTAGTAGGCCCACAAGTTAGCCTCCCACTATACTGGTTCCCAGCTAGCAGGGGGAGTATTCATTTTTTGTGCGTAATAAGGAGGCACTTACTTGCGTGCAAAGATGTAGCTGGTGGGTCCCAGCAGTCAGGGGGGAAACATTTTTTTCGCAAAATACAGTGGCCCGTCTGGTGGGTCCCTGTTGTCAGGTGGAGGAATAATTATTGTGCTTGTAATAAGGAGGCACTTCCTTGCGGCCGTCATGGACCTAGCTGTCAGCCTCTCCACGTACAGTACTCTTCCGATGGAAGTTGTTCCTTGACCATGTTGACCACGCCGCGCCGAGAGCACCAGGGCGGTGGACGACGGCGAGGCCTAGGAAGGGGAGGATGTGGAGACGGGGAAGACGTGGCAGTGGAAGCCCGCGCGGAGAGGAGTACGATGGTTCACTGGTTCGGCTGCGGTGTGAGGCTGCCGTCACCGCAGAATAACAGGGGGTGTGGGTGAGTGGAGGGATGGCCTGACCAGCGGTGGGAGTAGTAGGGGGCGGCGAGGCCTCCGTGGCAGCACAGTCGGCCAGGGGAGGCAGGAGCAGGAGACACGACCGGCGCTGCTTTGGGCGGCTGGAGCAAGAAGACCAGAGGTTTAAGAAGCACTACGACCGTTGGATGGACATCGTACGGTCACTCCAGCTAGAATCGTTTATATTGACTAAGTTGACAAAGCCCTTGGTATGCGTGACCTTAGTAGGCCCATAGGCCAGCCTCCGAAATGGTGCGCCCCAGATGTCCGGGGGAGGAATCATTTTTTGGGTGGCCGAAGCTAGAATATCCAAGATTGAAGAAGAAGCACGACATCCATTGGATAGACATCCAACGGTCACTGCTGCTAGAACCGTGTGTTGACAATAATAAGTTGACAAAGCCTTGCATACACGTCAACTTCTTTTTTTAGGGGACACGTCAACTTAGTAGGCCCATAAGTGTTTGGCAGAGAACTTATAGCCCATTTGCGATTTGTAAGAATGTACAGCCCATTTTTGAATTCTAATGGAATTTACTATAGCCCATTTACAGTTTGTTAAAAGTACAACCCATTTTCTAGCTAGGACAATGATTAATAATTTCAACCAATCGTTCAAGATTTATTCAAAAAAAAAACCGTTCAAGACAGAATTCTATAAAATTTCCCACATTTTGATGGGATCCGAAATATTTTTATCCCAAAATTTCTAGTCAGATTAAATATAAATTTGTATTACGAAATTTGTATTACGTAAAAATCCAAAGAAACATTGCGCGCACAACAATTAAAAATTAAGATTTTCAAAATCCATAAATAATATTATAAACTAATTTCGTGTTTGGTGCATTTTTTTGATTGTTACTGCTATGTTTTTATAATTACATCCCATTTATTATTTTGAAAGCCCATTTTCCTGTTAAGCCTAATGCATCCCTCCTAGGAAAGATTTGCAGCCCAGCGGGGCAGTGAATAACAAGCTGACCTTGCCTGTGTATTCCTCAAAAAACATATAGCTGGGCTAGCAATTTTCATCTTGAAAAAACTAAATATATGGGCTGGATATCTGTCCTGGGCTAGACGGGCCACAACTCGCCCAGTTAATACCCTTCTCTCCTCTGAACAATAACGAAAACATCGCCAAGAAAAACTCTGCAATGCTCACGCTCAAAAACACAAATACTATTCGAGCTGCTTGGTCCCAGCTGTCGGCCGCACCTTGTGCAATTCTCTCATTTGTATTGACTACATAGGTTGACAATGGTGTGGGACCGTGATGTCAGGAAACTAGGAGGAAGCAAAAACAATATAGTTGTACATAATAAGGAGGCACTTGCATACATACGGCTATGGCCCTAGTGGGTCCCTACTGTCATCCAGTCAAAATAAAGTCATCTCCTGAATCCTCATGTTCATTGACCATGTTAACAATGCTCGGCAACACGGCAAGCGCAACAACTCGAAGGACGACGGAGAGGGCCTTGCAGGCCCTACGGATGGTCTGATACAGCGCCTGCTGCTCATTCAGGAAGCCAGGATCATCAAACACCTATGAGCACCTTCGAGGGACTGAGACAGCATGAAACGGTAAGGCTGCGCTTGGGAGCTCTGGTTTATTTCACACCTGTATTAAGATACAAGTGTAATTTACTCATCATCGGAAACAACGCATAAAATACAGGCGTAATGAAACCGAGGGCCCGAGGTCTGTAAGTAAAACCGGCGGGTTATGTGTGTAATTTGAGAGACCAATGTATATTTTACTAGTCGAAATCGACCAACCAAGCGCTTCGCCCGAGACCATCTGCTTTTATTTACAAGCGTCAGTTTTACAAGCGCTTTTGGTTGGAAAACGATGACCCAATCACGGCCTAGGATGATGAGTTGGTCGGAAGATCATATGGTTTCACTTCTAACCTACCCGACTTGTCGTATAGGCTATGCATGAAACATAAGACGATGAACTTCTTAAGCACGGAAACAACAAAAGAGGATGATCTTCTTAAGAAGCAAATCACTAGCATTAGATCGACATGCAAAACAATACGAAGCATTATTCTCAGGAGGCATGGTGAACAGCTCGTGATGTCGCATGCCACAACATTCCAAGCTCAACTTTGCAATCAAACACAAGGCCTGGCATTACATAGACAATATTCAGAACAAACTGTTAAAATATCTTACACAAGTCAACATTCATGTGACTATGCATCTCAGCAGAGTAAATATTTACTTCTGAACTAAAGACAGGAATAGGAAAAAAACAATCAATGTTGTTCACAGCAAAGGGCGTCCCACTCAAAAATATCAAATGCATGTCTTCTGGCTAACATCAATGAGCAAAAATTTACAAGGTTTTCCAATTCCAATATATTAACCTAATGTAAACTTTGACAAGCTTTTCCCATTCAAAATATATAATGCCTATGATTGTGGAACGGGCAGGGTTTGTCCTCAGTTTGTCATCTGATAGTCCGGTGGCTCAAGGTGACGACGAATGATTAGAGAACCATTCGATGTATTGTGCATGATCAAGTATTATGGAGGACACGAACCATCTGAACATTTTTTGTAGTTCCACTAAAATCAAGCTGAGCATCCATGTGGATTTCGTATTTATACGCTACCAGAAAACAAAGACACATCAGCACACACATGAATATTGGCCCCAGTGTCAACCCACCAATCAGTGGACTAACAAACTGAAAGTACGGTAAATAGATTACCATACCTAGATGCCCCATCATTGTTGCTTAGAGTGACATTGACAGACTTGGAGTCCTGTCCTGGCTTCTTAGTACTTGCTTGGGCACTTGTTTACCCAGTGTTCCTCCGAACCACAAGTAAAGCAGCCATCTGTCTTTTTGTCTTTCTTCTTACCCTTCTTAATGGCCGACGCTGGCAACACCATTCAAACATATAGTCCAGTGGCTCAAGGTGACAATGAATGATTAGAGAACCATTCGATGTATTGTGCATGATGAAGTATTATGGAGGACACAAACCATCCGGACATTTTGTGTACTTCCACTAAAATCAAGCTGAGCATCCCTGTGTATATCGTATTTATATGCTGCAAGAAAACAAAAACACAGTTGCACACACATGAATATTGGCCCCAGTGTCAACCCACCAACCGGTGGACTAACAAAGTGAAAGTACGGTAAACAGATTACCATACCCAGATGCGCCATCATTGTTGCTTAGAATGCCATTGACAGATTTGGAGTCCTGTCCTGGCTTCCTGTACTTGTTTGGGCACTTTTTGCCTAGTGCACTCCAGGTGTTGTAGAGTTTCCATGCTCTCTGCAGACTAGTCATGTCACAAGTGTCTACTAATACTCTATAAAGCATCTCGATCATTCCTTGTGTAATGTAGCGCAAACAATGACTGCTTCTTTCTGCAAAGTGGTAAGACCAACTGGACCCACTAGTGCAGAAGTTTGCCTTAGACACATTGGCTCCTTTTGTGCAGTTAAACTAAAATCAAAGTCGGAATAAAACCAAGCTTTAATTTTGATATCCCTATAAGCAACAATAGGTATAAGGGAAACAACTACTGAGAAATAATTGTTGATGACTTGTACTCCCGGAAGAAAAATATCTACAGATCTACCTTATCTTAATGGGAAACAAAGCAGGAGAGTAGCAATTCTCAATCAGTGTGATTCATTCATATTAACTGACACATTATCTTAACAATGCCTTGTTTCAACATGTATAAAGAACGACAAAGCAGAAAAGTATCATTCCTGAAACGATGCGACTGATTCATTTTAACAGAGTCATTATCTTAACAATACCTTGGTTAAACATGTAGAAAGAACTACAAAGTGTGATAGTACCATTTGTAAAACACTGTAACTGATATATAATAACAGAGACACTATCTGAACAATACATTTCTTAAACATGTACTCCGGCCAATCCCTAACAGAAATGGTACTCCCGCCGATCCCTAACACCATGTGCTTCCATGTACTTATAAAGGGGGTGATGCGGAGTTTGCTGTAACAAAGCAACAAGCATCATGTCTGGGTTGGTACCATTTTTGTTCACTACTTAATGGGAAAAGAGAGCAATACAATAGCTTCAATTCAACATTTGTTTAAAAACAGTACCAATACAAGTAGCAGAACATCTGAAAACACACTGCACGATCATGTGGATGGGACATGGGACATGCCAGCACCATGTGCGTCCACACGTATAAATGGGTGATGCAGAGTATGTAGCCAAGCAACATATCTACGTTGGTCCCATATTTCTTCTCTTCGAAACTTTTTCCTATGTGAGGGTAGCAAATCTAGTCCTGCACAAACTACCCGACCCCCCCCCCCAGTTTCTTTCCCTTTTCAACAAAGAGTTCGATTCCTTATAGATGTGTGTACTGGGTTACCCCATTTTTCCCTTGTCGACCAACAAAGCGGTTGGATAGCTAGTCTATACTACTTTCCCTCCCTCCTTTCCTCATTGAACCACATCCTAGATTCATGCTCCACCCCACCGCACCCTTCTTTCCTCTTTGAACCAAGACCTAGATTTGACTACAGAATCGAAAAAGATCCGCATGTAGCTAGACAATTGATGGTTTCAAAGAAACTTATACCTTAGGGTCGTCGGGATGTGGCAAGGCGTGCGGTGGGAGGTCGGATCTGCCCACACTACGTATGGTAGCGAGGAAGAAGGGGTCGGTGGCCCTCTCGCACAGGCGCTGGGTGAAAGAGAAAAGCGCAGCCAGCAGTGGATTGCCTCCCTCGCCGAAGGCGATAGAGTGAACACTGCACCTCCTCCCCTTCCCAGTGCGACAGGATCTGGACGGCTCCTTCGCCACCTGTGAGGGGGGTGAGAGAGACAGAGACCACAACGCAGTCTTGTTTAGATATGGTGAAGAGGGTGAGAGACTGAGAATATAACAAACCCTAGCAAAGGAACACTGAGCCTCCAACATGTGTATATATATATGTAGTGCGGCGAGAGTGTGGAGAGTGCAAACCCTAGCAAACAAGCACTGAGGCTCCAGCTTATATATATACTGTAGTACGGACTAAGCTCCGGTGCCTTAACTGCACCTGCTTTTGGCTGTATGATAGGTGGGCCAGCCACATTTTGGGCCCACCTGTCATAAACCCAAAGGCAGGTGCATAAAGTCAATGAAGTTGCATCCATATAGTACTCGTGTATACGACTAGTATATAGTGGAGTGGTTTTCTTATTCTCTCCATAACAATCGTTTTAAATTGTGTAAGTATGAAAGGAAACTCTTTATTTAAATTACCAATGAGGAAAACTACTACTACTTCCGATGAACTATTGATCCACGCATCCTGGTCGCACTTCCTGTCCTTCACATGCGGTACACTACCCTCCCTTAAGTGAACAACAACACATGCGCCAAATTATGGGAAACGTGTGAGTGTGTGTACAAATAAAGAATTTTAATTTCAATTCTCGGAAAGGTTTGAGAGTATGTACAGTTTGCCCTCTCTAATAATTATGGTTTGTTGTGTTCGGCCTAAACTTGGTCAAACTTTACAAAGTTTGACTTCAGTCAAATCTAATATGGGGAGTAAATAAAAATGGAGGGCTACTACGTCCATCTAGGTTTTTAGTCCACACCATTTTTTTAATCAAAGTTAATAGCTGGACAAATAAAATTACAGGGGAGTTGGAGACAAAGTTGTGAGAAGGCTTAGAAATCAATACAAAACTTATGCTCTTAGTACCAACATCGATCCTTCATCGAGGAAACATTTGGTTCATAGCCAATTGTGTGATAAAATTGCACCAACGTGAAAGACGACTGCGTCTCCATCGCAACCAAGGTGAACCGACGAAGGATATCATCTTTGTGGGTAACAAGCAAACAACACTGATGGAAGACATCTTGTTTTTCCTTGAAAATCGATCAGCTTCACCAGCCGACGCAACCATGAGGCGTAGCCATGAGCATCGATAGGTCATCGTGGTGACGCATCATCCATTTGGCATCAAGTTCGGGTGAGGCACCTATGAAGTTCGACAAATCCTCATTGTGGTCTGTTTCTTCTTAGTAATCAAGCTCGAGGAAGGAAGAACCACGTGGCAGAGGACAGTGAGGCGGAACAACAATGGCCATCCAATTTTGTGTAGTTCCGCTAAAATTGAGGAAGACATGCCCGGGTATGGAGATACGCATTGCTGTTTCCAAAAATATAAAAAAAGGGATATAGTGTTGTTACTTTTTTTACAAGATTAACAACGACATCTCAATTGTCAATAAGAATTATGAAAAGTACACCAACAAACAGGAGCATCATGATTATCTTGATGGGAACTAAACTAGGATACCCGAGAGAAAAAAGCATTTCTTCATTTAACTAGTGATAGTATTAGATTAGCAGCAGCAATAGGAGCATATGGACAATGACCGCACAACCACCATGTACTTTTTGTCGAAACAACATGTATACCTCCACCGAGGCATAAATCAGGACAACTTTTCGAGTGGCATTTCCTCTATAATAGAAGGTGATGTTGGACCAGCCGACGAACCCTAGCTACTATACATGGGGAGCTGGGGAGTAGTCGCATAGAAGAAAACCCACATGCAGTGACCTGGGGAGCTGGACCAGTACAAGAAGTTATACCTTAGGTGGGCGAGATGTCGCTTAGGCAGGCGGGTGGGATCTGCCCACGACGACATCGAACAAGGGCGTGGAGGACCTTCGTCCGCGCCAGCGCCGGCTCCGGGAGGACAGTGCGCATCGGCTTCCTCCATCACCAATGGCGACAATGTCAACGCTGCACCTCCTCACCTCCCGCAGCAGATGGGATTCGGCCGGATCTGTGACCACCGGTGAGGAGAGAGATAGTGTGGACACTGTCATCTTGTTTTGATATGGAGAGGGTGAGAGAGCGAGACGCGAGAAACTCTATCAAACAAGAGGCTATAATGGAGTAAAAAATCTCTCCATAGCAGTGGTTCTAAATAGAATACGCGTGTTCCAAGAAAAAAGAAACAAAAACTTGCGGACAATTTTTTAACATACCAAGAAAGAACTCGATCAAAAACACGCCCCCACTTCCAGGTCACGAGAGTCGTCGCGCACACACACATAGAGATAGACTTGCATATCCGTGTTTACGTAAAATTCCATTTCGATCTCCATCTCCAATCATATTTGTCCAACTGGCACATTATTTACATTGTTAATTATATACACAGCAATATTAACGTCCAACATCTCTTGTTTGCAGGCGTCTGGACCGCTGGCATGGCCGCTGCTGACCAAACCGAACCCTCTTCATCACCCGTGCGTGCTTCCCACCCGAAACGGTCAGTGCCACATTCATGCCCGGCCAGAGCGGACGCGACCTCTCACTGGCGCTGGCATTGAAGCGGCGCATCGGCCGAGAAAGCGTCACCTGCGCCGCTTCCTGGTGCACGCGACTGCACCGCATTCAAAGGTTGCAATAGCCGGCCACAACATGCATGTAAAATGTTCTTAGGAGTCCGTGCTACAGCTAGATGTCCTCCCCCAACTCATCAATCTCTTCCAGTAGTACTAGTACTCCATGGCACGATCCATCGACAAGCATGCGGGAAAGTTATCCCATACTCGGTTTGCGGTGAGTGGCATGCCGAGCGACCGTGTGGGGTCGAGCCGTGGAGGAGGGTGAGACACGAATGCGATAGACGTGATTTAAAGAGCCCTGTAAAAGTGCGTGAGATTAGAATTTTCGTGATTTAAACGTTGCTTTTGCTCGATGGCGCGATCCAACGAAATGAAACGTTGGTTTCTCTCCGTTTTCATTTTTCTTCAGAAAAACGGAAACTTTCCACTCCATTTTCATTCCTACTCCATGGTTGCCCCGTTACAACATTCCATCAAATACAAAGGAAAACTAACACGCATGCTGATGCATCTCAATGATTCACAGATCATAGCCAATATTTACTTCACAACTAAAGACAAAAGTTGTCAGAGCGTGTATGAAAGAAAAACTACTGATGGGGTCACTACGACTTAAATCCTAAACCCTAAACAGGATTTCATTTCCTAGCCAGGTAGAACCTATCGAAGGAAAGATGGCTGGCACCCTCGGATCATACGATGCTTTTGTGCAGTTCCACTAAAATCAGGCTGAGCATCCCTGATGGCAAAGATATTGAAGAAGTATGATTAGAATAATAGTACTGGCACTCGTTCATGAGACATAAACTCATCACAATTAGAAGTCGGTAGAAGTGGAGAAAGATCAACATGGAGATGGAGCTACGTGGGGAGCTACGGCAGGGGAGCAAGCCGGCTCCAAAAGGAAGATGGACTACCTGGGACGTCGGGCTGTAGCTAGAAGGGCGGTTGGGAAGCGGCATCGGCCCATACCATGGTAACCCCCGATTGGGACGCACCGACTGGATTTTCTCCCTCGCCGATGTCGACCGCGTCTAAACAGAACATTGTTCCCTTCCCCCAACTGCGGGATCAGGCCGGATATGTGACCAGCGGTGTGGCCACCGTCGTTCTATGCTGGTGAAGAGAGCAACCCAAGCAAGCAGGCTTGTAGCTTAGGCTCCTGCTAGTGTATATATAGTGGTTTTATTTTTGTCTCCATATCAATCATTTTATATTGCGTATGTGTTATTGAAGAGTGAAATGATGGTTCCTTCTTCCGACTAACTTACTGTGTGATTTGACTCCTGCTTTAGTGGCCCCTACACGTACTCCCCTACGTGTATGCAACAGTCACGCGTACACATGGACGCAAAAACGCGCGCGACGCCCTAATGCATGCATGTCCGAGCACACGACGGAACACACACGGTCACGCTCAAGTGCTCAACCTACACGTGCATGCACACACATACTTAGCCAGGGTGAGCCAGTGACTGTATAAACACTGGAAAATGTATATATTGAGCGCAATGAGCGTATTATGAAGTCCACTGACCATATTTTTACAAATATACAGTGACAGACATTGTATTTATCTAATTTCAAATTAAGCCATATTAACCAGAGAGGAGGCAGTATGGACTAGCATTACTTTGTTGTGTCCTGTCAACTTGTCGAACGAGGAGAAGCTTGCAGGATGGGAGAAGCTTGCGCGTGGTGGATCGCAGGACAAGGAAAAACTTTTCACTAATGCAAGCTCTCCCTCGCTCAGGTGGTGGACGTGCAACAGTAAATTTGGTGTCAGATTGCCAGAAGCATACACTATACTAGTACTATTATTGTTTGACTTCCCGAAGAGGCGAAGCGCAAAGTTTACTAGTACTAGTACTACTACTATAGTCTATCGAGATATGTACTATACTAGTACTAGGAACCTGCTACCTCTTGAGCATGCGTTGGTTTTCCCTTGAAGAGGAAAGGGTGATGCAGCAAAGCAACATAAGTATTTCCCTCAGTTTTTGAGAACCAAGGTATCAATCCAGTAGGAGACCACGTGCGAGTCACCTCGTACCTACACAAACAAATAAGAACTTCGCAACCAACGCGATAAAGGGGTTGTCAATCCCTTCACGGCCACTTGCAAGAGTGAGATCTGATAGAGATAATAATAATAAGATAAATATTTTTGGTATTTTTATGATATAGATTGAAAGTAAACATTGCAAAATAAAAATAGATTGGAAACTTATATGATAAAAGATAGACCCAGGGGCCATAGGTTTCACTAGTGGCTTCTCTCAAGATAGCATAAGTATTACGGTGGGTGAATCCAAAGCTAAGCACTTCTCCCATTGGAAGAAAGATCAATCTAGTAGGCCAAACAAAACTGATAATTCGAAGAGACTAGCAAAGATAACAAATAATACATAAAAGAATTCAGAGAAGATTCAAATATTGTTCATAGATAATCTTGATCATAAACCCACAATTCATCGGATCTCGACAAACACACCACAAAATAAGATTACATCAAATAGATCTCCAAGAGAATCGAGGAGAACTTTGTATTGAGATCCAAAGAGAGAGAAGAAGCCATCTAGCTAATAACTATGGACCCAGAGGTCTGAGGTAAACTACTCACACATCATCGGAGGGGCCATGGAGTTGATGTGGAGGCCCTCTGTGATCAATGCCCCCTCCGGCGGAGCTCTGGAAAAGGCCCCAAGATGGGATCTCTTGGGTACAGAAGGTTGCGGCGGTGGAATTAGGTTTTCGTGGTGCTCCCTGATGTTTTCAGGGTACATAGGTATATATAGGATGAAGAAGTAGGTCGGTGGAGCCACGAGGGGCCCACGAGGGTGGAGGGCGCACCCCCTGCCTCGTGGCTTCCTCGTTGATTGCTTGATGTCCACTCCAAGTCCTCTGGATCACATTTGTTCCAAAAATCACCCTCCCGAAGGTTTTATTCCGTTTGGACTCTGTTTGATATTCTTTTCTGTGAAACACTGAAATAGGCAAAAAACAACAATTTTGGCTGGGCCTCCAGTTAATAGGTTAGTCCCAAAAATAATATATAAGTGTACAAATAAGCCCATTAAACATCCAAAACAGAATATATAATAGCATGGAACAATCAAAAATTATAGATACGTTGGAGACGTATCAAGCATCCCCAAGCTTAATGCCTGCTCGTCCTCGAGTAGGTAAATGATAAAAAACAGAATTTTTGATGTGGAATGCTTCCTAACATATTTCTCAATGTAATTTTCTTTATTGTGGCATGAATGTTCAGAACTGAAAGATTCAAGATAAAAGTTTAATATTGACATAAAAATAATAATACTTCAAGCATACTAACTAAGCAATGATGTCTTCTCAAAATAACATGGCCGAAGAAAGTTCATCCCTAAAAATCATATAGTTTGGTCATGCTCCATTTTCACCACACAAGAATGCTCTCATCATGCACAACCCCGATGACAAGCCAAGAAATTGTTTCATACTTTCGTAATCTCAAACTTTTTTCTACTTTCACGCAATACATGAGCGTGAGCCATGGATATAGCACTATGGGTGGAATAGAATATAATGAAGGGGGTTATGTGGAGAATACAAAAAAGGATAAAGTCTCACATTGACGCAGCTAATCAATGGGCTAGGGAGATGCCCATCAATTGATGTCAATGCAAGGAGTGGGGATTGCCATGCAACAGATGCACTAGAGCTATAAATGTATGAAAGCTCAACAAAACAAACTAAGCGGGTGCGCATCCAACTTGCTTGCTCACGAAGACCTAGGGCACTTGAGGAGGCCCATTGTTGGAATATACAAGCCAAGTTCTATCATGAAAAATTCCCACTAGTATATGAAAATGACAAAACAAGAGACTCTCCATCATAAAGATCATGGTGCTACTTTGAAGCACATGTGTGGAAAAAGGATAGTATCATTGCCCCTTTTTATTTTTTATTTTATTTGGGCCTTCTTTTTTTGGCCTTTCTGTTTTTCCTTTTTTTCTTTTGGAACAATGCTCTATTAATGATGATCATCACACTTCTATTTATTTACAACTCAATGATTACAACTCGATACTAGAACAAAATATGACTCTATATGAATGCCTCCGGTGGTCTACCGGGAATGACTCATGAGTGAAATGTATGAAAGAATTATGAATGGTGGCTTTGCCACAAATACGATGTCAACTACATGATCATGCAAGGCAATATGACAATGATGATGCGTGTCATAGTAAATGGAACGGTGGAAAGTTGCATGGAAATATATCTAGGAATGGCTATGGAAATGCCATAATAGGTAGGTATGGTGGCTGTTTTGAGGAAGATATAAGGAGGTTTATGTGTGATAGAGCGTATCGTATCACGGGGTTTGGATGCACCGGCGAAGATTGCACCAACTCTCAAGGTGAGAAAGGGCAATGCACGGTAACGAAGAGGCTAGCAATGATGGAAGGGTGAGAGTGCGTATAATCCATGGACTCAACATTAGTCATTAAGAACTCACATACTTATTGCAAAAATCTACAAGTCATCAAAAACCAAGTATTATGCGCAAGCTCCTATGGGGATAGATTGGTAGGAAAAGACCATCCCTCGTCCCCGACCGCCACTCATAAGGAAGACAATCAAATAACACCTCATGTTTAAAATTTGTTACACAACGTTTACCATACGTGCATGCTACGGGACTTGCAAACTTCAACACAAGTATTTCTCAATTCACAACTACTCAACTAGCACAACTTTAATATAACTATCTCCATATCTCAAAACAATCATCAAGTATCAAACTTCTCTTAGTATTCAATGCACTTATGTGAAAGTTTTTTATAATATCAAAAGCAAATTACCATGCTGCTCTAAAGGACTTTCAAAATCATATAAGTGAAGCATGAGGGATCAGTTATTTCTATAAAATGAAACCACCACCATGCTTGAAAAGATATAAGTGAAGCATTAGAGCAAAAACTATATAGCTCAAAAGATATAAGTGAAGCACATAGAGTATTCTAATAAATTCCGATTCATGTGTGTCTCTCTCAAAAGGTGTGTACCGAAAGGATGACTGTGGTAAACTTAAAGGAAAAGATTCAAATCATACAAGACGCTCCAAGCAAAACACATATCATGTGGCGAATAAAAATATAGCTCCAAGTAAAGTTACCGATAAACAAAGACAAAAGAGGGGATGCCTTCCGGGGCATCCCCAAGCTTAGGCTTTTTGGTGTCCTTGGATTATACCTTGGGGTGCCTTGGGCATCCCCAAGCTTAGGATCTTGCCACTCGTTGTTCCATAATCCATCAAATCTTTACCCAAAACTTGAAAACTTCACAACACAAAACTTAACAAGAAAATCTCGTAAACTCTGTTGGTGAAAGAAAACAAAACACCACTTCAAGGTACTCTAATGAACTCATTATTTATTTATATTTGTGTTAAACCTACTGTATTCCAAATTCTCTATGGTTTATAAACTTCATTACTAGCCAGAGATTCATCAAAATAAGCAAACAACACGCGAAAAACAGAATCTTTCAAAAAGAGAACAATCTGTAGTAATCTGCAACTAACGCAAACTTCTGGAACCCCAAAAATTCTAAAATAAATTTCTGGACATGAGGAATTTATCTATTAATCATCTGCAAAAATAATTAACTAAATATAACCCTCGAATAAAAAATGGCAGCAATTCTTGCGAGCGCTAAAGTTTCTGTTTTTTACAGCAAGATCAAAAAGACTTTCCCCAAGTATTCCCAATGGTTCTACTTGGCACAAACACTAATTAAACACAAAAAACACAACCAAAACAGAGGCTAGATAAATTATTTATTACTAAACAGGAACAAAAGTCAAGGAATAAGAATAAAATTGGGTTGCCTCCCAACAAGCCTATCATTTAACGCCTCTAGCTAGGCATAAAAGCGAAGATAGATCTAGGTATTGCCATATTTGGTAGGCAATCCATAAGTGGCTCTCATAATAGATTAATATGGTAATTTAATTTTATTTCTAGGGAAGTGTTCCATTCCTTTCCTTAACAGAAATTGGAATCTAATATTCCCTTCCTTCAAATCAATAATTGCACCAATCATTATAAGTAAAGGTCTACCAAGGATAATAGGACATGAACGATCGCAATCTATACCAAGAACAATGAAATCTATGGGCACATAATTCCTATTTTCAACAATAAGAACATCATTAATTTTTCCCATAGGTTTCTTAATAGTGGAATCAGCAAGGTGCAAGTTTAAAGAACAATCATCAAATTTACGGAAACCTAGCAAATCACACAAAGTTTTTGGGATCGTGGAAACACTAGCACCCAAATCACACAAAGCATAGCATTCATTATCTTTAATTTTAATTTTAATTGTAGGTTCCCACTCATCATAAAGTTTTCTAGGGATAGAAACTTCAACCTCAAGTTTTTCTTCATAAGATTGCATCAAAGCATCAACGATATGTTTAGTAAAAGCTTTATTTTGACTATAGGCATGAGGAGAATTTAGCACGGATTACAACAAGGAAATAAAATTTATCAAAGAGCAATTATCATAATTAAATTCCTTGAAATCAAAGATAGTGGGTTCATTGTTATTTAAAATTTTGACCTCTCCAATCCCACTTTTACCAATTTTTGCATCAAGATCTAAAAACTCCGAATTTTTGGGACACCTTCTAAATAAAGTTGACTCATCTCCAGTCCCATCATTATCAAGATTCATATCGCAAAACAAATATTTAATAGGGGACACATCAATCACTTATAGATCCTCAACATTATTATCTAACTCTTCTGGTTTAGCGGCCATCTTATTAACTAAAGTGGCCTGCTTATCAGAAATTTGGGCAATTAATTTTTCGAGATGAGCAAGCTGAGATTTCAAACCATAAAATTCCTTAAACATATTATCGAGCTCTTTATTCATGAAACCGATAAAACCTTTTTGTTCTATAAGCTCGTTTCTAAAGAAATTATTATGCTCAAACTGCAAAGAGATAAAACTTCTAACGTTGTTTTCGATTTCTTCCAACCATCTAAGGTGAGGATCAACACCTTTTGGTAAAGCCATAAGGGCAACAAGCAACAAGAGACAAGCGAAAAAGAAGCGGACAGAAAAGAGATGGCAAATAAAACGGCAAGGGTGAAGTGGGGGAGAGGAAAACGAGAGGCAAATGGAAAATAATGTAATGAGAAGGATAAGAGTTGTGATGGGTACTTGGTATGTCTTGACTTGGCGTAGATCTCCCCAACAACGGTGCCAGAAATCCTTCTTGATACCTCTTGAGCATGCGTTGGTTTTACTTTGAAAAGGAAAGGGTGATGCAACAAAGCAGCGTAAGTATTTCCCTCAGTTTTTGAGAACCAAGGTATCAATCTAGTAGGAGACCACGCGCGAGTCACCTCATACCTACACAAACAAATAAGAACCTCGCAACCAACGTGATAAAGGGGTTGTCAATCCCTTCATGGCCACTTGCAAGAGTGAGATCTAATAGAGATAATAATAATAAGATAAATATTTTTGGTATTTTTATGATATAGATTGAAATTAAAGATTGCAAAATAAAATAGATTGGAAACTTATTAGATGGAGAATAGACCCGGGGGCCATAGGTTGCACTAGTGGCTTCTCTCAAGATCGCATAAGTATTATGGTTGGTGAACAAATTACTATCGAGCAATTGATAGAAAAGCGAATAATTATGAGAATATCTAGGTATGATCATGTATATAGGTATCACGTCTGTGACAAGTAGACCGACTCCTGCCTGCATCTACTACTATTACTCCACACATCGACCGCTATCTAGCATGCTTCTAGAGTATTAAGTTCATAAGAACGGAGTAATGCCTTAAGCAAGATGATCTGATGTAGAGGGATAAACTCATGCAATATGACATAAACCCCATTCTTTTTATCCTTGATGGCAACAATACAATACGTGTCGTTTCCCCTACTGTCACTGGGATCGAGCACCGCAAGATTGAACCCAAAGCTAAGCACTTCTCCCATTCCAAGAAAGATCAATCTAGTAGGCCAAACTAAACTGATAATTCGAAGAGACTTGTAAAGATAACCAATCATACATAAAAGAATTCAGAGAAGATACAAATATTGTTCATAGATAATCTTGATCATAAACACAATTCATCGGATCTCGACAAACACACCGCAAAATATGATTACATCGAATAGATCTCCAAGAGAATCAAGGAGAACTTTGTATTTGAGATCTAAAGAGAGAGAAGAAGCCATCTAGAAAATAACTATGGACCCGAAGGTCTGAGGTAAACTACTCACACATCATCGGAGGGGCCATGGAGTTGATGTAGAGGCCCTCCGTGATCAATGCCCCCTCCAGTGGGGCTCCGGAAAAGGCCCCAAGATGGGATCTCTTGGGTATAGAAGGTTGCGGCGGTGGAATTAGGTTTTCGTGGTGCTCCTTGATGTTTTCAGGGTACGTAGGTATATATAGGAGGAAGAAGTAGGTCGGTGGAGCCACGAGGGGCCCACGAGGGTGGAGGGCGCGCCCCTGCCTCGTGGCCTCCTCGTTGATTGCTTGACGTCCACTCCAAGTCCTCTGGATCACGTTTGTTCCAAAAATCACGCTCCCAAAGGTTTCATTCCGTTTGGACTCGGTTTGATATTCTTTTTCTGTGAAACACTGAAATAGGCAAAAAACAACAATTTGGGTTGGGCCTCCGGTTAATAGGTTAGTCCCAAAAATAATATAAAAGTGTATAAATAAGCCCATTAAACATCCAAAACAGAATATATAATAGCATGGAACAATCAAAAATTATAGATACGTTGGAGACGTATCAGAACCGCATGGAGGAGCGTGTACACTCTTATTATATATTTAAAATGTGATAAAGCAATCTTGAACACATTTGGTTCTCTTCGAGGGTTCATGCATGTGATAATGGAAGTTGATTGCATGGAACACTCGCCACAATTCTCGCTTAATTCTGGCTCATATCCTGTTACAAATAAGAGTGCTCGGTAATGTTTCCTCTTTTTTTGTTATTCAGCAAGCAAACAAGTCAGCAAACCTTGCGGTGCATCTTTGTGCGCACCGTGCTTGCTGCACTTTGAATGTGGCCGAGAGCTGGCTTGATGAAACACGTCGCTTCCTACTTCTTTTTTTGCGGGGTACCTCGCTTCCAAGTGACCAGTATCCTGGCCGATCGTCCTAAGAATGCTTATATATGAATAAAGCTCTCTCATTTACCCGCAAAAAAGATTAAGCCATATTAACCGAAAAGGAGGGACTATGAACTAGTACAACTTTTTGGTGTGTCCCATCAACTCACAGAATGAGGAGAAGCTTGCAGGACAAGGTGAAGCTCACTTATGCCTTTTGACTAATGCAACCTATCCTCGCCCAGGCGGTGGACATGCATCAGTTCATTCAGTGTCAGATTGCCAGAGGCATACACCGTAGTACCGAACATGCGGAGTACCATCATTGTTCGACTTCATGAAGAGGCAAAGAGCCCAGTGCAAGGTTTAGTAGTACGAGTAGTACTACTGCTAGAACCGCATGGTGGAGCGTCTGTACTCTTATTTTTTTAATCTCTAAGAAAGTACACATTTATTCCGGAGAAGGGCACAAAACGGCAGCCCAACATGTAATGATGATATCGATCAGCCATGCTCGAATATATCTTGGCCTTCGTGCGAGCCCGTCTGTGTGTTCTCGCTCCTCGTCTCTCTCAAGGAATGGCGGGTTGGCAATTTTGCCGTCAATTGAGATTGTTTTTCTCACACTCCGGTCCCACATGTCAGTGATATGCCAAGAGGAGGTGTGTTGACCGACTGACCATACGCGTACTTGGTTTTGCACCTTCATACTACTCCTCCCTTCGTCATAGTTTATAGGGCGCGCTTCATTATGATGCATTTCACTCAATGCATTTCCACCACAAGAGAGACTTTAGACTCGTTTGGTTTAATGCTCAATTAATTAGGGCGTGGTAACCGCAATCAAGTCCACAATTTTCTCTCGATGTACTATGGAGTGGAGTAAGTGCATGCATGTGTGTACCCGGGGTGGAAGCACAGCATGCATGTGTGTATGCCTTATTTCCTCTAGTAATAGATGCCGTGCTATAACTACCAATGCTATTTTTCAGGCTGATCGCTAGTTGCCTTGGTCCCAGCGATTTTTTCTTTTTCTGAAGCGTGCTCTATAAACAGTGACAGATGGAGTAGTATGAGCGGATTCAAAGAAGAGCGTATTGATGGTTGCTTCTTTCGAGCAACTTACAGTGGGAAAGGTGGGGCTTATGATTTGACTGCTCATTACTCACTGTTAATGCGGCGCAACGACCGGGCTGAGTCTCCCATGCGGCTGTGCACTGCCCCCTCGGTTCTTAAACATACTCCGGAGTATTTGTATTTCTAGAGATTTCAACGAGTGACTACTCAAATATTTGTCTTTTTAGAGATTCAAATGGACTACTACATACGGATGTATATAGACATATTTTAGAGTATAGGTTCACTCATTTTGCTCCTTATGTAGTCACTTGCTCAAATCTCTAGA
The DNA here is from genome assembly GCF_002162155.2 of Triticum dicoccoides. Classification (NCBI taxonomy): domain Eukaryota; kingdom Viridiplantae; phylum Streptophyta; class Magnoliopsida; order Poales; family Poaceae; genus Triticum; species Triticum dicoccoides. The sequence continues at coordinate 281,434,820 of NC_041390.1, forward strand.
AAGACAAATATTTACGAACGAAGGGAGTACACATACGAAGCAAAATGAGTGAATCTACACTCTAAAATATGCCCATTTGAAATTTGTCAAAAGACAAATATTTAGGAATGAAGGAGTATAATTTTGTGCAAGGCACATGGACCCGGATGCTGAAGAGGCTTCTAGCAATGCTATCAAGCTTCCAGCATTTGTTTACAAAATTGACGTACTATACAAATAGTTTTCCAGCGACATGAAATTGTACAATGGTGTGAGCTTTCAGCTTTTGTTTCATGTGTCTTGCCATCGATGCTCTTTCGGAAAAAATAAAAAACTAACTTCCTTGCTAATGCATCTCAATTATTAGCAGATCAGAGCTAATATTTACATCACAACTGAAGACAAAGTTGTGAGAAGGTGTTAAATTAAAATTGATCCATTGTTTCATTGGCAGCAACGTCCCCCCAGCTCTGTCTAAATCAACAAGGCATGTTGGGAAAAAGTAGCTGTCTAGAGCATGCAACATTCCAATCATTTTGTGCAGTTCCACTAAAATAGAGCCGAGCATCCCTGTTCCAAAGATATTAAGTGTGATTATGATAATAGAGGACTGCTGATGAAACAATAAACACACAAATAGAAGCTGGTCACCTTTGCAGTCTCTCTTAAGACTAACTAGTTGGAGAAGATTAGGCTCGGAGTTGGATGAGGAGGATAGAGCAAAACCAATCTCCCTTTGTGCAGTCACACTGAAATGTAGAGACGTTGCCCGTGTAACATTTTAGTACAACTGCACAAACACTCTTAAGAAAAAGTGATTTGTGCGGTTCACGAAAAGGTCGCAATAGCAACGAGGTGAAATGGATAGCCCTGTTTGCAAAAAAGAGGTAGAAAGGAAACAATTACTGGCCAATAACAGTTGATGACACATGCGACGACAAAAAATAAGCATATTCCTTGTCCTAAGGGAAGATAACAACACGGTTGTGTTTGTCTAAAATAGTGTTAGGATGAGATTGCAATATGGAAAGTATGCCGGACGAGCTATGTTTTGGGCAAAGAAGTATGGAATATCCACATGCAGCGACGTGGGAAGATAGGCAGTGGAGCAAGGACGGAGGGGATACCTGGAGGTCGTCGGGATATAAGTAGGTGAGCGGCGGTGGGCGGAATCTGCCCATACTGCAGCAGCGAGCAGGTGGCGTAGGCCCTACCGCGCCGGAGCTTGGTCAGAGAGAACGGCATGTACCACAGATCGGGACGTGCTGCCTCGGCGCCGTCGAATGGAGAAACGGTGCACGTCCTCCCCTTCCGCCGATGGACGGGATGCAGCCGGATCAGTGACCAACGATGAGAGAGAGAGAGAATGGATACCGCAGCCTTGTGTGAGATACTCTGAAGAGAGACAAACCAGGCAGGCAGGCTCCATTGTATATAGTGGAGCGGACTACCTTTTTCTCCATAAAAATTGTTTTATATTCTGTGTACGTGCCATTGAGCGATATAACTTTATTTAAAAATAGCACGCCAACGCATCAAGTCGAACTTTGTTTCGTGCACGCGTGGCACACGACCTCCGTAGGTAAACAACCTCTACACACATTCAAATTAGCACGTGGGCTGCCATTTCGTACAGAAATGAGCTTCACCGTGTACCCCGCGCGGGTGTGGCTGGGCACGAAGCGTGAGTACGTGCACGATGCACCTTTTCTCTTCTTGTATACGTATACCACCTACGTGGGGTTGTGTGAGAGAGATACAAACATAGAGAGATATAGTGTGTGGGTTCGTGAGAGTTTTGGGGGGGGGTCAATCAAAAAATGTAACCTATTCAATGTGTGTGAAATAGAGTCCTAGATATATCATATATATAGAGGGGGCGATCCACGAGAAGAGAGTGGAGGTATCATTGGATTGATGTGTCCATAGAAACGAAGAGAGGGATAATGTGTGTGTGTGTGCACTTGCGATCAATAAAGAGTGCCATCGAACTTGTGTGTGCCCACGTCAGAGATATAGAGTGGATGGCCTACTCGACTCTCGGTGTGTGGTGGGGGGAGGGAGGCCTAATTAACTATAGAGGTACAATGTCTGTTATATGTGTGGAGGAGGAGAGAGGCCTACCTCATGTATTAAGGGAGATCGATCTACCTCATGTATTAAGGGAGATCGATTGGCATCCATGCATATGTGTAGGAGAGGAATAAGGTTGCGAGAGAGACATAGCTAGAGTGTTGGAGGGGGTGGTAGTGGAGTTGCTTCTAACAAATGGTGGAATAGACCTGCTAGAAAACCGGAGGGCACACCTGCAATATCAATAAGAGAGGGGATGGCTGCCTGTCAGTGCACGTGCATGAGAGAGACGGGTCAGGAGGCATGCACGAATGATGAGGGGGGAGATATGGCTCTGGTAAGCAGACGTAACTACATAGGAAAATCAATCATCCTTTGTCAGAGAAAGGAGAGACATAACTTGTGAGGTACGTTGATTGATGGGGGGGAATAGTTAAAGTCGACCTAGGTATATGTTGGGAGATCGATCGGTATACATGCATTTGTGTGTCAGAACCAAATGAGGCACGGGGAGAAGGATAGAGAGAGAGGGATGCATCTAGGAGGTGGTGCGAGAGTCATACTATATCGAGGGGGAAGGAGTGTGCGAGTACGAGATCGATGAAAAGAGTGGTGGGTGTGAGGCATGGACGGTGATAAGAGAAGAGGGGAAGCTTGTGTTTTTGCTAGGCACACCTGGCTAGAGAGGCATATCGATCGATGTGTGCCGTAAAGAAGGAGCTGGGCCTACATACACCATGGGTGAACGACCTAAAGTGAAAAGACAAAATTGCGCGATGGAGCTAGAGAATGCTGAGGTAGGGTGAGAGGGATGCGGGCGTGTGCATGCACGAGAGGAAGTTAGCGCTAGCTACAAAGATAAGATGATTGTGTGGGTGTAAAAGACGAATAGAGATCATACTTCATTATAAAAAGAGAATTTGGATATTTGAAGAATTTATCGCAGTGTTTTAAACCGACACATGTGTGAATATATATAATGGTGATACACATGGTGTGGTTATGAACATGTTATATACTACATATAATATATTTTATCTCTACTCTTATAAAAAACAAAGTTATTGATGATGATGTGCCTGCCATCCTGCAATATAGGCCGTCTAATTTATATCTAACGGATAGGAAGGAAACTATGGAAATTTTGAAAAAAAGATAACCACACCCCTCTCCATATTTGCAAATTAGGCCTCCCCTTGATGATGTTGATGCTCTATGGAATGCATGGGCATGCACTTTGCTAGTACTACGTATAATATATAGAACATTGATCATATTTTGGGCTAACGTGTGGCTTTTGCAGCTTAGGTCTGAATACTTGTCATAATGTAGGGGGCGGGGCACTATACTATTTGTGCTAAACACGGTGTACGTATGGAACATGGTTTAGATTATGAATGTATAGTTAGTACATCAAATGTACTATTATTTGGAATCAACATCAAGTGTATTCAAAAAATAGAATTCGAGTTCATGTAGTACACATAGTTCATATCTATCTCTATAGTAATCATGTGGTCTGTTATTAAGGTAATACACGAATGATGGTCGAAGTTGGCAACAATCATGATTGTAGATTCTTATTGAAATAGAGAAACGAATTCAAATTCAGTTTGAATTGCAGCGGTAGTATAGACATTTGGAATGCACTAAAATGTTGATATGAGTAGGTTACATGCATCATACAGCAAGTGAAAAAATTTAGTTGGACCTATCATGGATTCATACTCCCTCCTTCTTCCATCTATATAGGGCTTAATGCATTTTTTAAGACCGCCTTTGACTATTGACAAGATTAATAGTACATGACATGCACAATGTGAAAATTATACCATTGAAAGAACCTTCATAGACGAATTTAACGGTGTGCTTTGTGTAAGTTACTTGTCATATATTGTTGCTCTAATATTTGGTCAAAGTTAGCATCGAAAAACGCATTATCCGTATATACATGGAAGAGGGGAGTAGCTTTGAATAGCATTTTTATAGTAAAACGGGGCAAGACTCTCTCTTTGTGTGGTGTGAATAGTTTTATTTTTTTCATTTTCTTTTTGGTTGAGGGAAGTGCGAATTGATTTGGTACGTACAAGTACAATATTACACGTTAGGTTTGTCCCTAAAATTCATCCAGCCCCTTGTTATATCCCAAAAATTTAGATATCGTGCTCCCAAAACTGGCACCTTCACAACCCACGCCTTGCTATCCAGAAATTACAACGCGCGCGAAAACTCCCTCCCGCTGCTAAATCCCGACATGCGAAATCCCCCTTCTAACCCTGAGCCGAAAGGGCCGCTAGTTCAAATCATTGGGGGGGGGGGGTACTTTTGTAACACACCCTACATTTTGGACAAGCATGTCCCTAAGTCATGGTTCACCATCTCCCATCGCCTCATTTTTGCCATTCGAAATCCCAGGCCGCCATAACCTCTCTGCTCCAGCCGCGAAACCCCACCCTCCTCCGTCCGCCACCTCACCGCTGCCCAGCCGGAGCCTCTTCCCCGATGACATCGTCCACCACAACAGTGCGACGTCCCTCGTCCACCTCCCCAGATGAGGATCCGTCGTCCATCTCATCGTCCAGCCAGTTCAGCCGCCCCGTCCTCCAACTCCAAGGAGCTGCTCCGACGATCGCCTCGTCTATCGCGGCTGCTCCATCCCCATAGCGCCGCCTTAACCTGCTCCACCGGAACCGCAGCATCCTCACCGACTTCTCGGACGAAGCCGAGGCGTACTCAGTGCCACCGAAGAGGTTGTACACTCATCGCATCGCACCTTCTCCTTAACTCGACCGCCCAACACCGACAGTACTCCAGCCCGCACCCCCATGGAACGACTACCTTGAAGCCGGCGCCGCGGGCGACATCTCCACGGCGGCTCTCCCCTAGTGCGAGGCCCCTTCTGCGGCGGAGTCCATACCAGCCGGATCTGCTGTTGCTGCTCCGGCTCTCAATCGATCGCTCGCTCGCCCAGCTACTCCTACTCCGGCTCTCGCTCGCTCGCGCTGCCGCTGCCGCTCCCCCCTTGCTCGTGATGCTGCTCTACTCCGATTTAGCTACACTTCAGTCAACTGAATCGACTTTTGGGTCAGTCGATTTTCAGGGGGTGGGGGGCTCACTGGAGTTAAGGAAGAACCATCCGCAGCAGGTACGGGGGCTCGCCGGAGAGGTACCCCACTATATATCTTAGGGTTCAGGGTGGGGGCGGGGGGCCTAGAGGGCTGGCCGGGGCGACGGCGGACCAGCGTTGGGGAGTTGTTTCGGGGCGGCGAGGCGGCTGGGGCCGGCGGTTCGGCCGGTGCTGGCTGGCGGCTCAGGGGGTGCAGGTTGAAGATGAACTGCAGGCCCTCCCTAAACTATGTCAAGTGCCTCTCTGCTACCATTGCGTTCAGTTTTGACAGTAACACTCAGATTCCACAGTAAATTTCAGTTTAGACAGTTAAGTTTAGAGTCAGCAGTTTTTACCTCACCTATTGTAGTCAGGTGGTTTTTGGTGATGTAAATTTTACATCTATTTTACATCATCTATTGGAGATGCTATTAGAATCCCACTTGAGATTGACGATGTCTGTCTTGTGCTGCTTCAGCCTGGACATCATGTTCACCTCTTGGACTCCAAGTCAGGTCCAAATTAATGTTCAAACTTGAGTTCTAAATTAGTTGTGGGGCACATATCAAGGAAGCAATGAATAGTATCTCTGTCTAATATCTGGTTCACCTAGGGTATGCCTATGTTGTTCATCTTGGGTGGGAAACAAATAGTAAAGTAATGATCATCTGTATTTTTATTAAATTAAAGCAATCATTAGCCTGCTATCATTATTTTTGGATCCATCCACTGGTTGTTACCATCACTCTAAATTTCGGCATGCTCTCCTTACATAATCTCACCATATTTTTTCGTATGCATGTAAGATATTGTACACAGTCATGCTGAACATGTAGAGAAAAAGAGAAGAGTTTTACGCGGCAATACAATGTCATGTAGACATCGCTCCTTGGTGGGTTCAATGGCAAACCCTCCCCACCACTCTCCAGATTGTAATCCAGAGGAAGATATCTGTTCTGAGGCGGATTCAGACGCCGCTGACCACTCCTATTTACCCCCAAGGTGTTTGCTCTACCTTGGCATGATGATGTTAGTCATATCATGCATATGTTGCCTTGTAGTGCCTACTTTTCACATCATATATGTCATCTGCTTAGTTTAGACATGTTCTGTAATGCCACTTGTTTAGTTTCTATATCATATATGGGAATTATGCAGTCTCATGTCTTTTAGCCAGCCATAATATATGTGAAATGTGCAATGCCATCCTGTTTAACCAGGCATCATATATTTGAATGATATCTTGCACATCCTTTTCTTCATTACATTTCCATTTGTCGACAATGTTTGTACATTAAACTACTCTTCCTGTGAATCAGCCATTTGGGTGGGAGACTGAAAAATCTGGAGTGAAAACAAGGCCTTTAGAGCAGAAAGTGCTACATGTCGAAGCAGATCACTTGTTGGGTCCCAATAGCTCCTCAGAGATCGATTCAGAGACAGATGACCAGTCCTATTCCCCCACTGAGGTGTATGCTCTAACTTGGCACGGTTATACTGCTCATATCATGCATATGGTGTCTTGCATTGCATAGTTTAGACATCATATACACAATATTCAACACCATGTTCTTAGTTCAGACATCATATCGAATGCCCTCCGTTTCGCATATAAATCACATATGTGAATTAAATGATGTGATCCTGATTACTTAGATAAGATGTAGGTGAATTATGTCATGCAATCCTGTCTAGTTATTCATGATATCTTTGAATTATGTTATGCTATGCTATCCAGTTTAGACAGACATCATATATGTCAAATTATGTCATGATATCCGTTTTAGTTAAACAATATACATGTCAACTATTTCATGCCCTCTTTTTTCCACACTATCTATTGCATTTGTCTCTCATACAATGTCTATACATTCAACTATGTTTCCTGTTTATCAACCATTTGAATTGGAGTGGGTGATGCCAGTATCTAGCGGACTAAAAACACGGTCTTCAAATAAAATAGTGCTACCTCTTGGTGGAGATAGCACCCTGGTTGTACATGCACGAGAACCATCCCTACCACACATAACCCAAACTCTCGCAGATTGTACCCCTACTGCGATGGACAGAGAACCAGCTTCACCCAATCTAACCCAACCCCAGCAGATAGTAACCCAGTTCCTGTTGACACAACACCATCTCCACCACAGAGCTCCCAAACAAGAGCAGTTAGTAAGGCAGCTCCAGTGCCCAAAGGGCCAGTACTACCACGGCAAACCCCAACTCCACCAGTTAGTATGCCTATTCCTGTGGAGGAATCACAACCCACTAGTCGTAGTTTAGCATCTATTGGAATTGATGTTGTTAAATCGTATGTGCGTATCTTCTCATCTTGGAAATATTATACTGAAGATGAAGGAAAATGCAGTTGCAGGTGTTTGTCCAGGAGTTATGTGTAAGTAATGTTATTCATGGCAATTACTTTGCTTTGTCCCAGACATCCTACCTCTATGATGGTTATAATACAACAAATTTTTCCCATTTTCTCTATAGAGAAGGAACGATTTGGAAACTCAGGATGAGGTAACCTGTGCTAATACCTCTGCTATCTTCAAGAATGCTTGGTGGTAGTATCGGAATTACCTTAAGAAAACGTACTTCACCGGCAAAGAAACTCATCAAATTCCCTTACGTTCTCCTGAGACACATTTACTGGACGATGACTGGGAACGCTTTGTTCTGTATTGGTCACGAACCAAGAATGTGGTAAGGTCTATGAGCTCATTTTCTATTTTTAAGTACTATATTCTTGCGTCTTACTGTACTTTGTTCATGTAGAACAAGTGCCTAAACCTGAAGAACAAGTGTTCTAATTTAAGATTCCATTGCTATCATAGTTCAAAAAAGCGCTAGGCTTTAATTGTGCGTTTTGCCACCGCCTTGCGCTTTACTGACCAAAGCGCATGCTTATGCACAGGTATGCACAGATTAAGCATAGTTATGCGCCATGTGTTTTGCCAACGCCTAGAGCCTAGGCGCGCCTAAGCGCTCGCTTAGGAGCGCCTTTCTTAAATATGATTGCTATCGTGCATACTGCTTTGCTCTTGTATCATTGTATTTACTCATACAAACTTATTTTTAAATTGAAGGATCCAATCAAAACTCCAATGGTACAGCAGGTACGTTCACGCATGTTTCTTTAATAGGTTTGCTCTTATCAATAGCTGTGTTGATTTCAATTTCAATTGTGTATACAGTTGACTTCTCATATCATGCACATTCCTAGCATCACAACAGAGCCAATAGTGTTGTTGTGCATGTAGACCCGTGGTACCCATCTGAAATCTTGTTGTGCCATGTAGTTTCCCACGCTTTGTATTCTTTCACTACTGCTTTGTCTTGAACTGATATGATTTGAACCGTGTCTTTATTTTGATTTGGGAAGACAATGCAGTGACCATAGGACATAGATATATGTTTGTTTGATGCTTTTATTATGTACTAGTACTTGGCAATAGAAGACTTGGTAGTTTAATCCTGTCCAGCTTACTAATGAACTGGTTCACCGAAATGAGTTTCATATACTAGTACATGCTAAACCTGTTATGTGTCTGCTTGTTTCTTCTTTTAGAATGTTGACAGAATATTGGGGAAGAGTGCCTTATTAAGCAATGGTAAAGGAAGTAATGCAGATAAGGTTCAGGATAGTGACACATCGTTGTTGGTCTCCAACAAAGCTGATAAAACATCTAAGGAAGACTATCTCGAAGATAGTGAGACCACCCCAAAGTCCTGTCTTGGTTTAGTGTTTGAGTTACTGGCCCCTACCACTTGCACAAGCTATTCAAACTCACTGTCTAAATCAGTTCGGTTTCTTGAGTCTCAACTACAAGCTGAAGGACATCGATCAGCTGTGCTGTGACAAGAAGTGGAAGGACTGCGGAAGTCCCGGGAGCATTCAGATGCATACTTTTTGGTGCAACAGCCAGCATTGTAGGATTTTACCGCCAAACAGGACAAAGCTAATAAGCTTGCTAAGCTTATTGCCAGCATGGTGGATACCCAGGATAACGTTTCTTGAGCTCTTCTGAAGTTGTTTTAGTTATGCTCTTGTTTTGCTGCCACGTTTATTTGCACTAGTGGCCAATTTTGACGGCCATTGTATGTAATATGCTGCTTTGTTCCCTATATTTGCACTGGTGGCGAACTTTGATGCCGAGTGGATGTAATATGTGTAATAGCAGTAATAGGCTAGCGTTAATTACTTGCTTATTTATTTCCTTATTGTCTTGTTTAGTTGTTTGCTTGTAGTCACTGTAGTTCTTTTTCTGTGTTTTTCTAGTGGCCACAATAACCTAATTTTGGAAACTAGGCCAAAATAATCATGGCAACACATGGACTGTTGTAACCATGGGCCTCCTGCGGGCCGTATGATCCATATTCCTTCTACGGGCCGTATGATCCATATTCCTTCTACGGGCCGTAGGATCCATTGGCCTTCTATACGGGCCATAGGATCCATGGGCCTTCTACGGGCCATACGATCCATGGGCCTTCTACGGGCCGTATGATCCATGGGGCTTCTACGGGGCGTATCATCATTTCGCCAATCATGGGCCGTACTATTCGTGGACCATAACGGGTCGTTAATAGTACGTATTTTATAACTCTATGAAAATAGCCCAACGAGTTTTTTTGACATGAAAACGGCCCAACGTATTAACGGGCCACAAACGGGCCGACTGTAACCACAGGCTGAATTTGGCCCAGAATCAGGAAATTACAGTAATGGGTCGTAAGTAACCGAATGCTGGAAATGAGCCCAAGAATAAATGGGTCGTGAGAAGGCTGAAAGATAACCTGGGCTGGAAATGGCCCAATGGAATAATGGGTCGTTAATGGGTATGAAGTGATACACTGTTCATTGCGGGCCAGTTTCACCACGGGCCGTTAATGGGCCAAGAGTTACAAAGGGCCTCATATGGGCAGAAAGACGTCATGGGCCATACATGGGCCGGAAGTTAAAATGGGCTGGAATCATATTGGACGGCCCAGATGACGGTACTGGGCCTAACTCGGAGAGGTCGTAACGGGCCCTGGGTTAGCGGGCTGTAAATGGGCTGTATGCAAACAGACCGTTAACAGGCTTTCCGTGGGCCGGCCAGCCACCTTTTGACCAAGTCAAACGGGCGGGCCATTTCACAGGAATGGGCCTCTCTTGGGCCGTGCCACGTGTTGACGTATCATAGGCGCCTTGGGTCCAATGAGTGGATGACATTTGTCCCAATGATGAGACGACACGTATTTCCTCCAGCCAATGATGATTTTACACGTGGAAAATCCCCATTGGTCGGGGCTATTAACGGGTTCTCGGATCCAAAACCGAACCCGATAGCTTAACGGCGTTCTGTTACGGTGGATGCCACGTGTCGGTCGCCCTTGACGAAAGCACTTCTGTGACGTGCAATTTATCATCATGGAAGTAGACACTTCCGTGATGATAATTTTGGTAATGTCATGGAACACTTCTACGACAGCACATGTATGACTATCTTGATTCTTTCATAAAATCGTCATGGATGTACATGCATGACAAAAAAGTGACCTACTGTGACAAACACGTATCATCACGGAAGTGTATTTTTTGTAGTGAAACCTAAACCGTTTCCCACTTAGGAGTGTATTAGTAGTCACTTATAAATACTACTACTCCAAGATGACAGCACATTCCACCATAACTCCTCATCCACAAAAACAAACAAGTCATTCATCATCGTTCCCTTGTGTCTGTCATGGCCAGCGCGAGTTCTGGGTTGAGAGATTACGACCAGGGAGAGGCAAGCATGGAAGCGGAAGCACGAGAGATGTCCCACCTCACCGCGAAAGCAGCCGACATGTCCCGCCATGCTGCCGTAGCAGCACAGAGGTCCCGCTGCTCTACCGAAGCAGCATGGAGGTCCCGTCGCACCGTCGATGTAGCAGACTAGTCCGGTCGGGCCGCGGAAGTAACAGAGATGTCCTGCCGTGCCGCAAATGCAGCAGATATGTTCTCCCACGCTGCCGTGGCCTGGGAAAATGTCTCGCGGGCAGGCGAGGACTCTTATAGGCGCATGAATGTGATCATCCATAGGTAGATGGATGAGATCTCCGACTGGGCGAGGTTGCAGGACGACATGAAAGCCTCGTTTGAACAGGCTACCGGCATCATCTGGCAACTAAGTGAGGGAAATGCGAAGCTCCAGGCCGAGTGCAACCTGATGAGGGCAAAGATCATTGAAATTGTGGAGCAGCAGGAGGAGACCACTACCTTATTGAAGAGGACTGCGTCATCATCAAGAAACTTATGGACCAGAATGACATGCTCCGCATTGAGCGCCAAAGGCTGGTGGAGGAATCCATGGATGCTCTCAAGCAGCATCTTGAGGACACAAAAGAGCGCATCGCCGCTCGCCGCGGAGACTAGTTGATGTAGGGTAGGAACCTTATAGCCCGGTCTTTCACGATAGGAGCGGATCCCGTGAAGAACACAGAGAACACGAGGAGGGAAACCAGGGGGAAATCACAAGGGGAACACAAGAGAACACTCAAACCAACAAGAGTGATCACACATGCGCTAGATCCATGAACACAAAGAGAGATACAAGATCCAAAGTCAACAACGGACAATACAAGAGGTAACAGTCTTCTCCGTGAGGAGGTATTGATGGGGCCGCCCAAGAGGGGGTCTTGATGATCTTCTTTGCAAGGAGGTATTGAATCCAAAGGGATCTTCTCTGTAGAGGGTGCGGTCTCTCTCGTGGAGTAGATCTGATGTGGATGAGCAATGCTCTATCTCTAAAATGAGCCAAACCAATGCTAACCCTAAAACGTAGGTGGAGGGGAAGTATATATAGTTTAAGGGGCAAAGGGGTACATGGGCCTCGGCCCAGAAGCACTGCATGCAGGAAGGGAGGGCCGGATGTCCGGGCATCGGGCCGGATGTCCTGGGCTTCACGGGGAGCCGGATATCCGGGCTGGCAGGCCGGATGTCCGGGCTGACGGAGCTGGTCACGGTGCTCTCTGGAATGGCTTGTCCGGATTTCCGGGGGCGAGGCCGGATGTCCGGGTGTTGGCGAGGCTCCGGATGTCCGGGGATGACGTCGGATGTCCGGGGCCTGTAGCACTTCGGCTGCAGGGTTGCTGTTGTTGTTGACATCTTCAGGTGCTAGATGTCCGGTCCAGGGCCAGATGTCCGGGTCCTGGGAGATGTCTCTGTCTTTTTCCGTCGTCGCTTCCATGCTTCCCTCGCAGATGGTGTAGTTGTTCCTTGGCGCTTGCACTCCTCCTCATCATCCGTGAAGCTCCAACTATACCTATGCATGTACACAGGAGAAGTGTCAAGTAGTATACCATCCTCGAAGGGGTCAAGTGGGCACGTGTAAAGGAGATGATTCACCTTTGAGTATGTGAAGTAGATGTCGCACGTGTCACTCGCCGAACAGACTCTTGACATGGTGATGTCCATAGGATGCTCCACATCATCTCCTCTCCCTTGGGAAAGATCCGACCTCGGATCGAAAACCAAATCACCATGGGAAAGAGATGGCTTCACCGTGTAGAAGTGGACGTTCACCAAGTACTTGTCATCTTGAAGCTCAAAATGGGCACTCTCCAAGGTCGCGCGGTCTTGTGATTCCTTCAAAAGGATTAAGGACAAAAAACACTTGGAAAAACAAATGTGGTTAGCGTTAGTGCAAAACCAAGCATTCGATAGGTGAGTCACCAAACAAGTGTCATCATCATGCAAAGCATATGGTGTGACAAAGGGTTGTGACATGGCATGTAAGCATATTAATCGAGCACAAGCAAAGAAATCATGGGGACAAGTATGCAATTGTGAGGTGGAGATGCAAATATGTTTGACAAGTGAACAAGCATCTACCTCATGGTCATAGCAAGCATGCATAAAGCTCTCAATGAAATGTCCATGGTAGGCATAGGAAGCATTCACAACACCAAATAAAATGAAGTGTCTAAACACATGTGTCAAGTGCAAGACAATCCAAACATAATGCACATGGGGTGCAGTGCATATAGTGTGGCACTCAACACAATAGAAAGAGCAAGTGTTCATCATGTGTGAGGCAATGAAGGCAAGCATGTAGCAATCAATGGGACATGGCATATGTGAAGTGATGACATTGTTGCAACCAAACATGTGATAGGAGCAAGTAATCCAAGAATTGGATGCAACACACAAGGCATATATATCATGATGCATGGAATTGTGAAAATGACAAGTTGAAGCAAGATGTCTAACATGTGCGCAAGCAAGGGGTCCAAGATGACAAATAAGTCTCATGGTGCAAGCAACACAAGTAGTATGATCCACAATATGCATGCTCATGGTTTGGGGGTTCTCAAAAGAGAAGGATATCACCTTCAAAGCATGTTCTTGTGCATCCTTGACAATGCCGAAGTACAAGCAAGTGCCATGTAGAATCATCATGGTAGAAGGTGGTTCGCTCTGAAGAGCTTGGATTGTCAACTCACGTGACGTGGAGGTCGACACGAAGTCCAAGTATCCTACACATGCACACAACAAAAAGAACGTATGCGCATGGTAGATAAACACATCATCCATCATGATGGTTCACTTCTATTGCACATGACCATTAGAAACACAAGTGCATGAATAATATGATGCAACAATGGCAATATTCATGGCACTAGGTATATGGTGCAAAGAGGTAAGACAAGCATGCGTCACAAGGAATATGTCAAAATCTCCAAATAGATGTGACAATGCTATGGGGGCAATCTCATGAGCAAGGCGAAATGCATCATTGCACTCAATACATCGCAAATCATCTAGCATGAGAGAGGCAACATATGTAGATATATGACAAGAAGGAATAACAATCATATGCAAAGCATGTAGATGGTTGTCATCAACCGCATGAAATGGGAAAATATGAATCATCGGTGATGCAACAAGGCAAGCAACCATAGTAATCAAGTCGTGCAAGCTAGTGGTGCGAAGATGCAATAACCTAGAGGAAATCATGGAAATCATGTCATGTGAGCAAATAATAGGCATAAGCAATGCACATGACATATCGCAAGCACGAACACAAAGAAAGATCATAGTATCATCATAGGCATGGGGCTCAAAGCAATCATGGCAATAGCAAGCAATATCTCCACCAAGCTTGCAAATACACATACAAGTACTAGAATCAATCATCATGTGTAATGCAAAGCATGGGTCACGAATGCATGGCAAAGGCAAAGTAATGAGCATATCATGCAAAGTGAACATGGCAAGATGGGCATATAATATGTAATGGACAATAAACCAAGCCAAGTGAGGGTTATGTAGAAGAAATGCGTGAAGTCTTTGCATGAAGAGAGCGGTGGGAAAGACAATCCATGGGATCCCAAGTCATCGTTGCTCTATAGAGCTCGTTTTGTCAGCTCGTTGGATTGCGAGGTTGACAAGTATTCATGGGTACCTTGTTAATTCCACTCAAGTGGTGTAGGTGAGGTGGGAAAGACCAAATGGTGGTCATCTTCATCTTGATGGAACCATGTGGGGGGTGCATCATATTCCACCATGGCCATCGTCTTGTCCAAGGGTAGGTCGAAGTCGTTGAGAATCGGCGCGCCATCATAGATGGGACCTAGCACCAAATGAGAAGACACAATAGAGGTAGAGTTCAAGTCGTTAGTGTTGAAAGTGGCCTCACATGACCTATTAACTATCTCACTCTCTCTATGTGGTGGTTCACTCACTCCCACAAAATAGGTGCACTTAATCTCACGTATGGTGGAGTCACTCATCTCACTCAAGTGGTGGGGGTTGTGGCTCTCCTCACATGGGAATTGTGAAAACACATCATATATGGGGCTAGTGGTGAAGTCACTCTCACTCTCAATATGGTGGCTAAAGTCACTCAAGTCATCACATGTCGCCATGGTCGAAGGGAAAATCCCATGCTCAACCATCTCATTGCCGTCGTCGTGCATGAAGGCCAAAGATGGCACATCATCACTCTCGCCTCCTAAAATGGAAGCATCATCCTTGCTCGTCACCATGTCGCTTCCCTCCAAAGCTCGGTCCTTGATGCTCTCTGTAGTCGTAGTCATCGCTGCACCATCTTGAAAAAGAGTCGAAGTATACTCGACATCAATAATGCCACAAAGAGGGATGGCGGTGAAGTCGAACTTGGGAACATCGTCTTGGAGCTCGTCGGGCTTGGACATCATGGTGGTACTAGCCTCATGCTCGTTCTCATGGAGCTTGGTCATCACGAAGTGAGCTTGGGGTGGAGAAGCTTTGGCCTTCATGAGTTCTGGTTCCGCCTTGAGAGCACAAATGTAGTTCTTGTCGAGGGACTTGTAGTTCTCGAAGAAGATCATCTTGGAGATTTCATTGTGCAATCCCATCAGCTTCATCGAAATGGGGTCGTCCACGTGGGCTCGTCGCAAGGAAATCTTCATCTCCTTGAAGTACTCGTCGATGGACTTGGATCCTTGGATGGTGTTCTCCAATTGGTGTTGAAGTTGTTCCGTGTAGGTTGGAGGCACGAAATCTTGCCGCAAAGCTCTCTTCGTCTTGGGCCAACTCATGTCGTAGGTCTCCGAAGGTGTGTGAAGCCAGCATGTGGACGCGTAGTCGTGGAAGTTCCTTGTGGCGCACTTCACTTGATCTTCGGGAGGAACTTGATGTAGCTTGAGGTAGTCGTCCATCAAATGCTCCCACTCGAGATACTCCTTGGGTTCTTGAGTCCCATAGAAAGGAATTGTGTGGTCGATGTCGAGGTCGTAGTAGCTCGTGGAAGTCGAGGACTTGAGCTTGGGGAGCTTCTCTTGAAGTGCTTGTGGGCGAAGATTCCGTATGTCCAAAGACGAAGATGCCTTGAAGTCACTTGGCGAAGATGCCAAGTGAGATGGTGAAGTCGTTAAGCGATTGTTGGTGTTGAGCTCTTGACCGTCACGTCCTTGTTGGTGATGGTGTCGATGCCGATTTGATTTTGCCGGAGATGGTAGCTCGAAGACATGTGCTCTTGAGCGTCTTATCCAAGATGAGGAAGACCGCTTGTAGGACTTGATGAGGACTTTGATCTCCTCCATTTGAGCTTGCATCTTGGCGTCATTGGAGTTGTTCATGGCCTTGAACTCGTCATTGTTGTTGTAGACCGAAGATGAAATGCCTTGCCTATCCATCACTCCAAGAGAAAAATGTGAGTGGTGGAAACAGAAGAACGAATATCAAATGTACCTTGACTGAAGTTGAAAGTGGATCAATGATCACTCCAATGTGGACAAGGAAATAGCACAATTGGTACCAATTCTTGTCGGTTTCTCACATCTACACAAATAAGGCTTATGGTGGAGCTCAGTGAGGATAGTGGCACAAAAATTTGATGTAAAATGTTAGCAAGAGTAAAGAATGTTGAAAGATATTCACAAATTCGCAAGTGTAACAAGTAGAACAATAGCAATATGTGGCACACGGAAACACACACACAGATAGATAAATGGGGTCATGCAACCAAGGGATGAGCTCAAAATGTGGAATCCACGGAAAATGCTCTTGTTGCACAACTCTAGAGAGACGCTAGCACGATTGCTCAATAGGCGGATACGACACTTGTGCACAACCTATAGGAGACAAAAATGCAACGCCTTCTATCCCAAGTATGCTATGTATATGATGTTCCGGTGGTATGATCCAAGATGATCTTATATGACAATGTGGTATGATGCTATGCTACTTGCTTACAAGCTCTTTGTTCACTCTTTTTCTTTGCTTAAAAGCTTTTTTTTATATGGCCACTTTGCGAAATGCACAAACCAATATACCAATTGGGTATATACGAGAAAAATCTTGTGACACAAGGGATGATATGATACCAGTATGATATGGTATGTATGCAATGTATGGGGTAGATCACTAATTGTCACAACCCTGGCTTAGCCTTAGCTTGACCTTGCTTGATCATCATGGCATCATGTCTAATTCTTGAAAATTTGAAATGGGGGCTGTTCAAACCCTAGCACCAGAACCAAATCAAATAGGGTCAACTTAAAAATATTTTTAGTGAATCCAAAATGCCCTCTGGAAATGTTCATGATTTTTGATAAAGGTGAAAACCTCTGGCAAAAATGATGAACATATTTATAGGCCATTCCTGGATTTTTGAATTAACCCATAAAGTATTTGAATTGGACATTTAAATTTTATAAATATTTTAAATGTCCAAATACTCATGAGCTGAAATGGTTACTGTTGGAAATATTCCAAACAGTGCCCACAAGCAAGCTCATGATTTTTGAAAATGCTCATGCATTTTATTTTAAAGCCAAAACTTTTGCAGAAAATAGAAAAAGAAAACAGAAAAGAGAGAGAGAGAGTTAGAGCTTACATGTTGCCCTGGCCTGGCCCAGCTCGGCCCAGCCCACTGGCTGCTGCCAGACATCCCCTCCTCTCGCCAGGAGGACGAGAGGCGCGTGCCCGGCGCCCGTAGGCACACGTCGGCCACCTCCTGCTTTTGCCGACACCTAGGACGCCGTCTACGAGTGCCACGCACTCTCCCTCGTCCCCCTCTCACTTTTCTCACTCTCCCACGGCTTCCTCCCCCTTCTCTGCTCTCTCCGTGAACGCGCCCGCTGCCGCCGACGTGCACCACTGCGGCCACCGCCTCCCCCTCGCTTCTCCGACATGTCCAGAAGGTCCGCCGTGATGCCCTCGCCCTCCCCACCGAGCCACACTTTGCCGGAGGCCCTGCGTCGCCGCCATCGGGTCATCTTCAACCTCAGTACCCGCCGGACACCGTTCATCGATTCGCCTCGCTCCGGTCGCCCCCGAGCCCACTGATCTACTCATCGACCTCCCTGTGAGCTCCGCCGCTTTTCCCCTCTTCTTTCCCATGTGTTTGCACCGTCTAGGCCATAGTTCCACCATGGACGAAGCTCGTCTCTGCTTGAGCTTGTCGCCGGCGTCGCTCCAGCGACCATTTGGTCATCCCGTGCTACCCAACATGCTTGCCGCATCGCGTAGTGCCTCGCTAGCGCCTCAGTTCCCGCGATTGCATGCCGTAGCCTAAACCCCGCACATGGCCAAACTCCGGCCGCCGCCTTGGAGCTCGCCGTCGTTAGCTCCGGCCATGATAAACCCGGCCTCCACCTTCACTAGATGCGCGCCTGCAAGAGCTCTCAAACGAGCCCAAGAACGGCCTCGCCCGTGCCCTGTGGGTGTTTTCCGAGCCGCGCCACCGTCTCGGGCCTCGCCGGCGTCGAGTCGCCGGTGGGTTTGACCCCGCTGACCGTTGACTGGATGGGCCCAGTTTGACTCCCCGGGTCACTGACGTGTGGGCCCCAGGCCACTAATTAAACTAGGATTAGTATTAGTTTAACACTAACTAACTTTAGTTAGTTAACTAACTACTGGCCAGTGGGTCCCACTGGTCAGGTTTGACCTGGACCGCGTCTGTTGACTAGATGACGTCAGCATGATGCAAGGCTGACGCAGTAATGCTTTTCTGTATTTTAAATAAATCTAAATGATTTATTTATTTTCAGAAAATCCCCTAAACTTCCAAAAATCATAGAAATTCAACCGTAACTCCAAATAAGATAAATTATACATGAAAAATTATTAGAAAAATTCAAGGAATCCATCTGTACAATTTTCATGCATGTTTGAACAATGTTTGTCCTCTGTTTTGGACAAAACAAATAAAGGGCATTTAAATAATCATATATGGAGTTGGAATTTGAATCTTGTATTCAAACCAACTTCATTTAAATCATAACTAGATGTATTAGCTCAAATCACAGCATATTGCCATGTCATGATCATGCATCATATTGTCGCATATGCATTGATTGTGTTCTTCTCTATTGTCGGTGGTTGTCCCCTCTCGATAGACGTTGTACCGACGCTGTGATCGTTGACACTAATGAAGACCCAATGATATCTTCAGAAGTGCCAGGCAAGCAAAACCCCCTTGTTCATTCCGATACAATCCCACTCTCTCGCTCCTGCTCTCTTTTACTGCATTAGGACAACAATGATTCAACTATTACATGTTGCGGTGGTTGAACCCTTTTCCTCTGCATGACCTGTCATTGCCACAGTAAATAGATGAAACCCACTAGCATGAGTAGGAGTTGTTTGAGCCCTGATGTGCCTACTCATTCATGTTTGTTTTTCATGCCTGCTACTGCTTAGAGTTGAGTCAGGTCTGATTCATTGGGGATGAATCGGAGGTGTGTAAACATGTCCTACTGTTGAGAGCTAAGTGTGTGAACATGATTTGGTAAAGGTAGCGGTGAGAGGCCATGTAGGAGTACATGGTGGGTTGTCTCATTGAAGCCATCCTCAGGAACTGAGTTCTGTGTTTTTGATCCATGAAACAGTTACTACCACGCATTGGGCCTGAAACCAATGGACCCTCTCGGCTTCTTAATCACCCTAGTACTCTGTCCAGGAGTTGCAACTAGTTTCTAGTGTTTGTAGGTTATGTGTTGGCGGTCGTGCGTAGCGCTGACCCTAGGGGTGGGCTATGATGCGGTAGATACACCATGGCACGGTGTACCGGGCGCCCGTTTGGTGTCTCGGGAACCCTGTTCACATCGTTCGGGGCCGTATGTGGAAACCTCGGCCGGACTCCCTATGGATGGAACCTGGATAGGCGATAAACCTGGACTAGAGACTTGAGTGTTTAGGTAGGCCGTGGCCGACACCCTCGTTGGGCTTCCGCTTGAAGGTTGCTGAGTACATGTCGTGTAAACGGCGGTAAGTGGTGAGAGCGTGTGTGAAGAAGTACACCCCTGCAGGGTTAACATCATCTATTCAAATAGTCGTGTCCGCGGTAATGGACTTCTGGGTCGCCTATAATAGTTCATAGACAAGTGAAAGTGGATACTCTAAAACTCGCAAGATAAGTGTGAGTGCTATGGATGGCCTTCTCGTAGGGAGACGGGAGAGGATCCATAGTGGTGTATTGAATGGTGAATATGTGGACTCGTGTGCGCCACCTCAAAAGAGTTGTTTGCAGTTGTAGTTCAGGTTAGCCACTGAGTCAAAGCTGGCTTGCTGCAGTTAAACTCCACCACCCCCTTTATTGATACCGATGCATATGTAGATAGTTCTGGTGCAAGTCTTGTTGGGTACATTTGTACTCACGTTTGCTTAATTTATGTTTTGCAGAGAGACTTCAGTCTCGCTAGTAGTTCCACGTGGACTCCGACGTTTAGCTTGATACCTCAGCTACGATCTTGTGCCCTCGGCAGGATCTGGTAGATAGTCAGGCTTCTTAGCCTTTTTCATTTGTCGAGGTCTGTACTCAAACATGTTAAGCTTCCGCATGTGCTTTGATTTGTATGCTATGATTGTTGGGTCATGAGACCCATGTTTGTAATATCTCGCTCCTCGGAGCCTAATGAATAAATACTTGAGTCGTAGAGTTATGTTGTGATGCCATGTTGTATTTGCATATATCGAGCATATTGTGTGTATGATTGAAATGCTTGGTATGTGTGGGATCCGACAATCTAGTTGTTTATCCTTGGCAGCCTCTCTTATGGGGAAATGTAGTCTAGTGCTTCCATGAGCCATAGTAGTCCGCTACAGCCCGGTTCACCAGAGTCCTGTTAGCCCAGCAGTACTGCTCAGGACACTTGACTGGCCGGCATGTGTTTCACTTCGTTCCCATGTCTGTCCCTTCGGGGTAATGTCACACGGTGACATCCAGAGTCCTACCTGGCCTGCTACAGCCCAGGTTCCCAGAGTCCTGTTAGCCCAGTGCTACAGCCCAGATTCACACGCTGCTGACCAACATACTCGATGTGATTCATGTATGCCTGTCCCCATAGGTTAGTGCCGCTTTGGGTTCACGACTAGCCATGTTGGCCCAGGTTCTCTGTCATATGGATGCTAGCGACACTATCATATACGTGAGCCAAAAGGCGCAAATGGTCCCGGGCCATGGTAAGGTGACACCCGTGGGAATACCGTGCGTGAGGCCGCAAAGTGATATGAGGTGTTACCGGCTAGATCAATGTGACTTGGAATCGGGGTCCTGACACTAATGTGCACAAGTAATGTTGTCGGCAATACTCAAATGGCTACTCTCGATAGGCAAGTGACGCAAAATGGGCTAGGGGTTATCAATGCAATGGCAAGGGAAAATACAATGGAGGGATACCACAATACCAAGATGATATGGAGGTTACCGTCCGAGGCGATGATGATTGGCAGTGATATTGATGGAGATACCAAGATGATGGAGACTCGTCCCTAAGTAGCCGAAACACCTTAGGAAACGGGAAAAACCGTGAACTCAAAATCTCAAACGTCAAATGTAAAATGGTGGTATCGGGATGCGGTGGTGGTTTTGTGGAAGTGCAATGATGGGTTATACGAGTAGGCAATGCGGAAGTGGAGGGTAAGGTTGGCTATACACGGTGTCGAAGTTGGGAGCATGGTCCCTAAGTAGCCTAAACACATTAGGAGACGCAACTCACAACACAAACAAAATTGGGTTAAGTTGGGATTGTGGAAGTGTATGGTGGTCAAGCCTATGCGGAAGTTCTAGTGGTGGTTGATGAAGAAGAAATCGTTCCTAAGTAGCCTAAACACCTTAGGAGACTCAAATCACAGCTCAAACAACCACAAATGCTATAGGGAACAAAAAGGGTTAGGTTGCGGAAGTCGGTGGTGGTTATGTGGAGGTTGTGGTGGAAGCCCTAGGCATAGATGCCAAAGTTCCAAAAATTTGATGGATTCAAAAGAAGTTGGTGGTAGTTTTGTGGGAAGGGGATGTCAAGAGCTTTTCAACGTGCTAAAGAACGTCAAAAACGAACTCTGGATGAATTAGTTATGGATAAAATGGTGAAATGGGGAAGGCTGAAATCCCAGGGGCCGGATGTCCAAGGTGGAGCCCGGATTTCCGGGGCTGTCTGTCCAGAACCGAGCAGATTTGGTGCTCCAGGAGCCGGATGTCCGGCCGGGGACCCGGATGTCCGGCCCGATGAATCCAGATCTCGTTTGGGGCGGAAACTTTCGAATTGGGGCGGAAATTGATGATTCCAAGGGCAAAATTTGCTGGATTTTGTGGATGGAAAGTGGGGAAAATTGGGGCGGAAATTGATGATTCCACTCGAAACCAAGCAAATTCATGGATCAAATCCAACAAAACTTCATCTCACCAACAAATAAAAAAAATTGGGGCTATTTTTGGTGGGGAATTTTTGAATTTAGGAAGAAATCAACAAAATTAGGCTAGAAAACACAATGGGGAGGCTCCGAAATCGTGATCAACGTGGCTCATGATACCAAGATGATGTAGGGTAGGAACCCTATAGCCCGATCTTTCATGATAGGAGCGGATCCCACGAAAAACACGAAGAACACGAGGAGGGAAACGAGGGGAAAATCACGAGGTGAACACAAGAGAACACTTAAACCAACAAGAATGATCACACATGCGCTAGATCCATGAACACAAAGAGAGATACAAGATCCAAAGTCAACAACGGACGATACAAGAGGTAACGGTCTTCTCCGTGAGGAGGTCTTGATGGGGCCGCCCAAGAGGGGATCTTGATGATCTTCTCCGCAAGGAGGTCTTGAGTCCAAAGGGATCTTCTTCATAGAGGCCGCAGTCTCTCTGTGGAGTAGATCCGATGTGGATGAGAAATGCTCTATCTCTAAAATGAGCTAAACCAATGCTAACCCTAAAATGTAGGTGGAGGGGAAGTATATATAGTCTAAGGGGCGAAGCGGTACATGGGCCTTGGCCCAGAAGCACTGCACGCAGGCAGGGAGGGCCAGATGTCCGGGCGTCGGGCCAGATGTCCGGGGCTTCACGGGGAGCCGGATGTCCGGGCTGGCAGGCCGGATGTCTGGGCTGACGGAGCTGGTCACGGTGCTCTCTGGAATGGCTTGTCCGGATTTCCGGGGGCGAGGCTGGATGTTGATGAGGACATCAATACCATTGTTACACCCACAGCCCCTGCTGCTATACATACTGGACCAATTACTAGAGCTCGCGCACGCCAATTGAATTATCAAGTACTTTCGTTTCTTGGTAACGATTCTAATGTTCATGAGAATATGATGCTGCCTAAATTGGATACATTTGTCTTACTTACAAATGAAGGGCCTAGCTTGGACAAGAAAGATGAACCTTGGAACAAGTTCAAGCGTGCAGATGATGGCATGTGCAAGGGGATCCAGAACGGAGTTACAAGTGATTATTTCAGGACTTTGAAGCCACCATAAGGAGTGCATGAAGCCTTGGACAAAATATACAAGATGCCACTTCATAAATTTCATCCAGAGGCTATTTTAGGTGCTGTGTCACCTTATTATTGGGCCAGGCCCATGTATTTTCGAAATACTTAAGTATAGGCTGTTTTTAGAGTCCGTATGTGTGGGGAAACAAGAGTTAGGGTTGGTTTTGGACCACTCTTTCAAGGGCCACGAAATTCCCCCTCTTCCTCCATATATACAGCCCGTTTAGACTTTGGGGTTTTGTTGAGATTAAAAGTTCGCCATAGCTGCAACTTCGCGTACTTTGTTGGTGTCCAACGACCAGACCAAGATGTCACAGAACCCCACCTTGATCAATAAAGCTTTCATCTTATATTCGCAATATCCAGATTGCAATCTCAGTTTCTTGCTTGTTCTTCGCTTGCTCGCAGGAAACATGCCCTCGTGGTCAGGTTGATCATGCTCCGGCGTGGTCAATAACCACTCGGAGTTGTTTTAGCGATTGCTAAGGCGCGACGTCCTCGCACATTCGTAGTCGGATCGTAAAAGTCGACTTCCTCTAAAACGATAGCCACCATCTCATTGAAAGACAGGACACCTTTTCCTCTATCAAGTGGTATCAGATTTTTAGGTTGGTCGATGAGATTTTCCAGTTTTCATAGTTTAGATCGAGTCTGTTCTTCATACCTACAGTCTACGAAAAAAGCCAACAAAAAAAATTAGGGTTAGTTCATCATATATGAACCAATCTGAGCCTTTCCATAGTCTTTTTAGAGTTTTTCTTTGTTGAATTTGCGGTTGCATCGTCGTGTCGAGTTGCTGGTCTTAGCGTGTAGTCCCTTAGAGTTTCGAGTTTTATTCACAGGTTGTCACGCCGCCGCCGCACCATCGTCATCATCATTACCATATACCACCACCCCACCATATACATCGCCTCTGCCATATACAACCACCAATCCGAGTCCACATATACCATCACCATATACAACCACCAGTCCGAGTTCCACCAGACCGCCACAAGTCCGAGTTCCACCAGATTCATCTCCGCTACCAGTCCTAGTCCGAGTCCAGTATTTGTTGCTTTGTTTTCGAGTTCCAGATCACGTGATACTTCGAGTCGTGACAGAGTAGGACTCCTAAGATTCTGTGCTACCCACAGAAGAAAAATAGTTCCAAACTCAAAAAAAAAACTAAGTCTGGAAAATTCTGGCTAGGCAGTTTTTAGACCATTTGTAGACTTTTTCGAAAAAAATTGTTGCGGAGAAAAAAAAGAGGAAAAAAGTGCAAAAAAAAGTGAAAAAAGTGAAAAAAAAGAAAAAAAATTTCAGAGAGTGCTCCTCCCTTGTTTACATGTCGCGCCGTGATTTTGTTCGTGTTCTAGGCTCGCGTCTCTAGTACGGTCTAGCCTAGGATCAGCACAGTACCATCGTTGAGCGTTTATTCAACATTGATTATTGCTGACCCTTTTTGCTACCATATTATAAGCCTTCCCAGCTCCACATACATCTACGTCATGCATTTGACTCTCCCTGGTAATCGCTCTATCCAAGCTTTGAGAGTTTTGACTATGACGGTTGCCGATCACCGCCTGCTGCTGGGTAAGAACTGGTAAGAATTTGAGATTTGCTTGACGGATTTGTGACATCCACCACCACCTCTTGTTAGTAGTCTGTAGGATCATATTCTTGTGTGTTTCTATTGCTGCTAACCATGGCAGGATCACAAGCCAACGAGACTGACTGGGAGAACATGACGAATAAGGAATTGCATGATAAATTTCAAAAAATGATGAGTGGACAGGTGCAAGATGTGCTAAACAGATTTGAAGAGGCCATGGAGAAGATAGATGGCATGGAGAAGACGTTCGAGACAAAGCTCGATAACAAGTTTAATGAATTGCTTGCGCATCTTCCACCACCAGCACCTCCATCAGGTTCCACCTCCAGCCGTGATACAAGAAAGCAGGAACAACAACCACTATCTGCCAAGAGCACACCTGCCGGACCTGCGAAGAGCTCTTCTTCGTCCATGGCATCAACAGGGCACACAAGTGATATTATTTGTCGTCGTTGTAAGGGAATAGGACATTTTGCGAGAGAATGCCAATCTCAGCGTGTGATGATTGCTACTGAGGATGGTGGGTATGAGTTCGCTAGTGACTATGATGAGGAGACTTTGGCTCTTATTACACGTGAAGAACACGGTGGAGATGATTTTGATCATGAGACACAATACATGGCTCCTAAAGATGGTGACAGGTATGAATGTTTAGTTGCTCAACGTGTTTTGAGTGTGTAGGTCACACAAGCTGAGCAAAATCAAAGGCATGATTTGTTCCATACAAAGGGAGTTGTGAAGGAACGTTCTGTTCGCGTCATCATAGATGGAGGGAGCTGCAATAACTTGGCTAGCATGGAGATGGTGGAGAAGCTATCTCTCACCACAAGACAACATCCAAATCCTTACTACATCCAATGGTTCAACAACAGTGGCAAGGTTAAGGTAACACGTACTGTTCGTGTGCATTTTAGTATCTCTACATATGCTGATTATGTTGATTGTGATGTGGTACCTATGCAAGCATGTTCCTTATTACTTGGTAGACCATGGCAATTTGATAAAAATTCTGTACACCATGGTAGAAACAATCAGTATACTCTTGTTCATAAGGATAAAAATATTACTTTGCTTCCTATGACTCCTGATTCCATTTTGAAAGATGATATTAATAGAGCTAATAAAGCAAAACAGGAGAAAAATAAAAGTGAAAATCAGATTGTGGCAAAAGAATTTGAGCAACAAATGCAGCCTAATAATAAACAATCTAGTGTTCCTTCTGAAATTAAATTGAAAAGTGCATGTTTAATTGCGACCAAATCTGATATTGATGATTTAGATTTTAGCAAATCTGTTTGCTATGCTTTTGTGTGCAAAGAGGCATTATTTTCATTAGAGGACGTGCCTTCCTCTTTGCCTCCTGCTGTCACTAACATTTTGCAGGAGTTCGCTGACGTCTTTCCACAAGACGTGCCACCGGGATTACCACCTATTCGAGGGATTGAGCATCAAATTGACTTAATTCCCGGTGCATCATTACCCAACCGTGCACCATACCGTGCCAATCCAGAGGAGACGAAGGAGATTATGCGTCAAGTACAAGAACTGCTCGACAAAGGTTATATACGCGAATCCCTTAGTCCTTGTGTTGTTCCTATCATTTTAGTGCCGAAAAAGGATGGTACGTCATGTATGTGCGTTGATTGTAGAGGCATTAATAATATTACTATTCATTGTCATCATCCTATTCCTAGGCTAGATGATATGCATGATGAATTGAGTGGCTCTACAATATTCTCCAAAGTTTATTTGCGTAGTGGATACCATCAAATTTGTATGAAATTGGGAGATGAATGGAAAACAACATTTAAAACTAAGTTTGGATTATATGAGTGGTTAGTCATGCCTTTTGGGTTAACTAATGCACCTAGTACTTTCATGAGGTTAATGAACGAAGTTTTACGTGCTTTCATCGGACGATTTGTGGTAGTTTACTTTGATGACATATTGATTTATAGCAAATCTTTGGAGGAACATTTGGAACATTTAAGTGTTGTTTTTATTGCTCTACGAGATGCACGTTTGTTTGGTAACCTTGGAAAGTGCACCTTTTGCACCGACCGAGTATCTTTTCTTGGCTATATTGTTACTCCACAGGGAATTGAAGTTGATAAAGCCAAGATTGAAGCTATTAAGAGTTGGCCGCAGCCCAAAATGGTCACACAAGTGAGGAGTTTCCTTGGCCTCGCTGGTTTCTATAGGCGTTTTGTGAGATATTTCAGCACCATTGTTGCACCTCTCAACAAGCTTACAAAGAAGGATGTGCCTTTTGTTTGGGGTTCCGCACAGGAAGAAGCCTTCACGGTATTGAAAGATAAGTTGACACATGCTCATTTACTCCAACTTCCTGATTTTAATAAGACTTTTGAGCTTGAATGTGATGCTAGTGGAATTGGATTAGGAGGTATGTTATTACAAGATGGCAAACCTGTTGCATACTTTTCTGAAAAATTGAGTGGGCCTAGTCTGAACTATTCTACTTATGACAAAGAATTATATGCTCTTGTTCGGACCTTAGAAACAAGGCAACATTATTTATGGCCCAAGGAATTTGTTATACATTCTGATCATGAATCTTTGAAACACATTAAAAGTCAAGCAAAACTAAACCGTAGACATGCTAAATGGGTTGAATTCATTGAGACTTTTCCTTATGTCATTAAACTCAAGAAGGGTAAGGAAAATGTTATTGTTGATGCATTGTCTTGTCGTTATACTATGCTTTCACAACTTGACTTTAAAATATTTGGTTTGGAGACCATCAAAGATCAATATGTGCATGATGTTGAATTTAAAGATGTATTGCAGAATTGTAAGGAAGGGAGAACATGGAACAAGTTCGTTCTTAACGATGGATTTGTGTTTCGTGCTAACAAGCTATGCATTCTAGCTAGCTCTGTTCGTCTTTTGTTGTTCCAGGAGGTGCATGGAGCAGGATTAATGGGACACTTTGGCATCAAGAAGATGGAGGATATACTTGCTACACATTTCTTTTGGCCAAAGATGAGACGGGATGTTGAGCGTTTTTTTGCTCGCTGCACTACATGTCAAAAAGCTAAGTCACAACTCAATCCTCATGGTTTATATATGCCTTTGCCTGTACGTAGTGTTCCATGGGAGGATATATCTATGGACTTGGTTTTAGGTTTACCTCGAACAAAGAAGGGGAGGGATAGCATATTTGTTGTCGTGGATAGGTTCTCGAAAATGGCACACTTTATACCATGTCATAAAAGCAATGATGCTGTTAATGTTGCTGATTTGTTCTTTCGTGAAATTATTCGCTTGTATGGTGTGCCAAATACTATTGTTTCAGATCGTGATACTAAATTTCTTAGCTACTTTTGGAGATGTTTATGGGCTCAGTTGGGGACTAAAAAGCTTTTTAGTACTACTTGTCACCCCCAAACTGATGGACAAACTGAAGTAGTCAATAGAACATTGTCTACTATGCTTAGGGCTGTTTTGAAGAATAACAAGAAAATGTGAGAAGAATGCTTGCCTCATATTGAATTTTCTTATAATCGTTCATTGCATTCTACTACTAAGATGTGCCCTTTTGAAATTGTGTATGGTTTCCTACCTCGTGCACCTATTGATTTGTTGCCTCTTCCATCTTCGGAGAAGGTTTATTTTGATGCTAAAGAACATGTTGTATTGATTTTAAAAATGCATAAGTTAACTAAGGAAAACATTGAGCGTATGAATTCTAAATATAAACTTGCTGGAGATAAGGGTAGAAAACATGTTGTGTTTGCACCTGGAGATCTTGTTTGGTTACATTTGCATAAGGATAGATTTCCTAATTTGCGCAAATCAAAGCTAGTGCCACGTGCTGATGGTCCTTTTAAGGTGTTAGAGAAAATAAATGATAATGCATATAAACTTGAGCTGCCTGCAGATTTTGGGGTTAGTCCCACTTTTAACATTGCAGATTTGAAGCCTTATTTGGGTGAGGACGATGAACTTTCGTCGAGGACGACTTCATTTCAAGAAGGGGAGGATGATGAGGACATCAATACCATTGTTACACCCACAGCCCCTGCTGCTATACATACTGGACCAATTACTAGAGCTCGCGCACGCCAATTGAATTATCAGGTACTTTCATTTCTTGGTAACGATTCTAATGTTCATGAGAATATGATGCTGCCTAAATTGGATACATTTGTCTTACTTACAAATGAAGGGCCTAGCTTGGACAAGAAAGATGAACCTTGGAACAAGTTCAAGCATGGAGATGATGGCATGCGCAAGGGGATCCAGAACGGAGTTACAAGTGATGATTTCAGGACATTGAAGCCACCATAAGGAGTGCATGAAGCCTTGGACGAAATATACAAGATGACACTTCATAAATTTCATCCAGAGACTATTTTAGGTGCTGCGTCACCTTATTATTGGGCCAGGGCCATGTATTTTCGAAATACTTAAGTATAGGCTGTTTTTAGAGGCTGTATGTGTGGGGAAACAAGAGTTAGGGTTGGTTTCGGACCCCTCTTCCAAGGGCCATGAAATTCCCCCTCTTCCTCCATATATACAGCCCTTAGGGCGTCGTTTAGACTTTGGGGTTTTGTTTGGATTAAAAGTTCGCCATAGCTGCAACTTCGCGTACTTCGTTGGTGTCCAATGACCAGACCAAGACGTCACAGAACCCCACCTTGATCAATAAAGCTTTCATCTTATATTCGCAATATCCAGATTGCAATCTCAGTTTCTTGCTTGTTCTTCGTTTGCTCGCAGGAAATAGGCCCTCGTGGTCAGGTTGATCATGCTCCGGCGTGGTCAATAACCCCTCGGAGTTGGTTTAGCGATTAATAAGGCGCGACGTCCTCGCACGTTCGTAGTCGGATCGTCAAATTCGACTTCCTCTAAAACGATAGCCACCATCTCACCTAAAGACGGGACACCTTTGCCTCTATCAGATGTCCGGGTGTTGGCGAGGCGCCAGATGTCCGGGGTTGACGCCGGATGTCCGGGGCCTGTAGCACTTCGGCTGCAGGGCTGCTGCTGTTGTTGACATCTTCAGGGGCCAGATGTCCGGGCTAGGGCCGGATGTACGGGTCCTGAGAGATGTCTCCATCTTCTTCCGTCGTCGCTTCCATGCTTCCCTTGGAGATGGTGTAGTTGTTCCTAGGCGCTTGCAGTCCTCATCATCCGTGAAGCTCCAACAATACATATGCATGTACACGAGAGAAGTGTCAAGTAGTATACCATCCTCGAAGGGGTCAAGTGGGCACGTGTAAAGGAGATGATTCACCTTTGAGTATGTGAAGTAGATGTCGCACATGTCCCTCGTCGAATGGACTCTTGACATGGTGATGTCCATAGGATGCTCCACATCACTAGTTCCCGCGGCCTGCAGCAACGCATCAAGAAAGTAGTGATCAACGAGCCAGATCGTTGTCTTCCTTCTTTTGCCCTTGTGTATTTCGGGCGTTGCCGCATGTGGCTTTTTTTAATTATCTTCCTAAATATGTAAGACAATTATTATCCACTGTCATCATCCTTATATTCATCAGTCTTGCTATAAGTAACAGTCGATGCTATATAGGTCCGTCGGATCTTACATCAAGATCCGTGCAAAACATTCTTTTTAGATTTTCTTTTTTCTCTCTTAAATCTCAGTCGAGTGAGACATAGCCACGCCATGAAATAGGGGCTCGGGTGCCATTAATGGAGACGTTGGGAGGGAGCTGGGCAGCGGATAGAGGTCAAAGGGCTCTCCTCCTAATGAGCGCACGAAGTGATCTGATCGCACGCCTTCGGTACTCAAATAGCTACCCCGCACGACACCTCCTAGCCAATAAAAAAGGGATGCGTGGCGGCACATAATTGGTAAGTTGAACACCCACGGTTTCAATAATACTTGTGTTTCTGATTTCTAACGTGACACCACTTGTTCCAAAATGACTTTGTTTATTGTTAATGTGTGCGCCTTCGCAAATCGGGCAGAAAAATTACCACAGCATGTTGGTGCCATGTCATGACACCATGTCAAGTTTCATGATATTCAGGTGAGTTTTGGATTTACGGGAATTTTAAAACCAAGTTTCTCAATGTTTCCGGCTGAGCTAAGACGCCCAGATGTTTGAATTCCATTCCCACTTCTTCCATGGGACCTAGAAGTTCGCTCAAGTACACATAAATGATTTTCCAACTAACTTTTGTGCACTGGAGCATGCGCTTGTACTTCAAATTTGAATTATGTGCATTAAATGCCTGGAAAATCAATTAATGTATAAAAAGGCCAAACGAACCTAGAATCATTCCATAATTTAGCACGAAACTCCAATTTGGTCTAAGCTACCTGTGTAAAAAATCAAGGCGGGAGAAGGCAGTGTATGTCGTTTCGCACACGGAGGTGACACGTTCCCTCTTGGAACCATGAGCCTTCTTGAGAGAAGCTCCGGTTTGCGAGGAACTTATTCCAAAGCTTGTCTCAATTCGGCCAAAAATTTACCACAACATTTTGGTGCCATGTCATGACACCATGCCAAATTCATGATTTTTAGGCTTGTTTTGGATTTACAGGAATTAAAAAACCAAGTTTCTCAATATTTCTGGTCGAGGCACGACGCCCAGATGTTTGAATTCCATTCCCATTTCTTGCATGGGACCTACAAATTCACCCAAGGACACACATGTGATTTTTGAACCAACTTTGGTGCACTGGAGCATGTGCTTGTAGTTCAAATTTGAATTATGCACATTAAATACGCAAAAATTCAATAATGTATAAAAAAGGCCAAACGAACCTGGAATAATTCCAAAATTCAGCACGATACTCCTATTTGGTCTACTCTGCCTGTGTAAAAAAAATTAAGGCAGGAGAAGGCAGTGTACGTCGTTTCACACACGGAGGTGACACGTTCCCTCTTGGAACCACGAGCCATCTTGAGAGAAGCTCCGGTTTGCAAGAATCTTATACCAAAGCTTGTCCTAATTCGGCCAAAAAAATTACCACAGCATGTTGGTGCCATGTCATGACACCATGCCAACTTTCATGATTTTTAGGCGTGTTTTGGATTTACATGAATTAAAAAACCAAGTTTCTCAATCTTTTCGGCCAAGCCATGATGCCTAGACGTTTGAATTTCCTTCCCATTTCTTGCATGGGACCTAGAAATTCACCCAAGGATGCACATGTGATTTTTCAACCAACTTTGGTGCACTGGAGCATGTGCTTGTATTTCAAATTTGAATTATGCACATTAAATGACCAGAAATTCAATTAATGTATAAAAAAGTCCAAAGGAAGCCGGAATAATTCCAAATTTTAACATAACACTCATATAGTTCGATGTTGCCTCTATAAAAAATCAAGGGGGGGAGGCAGCATATATCGTTTCGCACACAAAGGTGACACGTCCCCCTCGGGAACCACGAGTCTTCTCGAGAGCAGCTCTGGTTTGCAAGAAGCTTATACCAAAACTAGTCCAAATGCGGCCAATTTTTTTACACAGCATGTTGGTGCCATGAAATGACACCATGCCAAGTTTCATGATTTTATGGCGAGTTTTGAGTTTCCAGGAATTTAAAAACAAAGTTTCTCAATGTTCCCGGCCGAGCTGCGACATCCAGATGTTTGAATTTCATTCCCATTTATTGCATGGGACCTATAAATTCACCCAAAGACACACATGCGATTTTTCAACAAACTTTGGTGCACTGGAGCATGTGCTTGTAGTTCAAATTTGAATTATGCATATTAAATGCCTAGAAAGTTAATTAATGCATAAAAATGCCAAATGAACCCAGAATAATTCCAAATTTAAACACTACACTCATGTAGTTGCATGTTCACTGTACATAAATGTCTAGCAATTCATACACCATCCTTTCCCTCCGTAACACCATTTTGTCTTTCAAAACATAATGAAAAAATCAGGTATACCACAAACAGTTTACTAGAAAGAATCGTCTGGGATGTGATATAAAATATCTTGGCGCACCGTCTTGTCTGACTTACGCAAGAAGCTTCGTCATCTACAGTCCACCGCCCGCGCTTGAACCTTCTCCTTGCAGCGCAGCCTCCTCGCCGGCGACCCTTCTTCTTGAAGCGTCGCCTCCTCATCGGCGACCCTTCTTCTTGCTGCGCGGCCTCCTCGCAGCCGACCCTTCTTCTTGATGCGCGGCCTCATCGATAAGGTCAGGTAATCCACACCCCACCCACACCATCCTCCTCCTTCCTCGTCCCACATGCCTTGACTGACGGCGCGACACCTTCCGCCAAAATCACTAACCCTGTCCTCCAATTAAGCGCCGCCCACAGCCATTTTGCACATGGTATAATGTGGAGCTCAGTAGCTTTTGATAGCGGAGAAGCAAATCGCGGCCACACGCGCTCACGAGGTCACTATGGCTGCCATGCGTGCTGACCGCCAGATCTTGGAGGAGCACCTCGTCTTCGAGGCCACCGTTGACCTGCCACGCGGTTGTCTACTTTAAAATACAGTTCGTGCTATCTTCTCGAGGCCACCGCCAGTGCCTTCTAGGGATTTGTCCTGTGTAATGTTAATATGCAATCTGATGTTCAGTTAACGGTTTGGTCCTCTGAAATGTAATGTTCAATTAACAGTTTGATCTTCTGAAACGTAATGTTCAATTAACAGTTTGGTCCAACAATAGCTACATTTCGTGGTACTGTTCTCAAGCATTCTTTGTTTTGTTAACTGTCTTATCTTCTAGTACATGTTTCTATTCTGCTGTGGTGCTCGGTTAATTTTTTTGGTTCATTTGGTCTGTTGTCCATTTAACTGTTTGGTTCAATTCTAATTTGATTTTCATGTGTTGTGGGTACAATTTTGTATTGTTATGCATGTGAGAAATAAATCGAATTTGGTTGTACTCAATACATATTCTACTAATAGTATGGCAACTCTCAGTTAACCTAATAAAGATCTTCCTTATGTGTGTTGCAGGGAAACAATGGTAGACACTGCGGTTTACCATCGAGGTTTGCTCATGCATGGTCCTTTCGCTAATAGCACTTTATTGTGCAGTTGCAGGAATCATTCTAATATTTAGGTTTCTTACAATTTGGTCTTGCACATGTAGGTCCTGTTGTCAGAGGCTTAGACCCACTGTTCGACCCGTTTTGCATATAGGGAAATGAGATGTTCATGAATATCAATCAAGTCAAGAAACTCAGAAAGATTGTTAGGATCAAGAAACTCGCGACGAATAACAGCAAGATCTTTGTTGGCACAATTAAGAAGACATCAATCAACTATAGGATGGTACTAACTCTTTTACCTTGGTTTTACCCCTGCGCCATTTCAAAATTTATAACAGTGATTTATGTGTATCTTTGTTTTTCAGTACTTTCCAAAGCAGTTCACCGATGATTTCCCCTCAAACCACCTGCATGGTCAAGAGGTGAGGAAGGTATTTATTCAACACCCATGGTACAATATTGAAGTCTTTCTGAAGAGGACCAAGGTTGGGTGGGAAATTATCCATAGCCACTGGCCTAAAGTTGCATGTACATTCAACATCACTGAAGGCTCAATATTTGCCTTCCACTTCTACAGTTTCGTAGATGAGAATGATATGTCTATTTACCGTGTATGATGCTACTTTCCAAAGGTTTTTGATGTTGCATGTGAAACTTGGTGCTGTTGTGTAATGGCGTAACTGAGTGCCGAAGCTATATGATGTAATTCGATTATGAAATCCTGGTTGCCGTTATACGGATATGAAATATCTGGTGTGTTTTATAAGAAATATTAATTTTATTACTACATGGATTATCAATAATAGGCTAATTACGCTTCTTATTGGCGTTTTCTATTACAGATAGTTACTCAGACAACACCGTGGGCGATGAACTCAAACAACCCACACGATTTCTAGAAAGTAAGCGTGTTCGATCAACTAACAATCACACACGGCTTCTGACAGAGAACTATTTGCGTTAGGCCAGCTTGCACAAACGTTTTCACATAAAAAACTGTGTGTGATATACGTACGAAAGGAAATGTTTTTCTGGGATTCACCGTGTGGGATGTACATACGAACGGAAATGATTGGGTTTCGATGCCTCGCCAGATTGCACACGAGCTCATTTTGCCCCAGCCTGTGTGCCAGGAGGGCCTATCCTCGACGGTTTCTAGGTCGTGTGGGGAGGACCCCCTATCACCCACACTCACTTGGTGGCGGTTCCAAACGCCATCGCGGGAAGG
This sequence comes from Triticum dicoccoides, assembly GCF_002162155.2. NCBI lineage: Eukaryota > Viridiplantae > Streptophyta > Magnoliopsida > Poales > Poaceae > Triticum > Triticum dicoccoides. The sequence continues at coordinate 281,469,987 of NC_041390.1, forward strand.
GGTTAAAAACCGTTTGTATATTAGGTCTCTGCACTAGTGTATCGAGTCATTATTACATCAGAATAAATTCGGCCAAAGGCCAAGTCATGAGAAAAACTAGAAATTTTAGTTCACCCCACATGGCAACTCTGGCATCCCCCACCTGGATTTTTCACGTTTAACTTGCACAACACACTTTCATTGGTACCCCACATTTTCTTTTTATGTCATTTTTCATGTTTGTCCTTTTTTGTTCCACATTTTTTTGTAGGGTAAATTAGACTGTTAGACGTCTGGACAAAACTAGGATGAAAAGACCCACTAGAACAGATTCAATCCGAGCAGGCGATGTCCGATAGTGCAGAGATTTATGAGCCAATCGGTGACAAATCTGCCACTACACCGGCCATTGTTGCCGCCAGTTTGGGTGCTCGTATGTCTCCATCTACATCTGAAGGTGACGGTAGAGCCTGTAGCGACGAATGGGTATCTGCCAGGACTAGTGAGGTCATGCCTACCCTCCTGTCAATGAGGGATGCTGCTGACACCCCTAGTTGGTGTGCCAAATGTCAGGATCGAGGCTCTACGGACCCAAGAAAGGTTTGAACTCTGGGGTGTTCTCACAGAAGTCCACTAAGCTCCAGCTCACTGCCCACTTCCTCATGGCGACGCTCTGGTGTGGTGGAGTGAAAGTGAAGAAGAACATGGACTCGGCAGTTTAAACAGGTTCGGGCCACCTTGTAGTGTAAGAACCTACTCCTGCTTTGTGTGGATTGCCTCACGAAGGAGGATGAGTATGTGAGTACAGGGAGAATGAACTGCCTCGGGAGGCTCGGATGGATCTTTGCCCGAAAGAAGGTCCACTGCTACGGTGGTGTCTAGCCTATACTTATACTGGCCTCGGTCCTCTTCCACTAAAAACTCTAGGTGGGAGGGCTTGCCAAAATGGCCAAAATCGAAGGGGAACATGAGCACAACTTATCCTAACTAGAGGTGATCTCCGCCTACTAAAGCTTCCTGCCATGACGCGTTGGTGGGCTCAGTAATGACCTCCATTCTAGCGAGCCCCCTGTCCTGGTTTTCTTGCACCAAAGTGGCGACCTTTTAGGATTCCTTCGGGAACTGACGCACCATTCGTGTTCCCTAAGCACGAAAGAGGAAACCCTCCTTATCTGCACCTGTTGGTGCCCTTCTGGCTCCACTCATCGTCACGCGCATCACCCACATGGAGACATAGGGCCACGTGACTCCTCCAACTGATCCTTGACCTGCATGCCTCTGTGAGGGGCCTCGGGAGGCAGCCTCGGGAAGCCACCTCGCGAGAGAGCCTCGCGAGGCGCTTGAATATGCTCGATGACACGATCCTCTCCAGGCATAGTCCTCGCGAGGGCCTAGCGCATGAACTCTCATGGTGGGCTAGCTTGGGCTCCTTGGTGGCACCGTGCACTAGGCGACAGGCAGACAGGCTTGGATACCCCAGTCCATGGGCCGGACAGTAGCCCCTGGACCCGCGGCATGCATGACTCCGCCTGCGAAGAAGGGAGGGTCGAAACAGGGTGGGCCCCAATCGCCTGCGGGCCTTACTCAATGGGTGGCGCAGATGGAGCGCGGTGAAGGAAATATGCCCTAGAGGCAATAATAAAGTTGTTATTTATATTTCCTTATATCATGATAATGTTTATTATTCATGCTAGAATTGTATTAAGCTGAAACTTAGTACACGTGTGAATACATACATAAACAGAGTGTCACTAGTATGCCTCTACTTGACTAGCTCGTTAATCAAAGATGATTAAGTTTCCTAGCAATGGACAAAGAGTTGTCATTTGATAAACGGGATCACATCATTAGAGAATGATGTAATTGACTTGACCCATCCGTTAGCTTAGCACTATGATCGTTTAGTTTATTGCTATTGCTTTCTCCATAACTTATACATGTTCCTATGACTATGAGATTATGCAACTCCCGAATACCAGAGGAACACTTAGTGTGCTATCAAATGTCACAACGTAACTGGGTGACTATAAATATGTTCTACAGGTGTCTCTGATGGTGTTTTTTGAGTTGGCATAGATCGAGATTAGGATTTGTCACTCCGTGTATCGGAGAGGTATCTCTAGGCCCTCTCGGTAATGCACATCACTATAAGACTTGCAAGAAATATGACTAATGAGTTAGTTACGGGATGTAGCATTACGGAACGAGTAAAGAGACTTGCTAGTAACGATATTGAACTAGGTATTGTGATACCAACGATCGAATCTTGGGCAAGTAACATACCGCTGACAAAGGGAACAACGTATGTTGTTATGCGGTTTGACCGATAATGACCTTCGTAGAATATGTAGGAACCAATATGAGCATCCAGGTTCAACTATTGGTTATTGACCATAGATTAGTCTCGGTCATGTCTACATAGTTCTTGAACCCGTAGGGTCCGCACGCGTAACGTTCGGTGACGATCGGTATTATCAGTTTATGTGTTTTGATGTACCGAAGGTAGTTCGGAGTCCCAGATGTGATCACGAACATGACGATGAGTCTCTAAATGGTCAAGACATAAATATTGATATATTGGATGGCTATATTCAGACACCGAAAGTGTTCCGGGTGGTTTCGGGTAAACCGGAGTGCCGGAGGGTTACCGGAACCCCCCCCCCCCGGGGGGGGGGAACTAATGGGCCTAGATGGGCCTTAGAGGAGAGAGATGGGCTACCAGGGCAGGCCGAGCACCCCCTCCCCCTTGAGTGCGAATTGGACTAGGAGGGGGGCGGCGCCCCCCTTTATCCTTCCCCTCTCCCACTCTTTCCTTCTCCCTCCTAGTAGGAGGAAAGGATGAACCCTACTCCTACTAGGAGGAGGATTCCTCCTCTCCTTGAGCGCCCCCAGGGTCGGCCGGCCTCCCCCTTGCTCCTTTATATACGGGGGCAGGGGGCACCCTAGAACACACAAGTTGACATTGTTTAGCCTGGTGCGGTGGCCCCCTCCACCATAATCCACCTCGATCATATCGTTGCAGTGCTTAGGCGAAGCCCTGCGTCGGTAGCTTCATCATCACCGTCATCACGCCGTCGTGCTGACGAAACTCTCCCTCAACACTCAGCTAGATCTAGAGTTCGCGGGACATCACTGAGCTGAACGTGTGCAGATCGCGGAGGTGTCGTACCTTCGGTGCTAGGATCGGTCGGATCGTGAAGATGTACGACTACATCAACCACGTTGTCATAACGCTTTTGCTTACGGTCTATGAGGGTACGTGGACAACACTCTTCCCCTCTCGTTGCTATGCATCACCTAGATAGATCTTGCGTGTGTGTAGGATTTTTTTTTAAATTACTGCATTCCCAAAAGTGGCATCCGAACCAGGTCTATGCGTAGATGTTATATGCACGAGTAGAACACAAAGGAGTTGTGGGCGTGGGTATATACACATTGCTTTCCGTCACTAGTGGATTCTTTATTCAGTGGTATTGTTGGATGAAGCGTCTCAGACCGACATTACGGTACGCTTATGCAAGACTGCTTCTACCGACGTGCTTCGCACACAGGTGGCTAGTGGGTGTCAGTTTCTCCAACTTTAGTTGAATCAGATTCAATGAACAGGGTTATTTCTGAAGATCAAAAAGCAATCACTATACTGCGTTGTGGTTTTTTGATGCGTAGGTAAGAACGGTTCTTGCTCAGCCCGTAGCAGCCACGTAAAACTTGCAACAACAAAGTAGAAGACGTCTAACTTGTTTTTGCAGGGCTTGTTGTGATGTGATATGGTCAAGACATGATGCTAAATTTTATTGTATGAGATGATCATGTTTCGTAACAGAGTTATCGGCAACTGGCAGGAGCCATATGGTTGTTGCTTTGTTGTATGAAATGCAATCGCCATGTAATTTCTTTACTTTATCACTAAGCGGTGGCGATAGTCGTAGAAGCAATAGTTGGTGAGACGACAATGATGCTTCGATGGAGATCAAGGTGTCAAGCCGGTGATGATGGTGATCATGACGGTGCTTCAGAGATGGAGATCAAAGGCACAAGATGATGATGGCCATATCATATCACTTATATTGATTGCATGTGATGTTTATCCTTTATGCATCTTATTTTTGCTTAGTTTGGCGGTAGCATTATAAGATGATCTCTCACTAAATTTCAAGGTATAACTGTTCTCCCTGAGTATGCACCGTTGCTATAGTTCGTTGTGCCGAGACACCATGTGATGATCGGGTGTGATAAGCTCTACATTCACATACAACGGGCGCAAGCCAGTTTTGCACATGCGGAATACTCAGGTTAAACTTGACGAGCCTAGCATATGCAGATATGGCCTCGGAACACTGAGACCGAAAGGTCGAGCGTGAATCATATAGTAGATATGATCAACATAGTGATGTTCACCATTGGAAACTACTCCATCTTGATGACCAACAATATAGGGGATCTATCGTAGTCCTTTCAATAAGTAAGAGTGTCGAACCCAACGAGGAGCAGAAGGAAATTGTAAGCATAAGGTATTCTCTGCAAGCACTGAAATTATCGGTAACAGATAGTTTTGTGATAAGGTAATTCGTAACGGGTAACAAGTAACAAATATAAATAAGGTGCAGCTAGATGGCCCAATTCTTTTTGTAGCAAAGTACAAGCCTGGACAAACTCTTATATAAAGGAAAGCACTCCCGAGTAAACATGGGAATTATCGTCAAGCTAGTTTTCATCACACTCATATGATTCGCGTTTTGTACTTTGATAATTTGATATGTGGGTGGACCGGTGCTTGGGTACTACCCTTACATGGACAAGCATCCCACTTATGATTAACCCCTCTTGCAAGCATCCGTAACTACATAGCATGAAACATATGGATCCAAATCAGCCCTTTGCGAAGCAACGCATCAACTAGGGTTTAAGCTTCTGTCACTCTAGCAACCCATCATCTACTTATTACTTCCCAATGCCATCCCCTAGTCCCAAACAATGGTGAAGTGTCATGTAGTCGACGTCCACATGACCCAGTAGAGGAAATACAACATACATCTCATCAAAATATCGAACGAATACCAAATTCACATGACTACTTATAGCAAGACTTCTCCCATGTCCTCATGAACAAATGTAACTACTCAAAAAGCATATTCATGTTCATAATCAGAGGGGTATTAATATGCATAAAGGATCTGAACATATGATGTTCCACCAAGTAAACCAACTAGCATCAACTACAAGGAGTAATCAACACTACTAGCAACCCACAGGTACCAATCTGAGGTTTTGATACAAAGATTGGATACAAGAGATGAACTAGGGTTTGAGATGAGATGGTGCTAGTGAAGATGTTGATGAAGATTGACCCCCTCCCGATGAGAGGAACAATGGTGATGACGATAGTGATGATTTCCCCCTCCCGGAGGGATGCTTCCCCGGCATAACAGCTCCGCTTGAGCCCTAGATTGGTTCTGCCAAGGTTCCGCCTCATGGCGGCGGAGTTTCGCCCCGAGAACGTGCTTATGATTTTTTCTAGGGAAAAAGACTTCATATAGCCAAAGATGGGCACCAGAGGCCTGCTAGGGGGCCCACGAGACAGGGGGGCGTGATACGTCTCCAACGTATCTATAATTTTTTATTGTTCCATGCTATTATATTATCTATTTTGGATGTTAATGGGCTTATTTATACACTTTTATATTATTTTTGGGACTAACCTACTAACTTAAGGCCCAGTGCAACTTGCTGTTTTTTGCCTATTTTAGTGCTTCGCAGAAAAGGAATATCAAACGGAATTCAAATGGAATAAAACCTTCAGGGGAGTTATTTTTGGAACAAAGGTGATCCAAGGGACTTGGAGTAGATGTCAAGAAAGAAACAAGGTGGCCAGGAGGCAGGGACGCGCGCCTACCCCCCTGGGCGCACCCCCCACCGTCGTGGTCCCCTTGCAGCTCCACCGACCTACTTCTTCCTCCTATATATATCCATATACCAAGAAAACATCCAGGAGCACCACTAAACCCTATTTCCACCTCCACAACCTTCTGTACCCAAGAGATCCCATCTTAGGGCCTTTTCCGGAGCTCCGCCGGAGGGGGAATCGATCACAGAGGGCTTCTACATCAACACCCTAGCCTCTCTAATGATGTGTGAGTAGTTTACCATAGACCTTCGGGTCCATAGTTATTAGCTAGATGGCTTCTTCTCTCTCTTTGGATCTCAATACAATGTTCTCCTCAACCTTCTTGGAGATCTATGTGATGTAAATCTTTCTGCGGTGTGTTTGTCGAGATCCGATGAATTGTGGGTTTGTGATCAAGTTTATCTATGAACAATATTTGATTCTTCTCTGAAATATTTTATGTATGATTTGTTATCTTTGCAAGTCTCTTCGAATTATCAGTTTGGTTTGGCCTACTAGATTGATCTTTCTTGCAATGGGAGAAGTGCTTAGCTTTGGGTTCAATCCTGCAGTGTCCTTTCCCAGTGACAGAAGGGGCAACAAGGCACGTATTTTATCGTTGCCATCGAGGATAAAAAGATGGGGTTTATATCATATTGCTTGAGTTTATCCCTCTACATCATGTCATCTTGCCTAATGCGTTACTCTGTTCTTATGAACTTAATACTCTAGATGCATGCTGGATAGCGGTCGATGCGTGGAGTAATAGTAGTAGATGCAGAATCGTTTCGGTCTACTTGTCGCGGACGTGATGCCTATATACATGATCATGCCTAGATATTCTCATAATTATGCACTTTTCCATCAATTGCTCGACAGTAATTTGTTCACCCAGCGTAATACTTATGCTATCTTGAGAGAAGCCACTAGTGAAACCTATGGCCCCCGGGTCTATCTTTTATCATATAAGTTTCCAATCTATTTACTTTGCAATCTTTACTTTCAATCAATATCATAAAAATACATAAAATATTTACCTTATTATTATTATCTCTATCAGATCTCACTCTCATAAGTGACTGTGAAGGGATTGACAACCCCTTTATCGCGTTGGTTGCGAGGTTCTTATTTGTTTGTGTAGGTACGAGGGAGTTGCGTGTAGTCTCCTACTGGATTGATACCTTGGTTCTCAAAAACTGAGGGAAATACTTACGGTACTTTGCTGCATCACCCTTTCCTCTTCAAGGGAACACCAATGCAGTGCTCAAGAGGTAGCAAGAAGGATTTCTGGCGCCGTTGCCAGGGAGATCTACGCACAAGTCAAGACATACCAAGTACCCATCACAAACTCTTATCCCTCGCATGACATTATTTTCCATTTGCCTCTCATTTTCCTCTCCCACACCTCTAAAATAATTTTCGAAAACCTTTGCCTTTTATTTTCCTTCTTCCCATACTTATGTTTGTTTGTGTTTCCATGTGCTTTCCATTTGCTTGCATCTTTGCTTGCTAAAAATCTATTGATATGGATCCACTTAAACTGTTCTACTTGGATCATCTTCGATCCCTATGCGCTCGTGCTGAAATCCCAACTAGCCTGGTTGATGGGAAATCTTTAGATGAGCATGCTCATTTTGTGCGTCACCGTTTGTCCGAAGAAGGGAGACTCTAATGGGATCAAATAAATAGATTGTTGTGTTATGATTGGAATCTTTATGAAGTTTGTGAATTTACTTATTGCTCTAAGAACCCTAAAAACACCTCCCCTACCTATGTGAGTTTAATGACAATGAAATCTTATCTTCTTACGCAAAGGGTGTTTATAGTTACTACGATATCGAACAAATTAAAGAATTTGTTGCTTTTAAGGGTGCTTATGAAGTTGCTTCTTTGATTGAAAAGTATGATGCTACTCTCTACGAATCTGAAAATTTTGACATACTTAAATATTACTATGAAAACTATGCTCATAAATACTATGTCAAAGAATTTATTGAAAGAATGACCATTGCTTGGGAAGAAAATAATGATATGCATGAATGTATAGATAATTATGATTCCGATGATTTAACTGAAATATCCCTTGATGAACATGATGCTTGCTATTCTTGTGGCCATGATGCCAATATTTATGAAGATGAGTTTGCTATAGTTCCTTACGTTAAACATGAGATCATTGCTATTGCACCCATACTTGATGGTTCCTTCGATGAAAATCATGATTGTAATGATGTTATTATAAATTCTCTTAATGACAACTATTTATGACGCTAGTTTTGCTATGACTACTATTTGTTGCAATGATCATGATTGGGGTGATTCTTCTTATGATCTTGAAAATTTATTTAAGCCCATGATGAATATAAGATTGATAATGATATTTGCAATATTGAAAGTGGGTTTGGAAGAGTGTCAACTTTAGATCCCACGTATTTGGAGAATGTTCAATCTTATGCAATTTTCAAAAAAGTGGGTTTGGAGAGGTCATGACTTTAGTTAATGTTAATCCCACTATTTTGGAAGAGTGTCAACTTCGCATGCATGTGGATCGTGTTGAAAATATTTTATGTGATAGCTATTTTGTTGAATTTTCTTATGATCCCACATGTAATTATTATGAGAGAGGAAAATATGGTTGTAGAATTTTTCATGTTACTAAATTACCTCTCGTTATGTTGAGATTGCTATTGTTTCTTTCCGCTTCCTTGCATATGCTAGTTTTGGCTTACTATGATAATTTGTTTGCCTATAAGATGCCTATGCATAGGAAGTATGTTATACTTAGATGTGTTTGTCACGTGTTTCAAGATGCTCATTGAAATTATCAATGCTTAGTTAGGGGCGTTAAACGATAGTGCTTGTTGGGAGGCAACCAAATTTATTTTTGTTTCTTGCTTTTTGGTTATATTTAGTAATAAATAATTCATCTAGCCTCTTTTTAGATGTGGTTTTATGCTTTTAATTAGTGTTTGTGCCAAGTAGAACCTTTCGGAAGACTTGGGGGAAGTTTTTGCAATCTTGCTGTAAAAAACAGAAACTTTAGCTCATGAGATTTGCTGCCATTGTTTACTGGAGAGTGTGATTAGGTTCATTCTTTTTTAATATGATTAATAGACAAATTCTTCATGTCCACCAATTTATTTCAGAATTTTTGGGGTTACAGAAGTATTCAAAATCTATAGATTACTACAGACTATTCTGTTTTTGACAGATTCTGTTTTTCGTGTGTTGTTTGCTTATTTTGATGAATCTATGGATAGTATCGGAGGTTATGAACCATAGAGAAGTTGTAATATAGTAGGTTTAACACCAATGTAAATAAAGAATGAGTTCATTACATTACCTTAAGTGGTGGTTTGTTTTCTTATACTAACGGAGCTCATGAGATTTTTTGTTGAGTTTTGTGTTGTGAAGTTTTCAAGTTTTGGGGAAAGATTTGATGGATTATGGAATAAGGAGTGGCAAGAGCCTAAGCTTGGGGATGCCCAAGGCACCCCAAGGTAAAATTCAAGGACAACCAAAAGCCTAAGCTTCGGGATGACCTGGAAGGCATCCCCTCTTTCGTCTTCGTTCATCAGTAACTTTTAGGGATGGCAATTTTATCCATGGATCTGGATACCCATTGATACCCGACCTGGTTGGGCAAGCATATGGAGCACATTTCTGCCCATGGGTCCGTGGATATGGATACCCACGAACAGCTGGGTTGGGCATGGTTATAGTTTGTGCTCCATGGATATCCAATGGATACCCGTATGACATGTGGGGTCATATGCTAGTGATAGTAGAAGAACGAATCAATGGGAAATGGCAGGAAATATGCAACTTGTGCCATGAGCTAAATGCTACAGAATCAACCTTTGGTATGTCACACTTAAGGACTCATCGTATTGCTTGTTACCTACTTATGCATGTAGCTTATGTTGTCATTTGTGAGTGAATGATGATGAGTTGATTTGATATTTGGGAAGGCTTCATGCTGACTTTTCTATGCCCATGGAGCTCCATGGGTATGTGGGTATCCAGCGGGTTTGGGCATGGGCACAAGTTGTGCACATGGATAATTTGGTGGATGGGCAGAGGGTAGGAACATGGGTCATGGCTTGGATTTGGACCAGCTCCACCCGCCCCAAACCCGACCCATTGCCATCCCTAGTAACTTTACTTGAGGCTATATTTTTATTCACCACATGATATGTGTTTCGCTTGGAGCATCTTGTATGATTTGAGTCTTTGCTTTTTAGTTTACCACAATCATCCTTGCTATACACACGTTTTGGGAGAGACACACATGAATTGGAATTTATTAGAATACTCTATGTGCTTCACTTATATGTTTTGAACTAGATAATTTTGCTCTAGTGCTTCACTTATATCATTTAGAGCACGTTGGTGGTTTTATTTTATAGAAATTATTGATCTCGCATGCTTCACTTATATTATTTTGAGAGTCCTTTAGAACAGCATGGTAATTTGCTTTGGTTATGAAATTAGTCCTAATATGATAGGCATCCAAGATGGCTGTAATAAAAACTATCATAAATAGTGCATTGAATACTATGAGAAGTTGGATACTTGATAATTGTTTTGAGATATGAGGATGGTGATATTAGAGTGTGCTAGTTGAGTAGTTGTGAATTTGAGAAATAATTGTGTTTAAGATTGCAAGTCCCATAGCATGCACGTATGGTAACCATTGCGTAACAAACTTGATACATGAGGTATTATTTGATTGTCTTCCTTGTGAGTGGCGGTCAGGGACGAGCGATGGTCTTTTCCTACCAATCTATCCCCCTAGGAGCATGTGCGTAATGCTTGGTTTTTTATGACTTGTAGATTTTTGCAATAAGTACGTGAGTTCTTTATGACAAATGTTGAGTACATGGATTATATGCACTCTCACCATTCCATCATTGCTAGCCTCTTCGGTACCGTGCATTGCCCTTTCTCACCTTGATAGTTGGTGCAAACTTCGCCGGTGCATCCAAACCCTGTTATATGATACGCTCTATCACACGTAAACCTCCTTATATCTTCCTTAAAACATCCACCATACCTACCTATTATGGCATTTCCATAGCCATTCCGTGATATATTGCCATGCAACTTTCCACCGTTTCATTTATGACACACTTAATCATTGTCATATTGCTCTGCATGATCATGTAGTTGACATCGTATTTGTGGCAAAGACACCATGCATAATTTATCATACATGTCACTCTTGATTCATTGACCTTCCCGGTACACCGTCGGAGGCATTCATATAGAGTCATATTTTGTTTTTGAATCGACTTGTAATCATTGAGTTGTAAATAAATAGAAGTGTGATGATCATCATTAACAGAGCATTGTCCCAAATTAAAAAAGAGAAAGGCCAAATAAAAAAGGAAAGGCCCAAAAAAAGAAAAAATGAAAATAAATAAAAAGGGGCAATGCTACTATCCTTTTTTCCACACTTGTGCTTCAAAGTAGCACCATGATCTTTATGATAGAGAGTCTCTTGTTTTGTCACTTTCATATACTAGTGGGAATTTTTCATTATATAACTTGGCTTGTATATTCCAACAATGGGCCTCCTCAAATGTCCTAGGTCTTGTGAGCAAGCAAGTTGGATGCACACCCATTTAGTTTCTTTTGTTGAGCTTTCATACATTTATAGCTCTATTGCATCTGTTGCATGGCAATCCCTACTCCTTGCATTGACATCAATTGATGGGCATCTCCCTAGCCCGTTGATTAGCTGCGTCAATGTGATACTTTCTCCTTTTTTTTCTTCTCCACATAACCCCCATCATCATATTATATTCCACCCATAGTGCTATATCCATGGCTTGCGCTCATGTATTGCGTGGAAGTTGAAAAAAGTTTGAGATTACTGAAGTATGAAACAATTGCTTGGCTTGTCACTGGGGTTGTGCATGATGAGAGCATTCTTGTGTGACGAAAATGGAGCATGACCAAACTATATGATTTTGTAGGGATGAACTTTCTGTTGCCATGTTATTTTGAGAAGACATGATTGCTTAGTTAGTATGCTTGAAGTATTATTATTTTTATGTCAATATTAAACTTTTGTCTTGAATCTTTTGGATCTGAACATTCATACCACAATAAAGAAAATCACATTGAGAATTATGCTAGGTAGCATTCCACATCAAAAATTCTGTTTTTATCATTTACCTACTCGAGGACGAGCAGGAATTAAGCTTGGGGTGCTTGATACGTCTCCATCATATCTATAATTTTTGATTGTTCCATGCTATTATATTATCTGTTTTGGATGCTAATGGGCTTATTTATACACTTTGATATTATTTTTGAGACTAACCTACTAACCCAAGGCCCAGTGCAAATTGCTGTTTTTTGCCTATTTCAGTGTTTCACAGAAAAGGAATATCAAACGGAATCCAAACGGAATAAAACCTTCAGGAGAGTTATTTTTGGAACAAACGTGATCCAGGGGACATGGAGTAGACATCAAGAAAGAAATGAGGTGGCCACGAGGCAGGGAGGTGCGCCTGCCCCCTTGGATGTGCCCCCACCCTTGTGGGCCCCTCGCAGCTCCACTGACCTACTTCTTCCTCCTATATATATCCATATACCCCGAAAACATCTAGGAGCACCAAGAAACCATATTTCCACCGCCGCAACCTTCTGTACCCAAGAGATCCCATCTTGGGGCCTTTTCCGGAGCTCCGCCGGAGGGGGAATCGATCACAAAGGGCTTCTACATCAACACCATAGCCTCTCCGATGATGTGTGAGTAGTTTACCACACACCTTCGGGTCCATAGTTATTAGCTAGATGGCCTCTTCTCTCTCTTTGGATCTCAATACAATGTTCTCGTCGATCTTCTTGGAGATCTATTTGATGTAACTCTTTGTGCGGTGTGTTTGTCGAGATCCGATGAATTATGGGTTTATGATCAAGATTATCTATGAACGATATTTGATTGTTCTCAAAAATCTTTTATGTATGATTGGTTATCTTTGCAAGTCTCTTCGAATTATTAGTTTGGTTTGGCTCACTAGATTGATCTTTTTTATAATGGGAGAAGTTCTTAGCTTTGGGTTCAATCTTGCGGTGTCCTTTCCCAGTGACAGCAGGGGCAGCAAGGCACATATTGTATTATTGCCATAGAGGATAAAAAGATGGGGTTTGTATCATATTGCTTGAGTTTATCCCTCTACATCATGTCATCTTCCCTAATGTGTTACTCCGTTCTTATGAACTTAATACTCTAGATGCATGCTGGATAGCGGTCGATGTGTGGAGTAATAGTAGTAGATGCAGAATCGTTTCGGGCTACTTGTCGTGGACGTGATGCCTATATACATGATCATGCCTAGATATTCTCAGAATTATGCACTTTTCTATCAATTGCTCGACAGTAATTTGTTCACCCAGCGTAATACTTATGCTATCTTGAGAGAAGCCATTAGTGAAACCTATGGCCCCCAGGTCTATCTTTATCATATAAGTTTCCAATCTATTTTTTACTTTGCAATCTTTACTTTCAATATATATCATAAAAATACCAAAAATATTTACCTTATTATTATTATCTCTATCAGATCTCACTCTCGTATGTGACCGTGAAGGGATTGACAATCCCTTTATCGCGTTTGTTGCGAGGTTCTTATTTGTTTGTGTAGGCACGAGGGACTTGCGTGTAGTTTCCTACTGGATTGATACCTTGGTTCTGAAAAACTGAGGGAAATACTTATGCTACTTTGCTGCATCATCTTTCCTCTTCAAAGGAAACCAACGCAGTGCTCAAGAGGTAGTAGGGTGCGCCCCCACCCTCGTGGATGGTGGGTGGCCCCCCTCTGGTACTTCGTTCACCCAATATTTTTTGTATATTCTAAAAATGACTCTCGTGGAGTTTCAGGACTTCTGGAGTTGTGCAGAATAGGTCTCTAATATTTGCTCCTTTTCCAGCCCAAAATTCCAGCTGCCGGTATGCTCCATCTTCGTGTAAACCTTGTAAAATAAGAGAGAATAGGCATAAGTATTGTGACATGATGTGTTATAAAAGCCCATAATGCAATAAATATCAATATAAAAGCATGATGCAAAATAGACGTATCAACTCTCCCAAGCTTAGACCTCGCTTGTCCTCAAGTGGAAGCCGATATCGAAAAATATGTCCACATGTTTAGAGATAGAGGTGTCGATAAAATAAAATACAGACATGAGGTCATCATAATCATTCTTAGAACAACAACATATATATATATATATAGTCATACGATTTCTTATGCTAAAGTAACAATTCATTCACAATTTTCAAGTATGAATCAGAAACTTCATTGAAAACTAACAAACTATAATCTCAGTCATTGAAGCAATTGCAATTTATCATAACATTAGAAAGAGTCAATATAAGAGCTTTTCAGCAAGTCGACATACTCAACTATCATTTAGTCTTTCACAGTTGCTAACACTCACGCAATATTTATGGGTATGAAGTTTTAATCGGACACGAAGAAAGATAGGGGCTTATAGTTTTGCCTCCCAACCTTTTACCTCAATGGTAATGTCAACAATAATAGTTCATGAAAACTCACATCCAATTAGCTATATATATCAGGATCTTTCCAACACACAGTGCTTGCCAAAGGATAAAATGAAAAAAGGAAAGGTGAAGATCACCATGACTCTTGTATAAAGTATAAGACAAGAATAAAGGATAGGCCCTTCGCAGAGGGAAGCAGAGGTTGTCATGTGTTTTATGGTTGGATGCACGAAATCTTAATGCAAAAGAACAACACTTTATATTGCCACTTGTGATATGGACCTTTATTATGCAGTCTGTCGCTTTTATTTATTCCACATCACAAGATCGTATAAAGCTTATTTTCTTCACACTAATAAATCATACATATTTAGAGAGAAATTTTTATTGCTTGCAACAATGACAACTTAATTGAAGGATCTTACTTAATCCATAGGTGGATATGGTGGACTCTCATGGCAAAATTGGGTTTAAGGATAATTGGAAGCACAAGTAGTATCTCTACTTGGTGCAAAGAATTTGGCTAGCATGAGGGGGAAAGGCAAGCTGAACATTTTGTATCATCCATGACAATATAATTTATTTCGGATGTAAGAACGCATAACCCATTACGTTGTCTTCCTTGTCCAACATCAACTTTTTAGCATGTCATATTTTAATGAGTGCTCACAATCATAAAAGATGTCCAAGATAGTATATTTATATGTGAAAATCTCTCTTTCTTTATTAATTCCTATTAATTGCAACAATGACCAAAACAATGTTTGACAACTCTCAACAACTTTTATTCAGCATACTCTTTATTTGTGAAGTCATTACTCTCCATATGATCTCTTTCTTTCTTTTTATTCTTCCTTTTATTCCCTCAAGATCATAGCAAGATGGCAAAGCCCTTGACTCAAAACTAATCTTTGTTATATATAGATCACGGACTCGATTACATAGATAAGGATCAACACAAAACTCAAAACTAAATCATACTAAAGCTTTATTCTACTATATCAAGATATAACCAAAAGGATCGAACTAAGAAAAACGGTAAAGATAAAAGTGTGATGGTGATACGATACCGGGGCACTCCCCCAAGCTTGGCAGTTGCCAAGGGGAGTGCCCATACCCGTGTATTTATGTCTCTTTCTTTGGAAGTGGTGATGTGATAATCTTGGCGATGATGCCCCTCGGGATACGATTCTCTTCCTTGAGCTTATTGACTTGCTACTTGAGGTCCATTATTTCCTTACGGAGCTTGCCCGTGATGGCTAAAGCTCCTTTCACCATGGATGTTTCATAGCTGCGGGGGAACAAGTAACACTCTTTTTCATATTTTCATAAGAAAGAAATCTAACATTGGAAGGGATGACCGACTTTCGAACAGCTGAGCTCCATAGTTCCCCCATCGTGAATCCGACTCGGAAACGAGAAGTAACTTGTTGATCCTCTTCCATGGCATCTATCCTTTTCAAGTCGGCCTCCATCTCTTCCTCCATTGATGTCCCAAAGTGGTCAGCATCACTGTTTGCTCCTGGTCCCAGTGTCGTGTGGGATACCTGGCTCTCCCCAACTGACTCTTGAGAAGACATTTCGATCTAATTCTACAGCAGAAACAGCTCGAAACAAAAACAGAGGATCTTTGCATGGTACGGTGGTCAAAACCTTCATGAGATTATATTATGAATTTTTTACCAACCAAAAGAAGTATCATGCAAGAAAATGGAGTCCGAAGGGCACATGAGGTGCCCACGAGGCAGGGGGCGCACCCTCCACCCTCGTGGACGCCTCGTGTCCTTTCCGAACTGCTTCTTATTTTCCTATTTTCTTAAATATTCCAAAATGGAGAAAAATTGCTATTAGAACTGTTTTGGAGTCGGTTTACTTAATGTACCACATACCTCTTCCTTTTCGGGGGCTGAAACGTTCTGGAAGGAGTCCCTTATATACTCCTCTGGGGTTAGGTTTCAACAACATTAGTTTCAACATTTATAGGATTACCTGAGATATAGTGTTTGATTCTTTGACCGTTCAGCACCCTCGGATTTGTGCCTTCGAAGTTGTTGATTTTTATGGCACCGGAACGATAGACCTCCTTGATAACGTAAGGACCTTCCCATTTAAAGATGAGTTTTCCTGCAAAAAATCTTAAACGAGAGTTGTATACCAATACATAATCACCTACATTAAACTCACGTTTTTGTATCCTTTTGTCATGCGATCTTTTAACCTTTTCTTTAAAGAGCTTGGCATTCT
This sequence comes from Triticum dicoccoides, assembly GCF_002162155.2. Taxonomy (NCBI): domain Eukaryota; kingdom Viridiplantae; phylum Streptophyta; class Magnoliopsida; order Poales; family Poaceae; genus Triticum; species Triticum dicoccoides. Next base: position 281,486,615 of record NC_041390.1, read on the forward strand.
CATAAGCCTATGTTCTCCATTCATCAAGTGAGCTAATGTCAAATAGTCTCTTCTCAATGGCAAGTTTGAAGTCATAATTGAGCTGTTTAATGGCCCAATATGCCTTATGTTCTAGTTCGAGAGGTAAGTGACATGCTTTTCGGTAAACCATTTTATATGGAGACATACCCATGGGGTTTTTATATGCAGTTCTAAAGGCCCATAATGCATCATCAAGTTTCTTGGACCAATTCTTTCTAGATCTATTAACATTCTTTTGCAAAATTAATTTAAGCTCTCTATTACTTAGTTCTACTTGACCACTAGACTGTGGGTGATACGGGGATGCAATTCTATGATTAACATCATACTTAGCAAGAATTTTACGGAAAGCACCATGAATAAAGTGTGAACCACCATCAGTCATTAAGTATCTAGGGACTCCAAGCCTCAGAAAAATAACTTCTTTAAGCATCTTAATAGAGATGTTATGATCAACACTACTAGTTGGAATAGCTTCTAGCCACTTAGTAACATAATCAACAACAACTAAAATATGTGTATACCCATTAGAGGAAGGAAACGGTCCCATATAATCAAAGCCCCAAACATCAAATGGTTCAATAACAAGTGAATATTTCATAGGCATTTCTTAACATCAACTAATATTACCAATTCTTTGACATTCATCACAAGACAAGACAAACTTACGGGCATCCTTGAAGAGAGTAGGCCAATAAAAACTGGATTGCAATACCTTATGTGCAGTTCTATCTCCAGCATGGTGTCGTCCATAAGCCTCGGAGTGACACTTGCGTAGGATCTGTTCATGTTCATGCTCGGATACACAACATCTAATAACACCATCTACTCCTTCTTTATAAACATGTGGGTCATCCTAGAAGTAATGTCTTAAATCATAGAAAAACTTTTTCTTTTGTTGGTATGTGAAACTAGGTGGTATAAATTTAGCAACAATGTAATTGGCATAATCAGCATACCATGGAGCAATACAAGAAGCGTTTATGACAGCTAATTGTTCATCAGGAAAGCTATCATCTATAGGTAGTGGGTCATCAAGAACATTCTCTAACCTAGACAAGTTGTCTGCAATGGGGTTCTCAGCTCCATTTCTATCAATAATATGCAAAGAAAATTCTTGTAGTAGGAGAACCCATCTAATAAGTCTAGGTTTAGCATCTTTCTTTTCCATAAGATATTAATAGAAGCATGATCAGTGTGAACAATTACTTTAGAATCAACAATATAAGGTCTGAACTTATCACAAGCAAATACAACTGCTAAAAATTCTTTTTCAGTAGTAGCATAATTTCTCTGGGCACTGTCTAGGGTTTTACTAGCATATTGGATAACATTTAATTTTTGATCAACTCTTTGTCCTAGAACAGCACCTACAGCATAATCACTAGCATCACACATAATTTCAAAGGGTAAATTCCAATCAGGAGGCTGAACAATAGGTGCAGAAATCAAGGCTTTCTTAAGTATTTCAAATGCTTCTACACAATCATCATCAAAGACAAAAGGAACATCTTTTTGTAAGAGATTAGTCAGAGGCCTAGAATTTTTTTTAGAAGTCTTTAATGAACCTCCTATAAAAACCGGCATGACCAAGGAAACTTGTTATACCTTTAATGTCTTTAGGACACGACATCTTTTCAATAGCATCAACTTTAGCTTTATCAACTTCAATACCTCTTTCAGAAATTTTATGCCCCAAGAGAATACCTTCATTAAACATAAAGTGGCACTTCTCCCAATTCAAGACAAGATTAGTTTCTTCACATCTCTGCAAAACTTGGTCAAGGTTGCTTAAGCAATCATCAAAAGAAGTTCCATATACGGAGAAATCATCCATGAAAACCTCAACAATCTTTTCACAAAAGTCAGAGAATATAGCAGTCATACATCTTTGAAAGGTAGCAGGTGCATTACATAAACCAAAAGGCATATGTCTATAAGCAAAGGTACCAAAAGGGAAAGATTTAACACAATCAAACTTAGGTGTTATATGTGACTCCTTACCTTCGTCGAGATCCCAATCTTTAGAGTTGCATTTAATTATTTCCAATAAATCCCATTTGAATTCAATAGTCTTCATCATAAAGGACCGATTATTGAGAGGAAAGCCGAGCATAAAATTTTTGAATAATAATTTCTATTGAGAGATCATGATTGGGGCATAAATATAACATTGACTAAGCCTCCCCCAAGCTTGATTGATGCTTTCTCCTTTGTGAGGCCAAAAATTATATATATAATTACGATCACCATGAACCAGATGCATAGGATAAAACTTATGATGAAATTCCAATTTCAATCGGTTGTAGTTCCATGATCCAATATCATTACATAACCTAAACCATGTCAATGCCTTTCCCTTCAAAGATAAAGGGAATACCTTCTTCTTGATAACATCCTCGGGCATACCTGCAAGCTTAAATAATCCACATAGATTAGGTGCAAATCAGGATGCAATGTTCCATCTCCTGTAAAAGGACTAGCTAGCAGTTTCTCTATCATACCCGAAGGAATTTCAAAGTAAACATTTTCAGTAGGTTCGGTAGGTTGAGGAGCAACTCTTAGCTCTACTGGTCAGGGTGAAGATTCCCCAAACAAGCCCCTCAAAGGATTACTTTCCATAGTAATAAGTGACAGTAAATTTCACCACACTATATAAAAAATTTCTTAGCAAATTCCACCTACCAAAGGCGCTTTACTCCATGGCAATGGTGCCAGAAAATAGTCTTGATGACCCACAAGTATAGCGTATCTATAGTAGTCCTTTCGATAAGTAAGAGTGTCGAACCCAACGAGGAGCAGAAGGATGATAAGCAGTTTTCAGTAAGGTATTCTCTGCAAGCACTGAAATTATCAGTAACAAATAGTTATGTGATAAGGTAATTCGTAACGGGTAACAAGTAAAAAATGTAAATAAAGTGCAGCAAGATGGCCCAATCCTTTTTGTAGCAAAGGACAAGCCTGGACAAAATCTTATATAAAGGAAAGAGCTCCCGAGGACACATGGGAATTATTGTCAAGCTAGTTTTCATCACGGTCGTATGATTCGCGTTCGATACTTTTATAATTTGATATGTGGGTGGACCGGTGCTTGGGTACTGCCCATACTTGGATAAGCATACCACTTATGATTAACGCCTCTTGCAAGCATCCGCAAATACAACAAAAGTATTAAGGTAAACCTAACCATAGCATGAAACATATGGATCCAAATCAGCCCCTTATGAAGCAACACATAAACTAGGGTTTAAGCTTCTGTCACTCTAGCAACCCATCATCTACTTATTACTTCCCAATGCCTTCCCCTAGGCCCAAACAATGGTGAAGTGTCATGTAGTCGACGTTCACATGACACCACTAGAGGAAAGACAACATACATCTCATCAAAATATCGAGCCAATACTGTCATGGAATTGTCAGGACAGATGTCCTAGTGTGAGGACTTAGTCGTGGAGCCATCACGTTGAGGTTAGCTTAAAGGGGTTAATCAAGACAACGGACACAAGGAGTTTATACTGGTTCGGCCCCTTACAATGAAGGTAAAAGCCTAGTCAAGTTTGTAGTTGGTCTTGCTAGGGTTTCGATGAGTAGGAGCGAATACGCTTGACCCGGCTCTCGATCTGTTGTTTCTTTTCCTAAGCCGCCGCTAGGTCGTCCCCTTATATACATGGGTTGTCGCCCTATGGCCCTCAGAGTCCCAACCGGTTTATACAACGTACCCGGCTCGGTGACCTATCTCTTATTCCTTACAATACAAGTTTTACATACATGGCGGTTTATAATCATGGGCCTTAAGCCACCTTCGGGTCTAGGCCCTCTACCAATCCTATCTATGAACCGCCATATGATCTTGGGCTTCATCGAGACGGATCGTCATAGGGATGACCCGGCGCCTCCTGGGTGGGTCATACCTAATAGTTATATCCCCAACATTAGGCCCAGGTTGATTTGAACTTGTTCATGTCAATCTCTAGGACTTAGAAAAATCCTTCCATATCCACTGCAACAACTTTGTAACCCGCCATGACGTCATCTCCAAGAATTTCGGAAACCCGCCACGACGTCATCTTTAACGTATCTTTATCTTAATGTCTCCCTGAAAAATCGAGGCATCCAATTTGCTGGATAACCATCATTTGGCCTCCTCGTCCTTCGCGCCTGCCTGTTTCCTGTCTCCTTATAAATAGGACCTTATAAATAGGACCCAAAAGCCATCTTCCATTCTTCTCCTTCTTCTTTCTTCCTCCTGGCAACACGACGTCATGCACGAACCTCGCCGCTGTTGACCTCCATCTTCGACCTCAACTCCGGCCGCTGCATCGCCCTGAGTGGACCAGAGAACTGCAGCGCCACCCCGCTATCTGAACAACATTGGTAAGCTTTTGTTCCTCATCACGGATCCATCATTAGGGTTTGTTGGTGTTCTTCGGTGTTCATCACTGTCCTTCATTTTTCTTTGTTTAGATCCATAGGTTAGATCCAAAAGCTATAGGAATCTTGCGCGGTAGCAGTTTCAGTACTTGTTTTAATACTAGAACATATCCCCACCACGACAGATCTTCTCTAGGGCTCCTCTGCTCTTCCTCTGTCACCTTTTGTAGATGAATTTATCTCCCTTTTAGGAACAGCGCTAGATCCAAATTTATAGCCTCAATCCGCGGAATCTGTTTGTCCCAATACATAGCAAATTCTATTTTCGATAACTCTTGAATATCTTAGTCATGGCGGCTTACTCCGCTGGCTTATCTTTACTTCATATATCATTAGCCCTTACCTAAGCCGCCATTGTAAACATGCACTGTATTTGTTGATTTGCAATCCCGCCAACTAACTTGAGCCGGCAAATTATTTCCTCTTAGATTATCCTTTCATCATGCTGCCAAAGACGACGACAACTTGCAACTAGGTCCCTTCCACAGTCACCGAAAGCACCTTGAAAGATTTTGTCACTGTCGGATACTTACTAGAAAAATGTGTCATGCCTTACCGCGCTCCTAACCTGGCCGAAGAGAGACCTCAGCCGAAGGATGGTGAAATTATTGTCTTCACTGATCATATTAACCGGGGCTTCTCGCCGCCCGGCTCAAAATTCTTTAGAGATGTTCTACATTTTTCAAGCTTCATCCGCAAGATATCTGTAACGCCCTGGACACACCCGCCGGTGGTCGTTACTCCTGGCGGGATCTAGACTGGCCCCACAGATCAATACTAGTCTTTTCTGCGCACTTTGTCCTCACTCATGCGCACCCGGGAGCAACTTCCCGGTCGGTCACCCATCCTGACACTACTCCAAGCTGAGCACACTTAACTTTGGAGTTCTGTCCGAATGGGCTCCCGGAAAAGAAGGAATTCCTTATTGATATGAGTAGTCTATCATCCCTAATAAGCTAGACCATCACAATATCGGACCCAATTCCATGTCAAACATCTATAACTTCCAAGTTTTCTGCGAGGTTTATCTTCAAGAAGAACCTACTGTCGAGCTCTTCAGAGAATATTTCTACTTGAACCGCCAGAACAAATATACCAACGGTCCCAGCTTGGAACTTGGTGGGATTTCGATTCAACGCAGACGAGATGCCATCTTCCCTTTAGTAGTCTTGCCAAGCCATCCCAATGACTGGAATCAAACATGGTTCTACTGCAAAGACACCTCACCGTATGATGAAAACCCAATGGCTGGTTACCGAGCTGAGTGTCTTGACGCCAAATACTAACTCCCTGATAAACTTACTGCTGCCGAACGCAAGAAACTTGTCCCCACAATCAAAAAAGTTCAAGGCTTGCTGGGGAACGGCTTAACTGGAGTTGACTTGATCCGTTGTTGGGTCGCATGGCGGATCATCCCTCTGAGCCGCCGATCCGGTTTGAGGTGTAACTATACCAGAGGAACAGATGATCAATTACGTCATATCTCCTTGCGTCTGACCGAAGAAGCCATTGTTGAAATGGCAACCACTCTAGTCAATAGCAAGTATGAAGACTGCAACATAGTAGGGTTGAATCCTTTCTGCAGGCTTAACCTGGCGCCAGAGGTAAATCTTCTTGACTTCTTTCTCCTCAGCAGTTAAGTATTTGCGTGAATTTCAACATGTTATCTTTCCACAGGCTAAATCTGACTTTTGGAAAGTCAAATATGACCATGAGGCTGCCAAAAAAGCTAGAGCTGCTGCGATAGCCGCCAAGAAGACCGTCAGAAAGTCTAAGAAGAAACCAACTGCCTCTGATTTATTCAAGTTGGATGACATCTCTGAGTTGGAGGTAGCCCTTAACTCTCTTGGCCTATTTTTAACAACCTTATTGACGTTGACTATTTCCAGGATGACACGGGGACCAGCCACGTAGTCGAAGAAGAGGTAACTATTATTTCCACCGACTCAGAACCTTTACCAAGGCAGAAACTTCGGCCGGTAACCTAGAAAGTAAAGTTTTCACACCCCTTGGCTTATTTAGATCCTCATTTTCTTTTGAAATGACAGCAACATGAGAGCGGCCGCCAGACCCGGTCCGGTGGAGATGACGATTTACCCTTCGTCTTACCAAAAACTCCTCGGAAACGCCAAAATGCTATTCTTTTTAACCTTAACCCTTGTATCGACCAACGAGTTACTTATATTAATCACTCAATTGTGATTCCACTCTTGCGGGCGATTTCTCATTCCTCCTCTAACGATTCTTCACAATATTCAACTGCCGGCTTTTAAGACCGCCCCCGGTTAAAGATAATTATCCTTCTTCTGCACCTTTATATCCGCATCATTATACCGACTTATCTAAATTCTTTTTAGAAGTCAAGCAAAGCCCAAAAAAGCAAAGGTGACAAAGACGGTTGAGGATCCGAAAACTACTGAACCGGAGCAGCCGACTCTTGTACCGGAACATTATGAAGCACCGGAAGATCCTGCTATCAACACTCGACCAGATTTACCTGAGCCGTCTGTTGACAAAACCATTATTGATCCATGAACTGTTGAACCGTCAAGCTTAGCTAACCCGCCAGAGACTCACGGCGATGATGGTTTAATCACTGGCACCATATTCATTGAACCGGGGAATCCAACTGTGCTGGCAAGACACTCCGCAAAACAAGAAGTCATGGAGAGGCAGAAAGTGAGGTTTGACATCTCCCACTATGCTCATCTGAGTATTAGTGAAGTGATATCTGGTTATCTCAGTCAAGTGCACTATAGCTGTGATTCAGAAATTGAGATGGTCAAAAAGATGCACCAAAAATATGAGGTACGTTCTCCGGCTTATATAATTATATACCCTGCCAGCCTCCAAGTTTCTGATTATGATAAAAGTGAATGATCTGTAGACTTAAAATACTTATAAGCCTCTGCCTTAGACTCCCTCCATCTCCGGTTTATAACTAAACCAGATGCTGATATTATTTCAATTTGCATATGTAGCCCCCAAGGGTCGGTTTAATCGGTATGAATGAGCCGGTTCTACTAATCATTGTTTAGAACTGAACTGTATAGCCCTCATGAGCCGGCTAAGACTGTTGATAGCTTATCGGGCTCATCTGTAGATAAAAGTCAAGAAATATGTATGAGCCCCCAAGTGCCAAGTGTTGTTTCCTGCAAAGCACTTGGGACTTTTTAGAAAGAGCCGTTTCCTTTGAAAAATTTGAACTGACAGACATTAGCCCCCAAGTGCCAAGTGTTGTTTGCTCGCAAAGCACTTGGGACTTTGTATTTTGTAATCTGCCATGAAACTGAACGAACTTGTGCTATATGCAGGCTACGACCACAGAACTGGAAACTCAATTGTCTGAGGCCAAGACCCGGCTGGCAGCTCAAGAGATTAAGACAAAGAAAGCTGAATCCAAATTCCAGTTGAGTGTGTCTGAAGCAGAAAAACTAAAGACCAGCTTCACTGCAAAAAAAGAGGCTTGGGCTAATGAGAAGACCGCCTTGACACAGCGTGCTGAGAATGCTGAGGTGGCTCTAGAAGAGGTTACCACTGAACTCACCGATTTAAAGAACCGTGTGTCTCAGATGGTTTCTGCAATCTTCGGTAAGTCGCCTTGTTGTTTTACTCAAAGTACATATTTGTCATCATAATATGAGCAACCACTTAACCAATTGTGTAAACTTTGCAGGTCCCAGAGTAGCAATCTAAGCCGAGACATGTTGGTCAAGCTCAAGGAGGTTTACATGCTTGTTGAGCAATTATACACTGGGGCTCAGCGGACTCTTGCTACTATCTCTCCCGCAAAACAAGAACCAAACTTATTAAGTGATGTCTTGAAGAAGTTGTCCATCTTGCCCGCTAGGTTCGAAGAAATCAAGCGATCCTGTGCTAGAGCCGGAGCTATGACAGCTTTAAGCCGTGCGAAAGCCTAGGTACTAGAGTTAGACCCGGCGGATGTAGCTAGTGGGTATCCCAGCCTTAAGGAAGATGGATCGCTTTTTGATCAGCGGGACTTCGCTGCTTGTGTCAAGGAGATTCGTCCTCATGCAATAATAATTGCCGAAGAGACCAACCTCACCAAATATCAGCCGGGTTACGATGCAGACAACCAGAAGATGGCGACTCCTTCCTATAAAGTGATAGATATAATCCCACCGATTCGTAAGCACACTTTCGCCCCTGATATCAATCCGTCTGGTCTGATTGACAACGAGGCTGAATTTGTCACCCTTCATGGCTTTCACTGGTCCAAACCCAACTTCCAAACGGTGGAGGAGGAGGACGAACCGACAAGGGATGAGCCGCAATCTTCAGGTCCGCCGGGTCAAGATTAATGAACCAGGGCCGGTTCATCATAGACTGAAAAACAGTTATCCTTTTGGGCTCCAAATGCCTTGTAATAGGCTAGCTTCAAAACTTCTTGTTCTGCTATGCCATCGTGCATATTGTACTGTTTATGACACTTATGTATCCGTTATGTGAAGATATGCTGTATATACCTTATGATTTAACAATTTTGAATATGTTTCCCGCATACAACAGATAAAAAGTGTCTTGGCGGTTTACTGCTGGACGGATTATAATGCCCCAACAGGAACCTATCATGATTTATAACCAAGGCTGATCAAAAATAATAATCATATATGATTAAAAATATAGCATACCTGTGATATTTGATCACACTTGTTGATTTACCAAACCAGTGTAGTAAGGGTGATAACCCAAGACTTTGGATGCTGGTAGTTATCGAAGATTTCCAGCTTATGAACAAAACTAGACCAGGCTAATAAACACCGGATATTTACCTTTATTTTATGCTGGCGACTTATAGTCGAAGACCAGGCCGGGTTAATAAACACCGGTTTAATGTCATATATGACCGAGAAGGCATTATAAGCTTTATTGTTTTTCAACCATGTATTACCGTGCCACAAAAGAAAAGTCTCAAAAAGACATTCAAATCAAAACAACGGAAAAAATCTGAGGCTTTCATAGGCCGCCAAGCCAAAATATCTTCTTTAATGAAACTAGCATTAGCCACTGGAAGGTACGCGCTTTCCGTGAGCCGGCCCTCATTGACGCAATGGACATTTTAACCCGGATAAGTTCAGTTCTTATTTAAAGATAGACTTATTAGGAGTACGTGGGGTTAGAGCAGTATCGTGCATCATAGGACGATTTATCCAAGTTTCAAGGAAGGCGGCTTTGCAGCCTGAGCTTCTCCTTGCCGTAAACTGTGCCCTCTCATGACAAACCAACGTTTTAACCTTAACGAGTTTAGGGTCTTGTTTAAAATATTGACTGTTAAGAGTTCGTCGGGTCAATCATGATTACCTGATGGAGAAGCATCTGGCATACATGCAGGATAACCCAGGGTTTTAGGTGAATACACCTGGCTTCCAAGCCTGGATTTTATAGCCTATCACAACGTTATGAACTCTTCGTTCTAACAAAAGAGCCCCCAAGTGATATTTTGAGCTGTGCTCCGGGGGTACTTATGTTTGAGTCATGCTTTTGCCACAGACTCTCTTTGGCCCCAAGTTTTATGTGACCTATAGGCCGGATCAAAGGGTAATCATAACTTCGCTGTATAAAGCAGAAGCCCCCATGTAATCGAAGACTCATTAATTTAGAGAGGAAAAATGACAAAGGCCCTACTTCAGCAGGGATGCTGGCTTTATTATTTTGATCATAATATATACATCATAAAAATATGTACATTGGAAGAGCCGGTGGCTCAGGTGTAGTATGGCCTAAGCTGAGTAATATTCCAGGGCCGGCAGGTCTCCTCCTCCGACGTGCGTGAGTCCTTGTGGTATCGAACATTGATAAGGTAGTATGACCTGTTGTTTAGATTTTTGCTGACCACAAAGGGTCCTTCCCAAGGCGGGGATAACTTGTGCATATCTATTTGATCCTGGATAAGCCGGAGTACCAGGTCGCCTTCTTGAAAAGTTCTGGTTTTAACCCGGCGGCTATGATAACGGCACAGATCTTGCTGGTAAATCACCGAACGAGCTGCTGCTATGTCATGCTCCTCATCCAACAGATAAAGTGCTTCTTGACGTGCTCTTTCATTGTCCGCTTCAACATAGGCCGCCACACGAGGTGAGTCATGAGGGATGTCACTACGGAGAACTGCCTCTACTCCGTAAACCATGAAGAAAGGCGTGTATCCCGTAGATCTGTTAGGGGTGGTGTTGATGCTTCATAACACGGAAGGTAACTCTTCCACCCAACAACCCGGCGTCCTTTGTAGGGGAACCATTAGCCGAGGTTTGATGCCCTTCAAGCTCTTTCTGCTTGACCAATGGATTGGGGGTGAGCCACTGATGATACATCAAGCCGGATATGCTCACATTGAAAAAATTCTTCCATAGCACATTTAGAGAGATTAGTGCCATTGTTTGTTATAATGTTGAGTGGAAAGCCAAAACGGAAGATCACCTTCTTCATGAATTGAACCGCCGTTGCTGCATCACACTTACTGACCGGCTCTGCCTCTACCCACTTAGTAAACTTATAAACTGCCACCAAAAGGTGGGTCTTCTTATCCTTAGATATTTTGATAAGCCCAACCATATCGAGCCCCCAAACTGCGAACGTCCAAGTAATTAGAATCATCCTCAATTCTTGAGCCAGCACATGGGCTCAGCGTGCAAATTTCTGGCATCCATCACACATGCTGACGAGGTCCTCTGCATCAGCATGAGCTGTTAGCCAATAAAACTCATGACGAAAAACTTTAGCCACAAGGGACTTTGAACCGGCATGATGACCACAATCTCCTTCATGAATTTCTCGTAAGATCTCACAGCCCTCTTCTGGAGAAACACAATGTTGAAACGCCCCTATGACACTGCGATGATGTAACTCTCCATTATCAATCCTCATTGACTTAGACCGCCGGGTTCTCTGCCTGGCTAAGGTTTCATCCTCAGGTAACTCGCCCCGAGTCATATAGGCCAAGTAAGGGACTGTCCAATCTAGAATTACATGAAGAGCCGCCACCAACTGAGCCTCCAGGTCAGGAATAGCCAAATCCTCCTCTATAGGAATCTTAACTGACGGGTTATGCAAGACGTCAAGAAAGACATTAGGCGGCATCGGCTTACGTTGAGAGCCTAGCCGGCTTAAAGCGTCCCCCGCTTCGTTTTTCCTCTGATCAACGTGCTCAACTTGATTAGCTTTGAAGTGACCAGCAATAACGTCCACCTCTCACCGATAAGCTGCCATGAGTGGATCCTTAGAATCCCAAGTACCGGAGAGTTGTTGAGCAACCAAATCTGAGTCACCGAAGCATCTAACCCGGCTTAAGTTCATTTCCTTAGCCATCCGAAGACCATGGAGTAAGGCCTCATACTCAGCTACATTGTTAGTACAAGGAAACATCAAACGAAGAACATACCAAAATTTATCACCTCGAGGGGAAGCAAGAATAACTCCAACCCCCGAGCCCTCTAATTGCCTGGACCCATCAAAGTGAATAGTCCAATATGTGTTATCTGGCTTTTCCTTAGGCATCTGCAACTCTGTCCAATCGTTGATGAAGTTCACCAGCGCTTGAGACTTGATGGCCGTGCGAGGCACATATTTTAACCCATGAGGTCCAAGCTCAATGGCCCACTTAGCGACCCGGCCAGTTGCTTCTCTGTTTTGGATGATATCTCCTAAAGGAGCAGAGCTGACCACAGTGATGGGATGACCCAGAAAATAATGTTTAAGCTTCTGGCTGGCCAAGAACACCCCATATACAAGCTTTTGCCGGTGTGGATACCTCTGTTTGGACTCAATAAGCACTTCACTGATATAGTAAACTGGCCTTTGAACCGGATAATCCTTACCTACTTCCTTCCTTTCCACCACAATAGCTACACTGATAGCCCGGCTATTAGCAGCCACGTATAATAACAAAGGCTCTTTATCAATAGGGGCGGCGAGTACGGGCGGCTCAACCTGCTGCTTCTTCAAATCCTCAAACCCAATATCAGCAGGATCACTCCAGACAAAGTTATCTGTCTTTTTCATCATCTGATATAGAGGGATAGCCTTCTCCCCCAACCGGCTTATGAACCGGCTTAACGCTGCAATATGACCCGCCAGACGCTGCACATCATTGATACACGCCGGCTTAGCCAGAGAGGTGATAGCTTTGATCTTCTCCGGATTAGCTTCAATTCCTCTGTTAGACACCAAAAAACCCAGGAGATTGCCTACCGGCACACCAAGAACACACTTGGCCGGGTTAAGCATCATCTTGTAAACCCGGAGATTATCAAAGGTTTCCTTCAAATCATCTATCAGTGTCTCTTTCTCTCTGGATTTCACCACAATATCATCCACATAGGCGTGAACATTATGCCCAATTTGGTTATGAAGGCAATTTTACACACACCTCTAATAAGTCGCATGGGCACTCTTGATCCCAAAAGGCATAGACACATAGCAGAAGGCTCCAAAGGGAGTTATGAAAGTCGTCTTCTCCAGGTCCTTAACTACCATCTTGATCTGATGATAACCAGAATAACCATCCAAAAAACACAAACGCTCACAGCCCGTCGTAGCATCAATAATCTAATCAATACGAGGGAGAGCAAAGGGATCAGCCGGACAAGCCTTGTTTAAATCCGTGTAGTCCACACACATACGCCAAGTGCCTTTTTCTTAAGTACCACCACCAGGTTAGCCAACCACTCAGGATGGAAAACTTCAATGATAAACCCAGCTGCCAAGAGCCGGGCTACTTCCTCTCCAATGACCTTCCGTCTCTCCTCATTAAAATGGCAAAGAAACAATTTGACCGGCTTAAACTTTGGATCAATATTAAGAGTGTGCTCAGCGAGTTCTCTTGGTACACCCGGCATGTCTGAAGGCTTCCATGCAAAGATGTCCCGGTTCTCACGGATGAACTTGATGATTGCGCTTTCCTATTTCGGATCCAGATTAGCACTGATGCTGAACTGCTTGGATGAGTCGCCAGGAACAAAATCAACCATCTTGGTATCATCTGCCGACTTAAAATTTAACGCCAGATCATGCTCCGTGGTTGGCTTTTTCAAAGACGTCATATCTGCCGGGTCAACATTGTCCTTGTAAAATTTCAACTCCTCCATTGCACACACTGACTCAGCATAAGCCGCATCCCCCTCTTCACACTCCAGAGCTATGTTACAGCTCCCATGCACTGTAATGGTTCCTTTGTGACCCGACACCTTGAGCTGCAGATACACATAACATGGCCGCGCCATGAACTTGGCATAAGCCGTCCGTCCATACAGAGCATGATATGAGTTGTGGATCTTGACCACTTCAAAGGTCAACATTTCTGACCTAGAGTCATGATCATCTCCAAAAACAACTTCCAGAGCTATCTTACCAACTGGATATGCCGACTTACCAGGCACCACGCCATGGAAAATAGTGTTCGACGGCTTAATATTTGGGAAAACTTCGTTTTTGCCACTCTAGCTTTTGCCCACTTTGCTTATGCCACTCTAGAATTTAACATTTCACTTTTGCCACTCTTAGCTTTTGACAATATATCAATTTTGCCATTCAGTGGCAAAAGCAAAATTTTCAGAGTGGCAATTGTGATACATTGCAAAACTTAAGAGTGGCAAAAGTGAAATGAGAAATTATCGTTTTTGCCATTGAATGGCATTTGTGATATATTGTCAAAAGCTAAGAGTGGCAAAAGTGAGATGTCAAATTCTAGAGTGGCATAAGTAAAGTGGGAAAAAACTAGAGTGGCATAAACAAAGTTTACCCTTAATATTTTTATCAGTCAACCCCATGCGACGGAAAGTTTCATAATAAAGGATATTGATGTTGCTCCCTCCGTCCATGAGTACTTTAGTAAACTTATACCCTCCGACCTGCGGTGCAACCACCAAAGCCAAATGACCCGTATTATCAACCCGGGGTGGATGATCTTCCCGACTCCACACGATGGGCTGCTTAGACCAACATAGATAGCGAGGAACTGCCGGCTCAACAGCATTGACTAATCTCTTATGAAGCTTTTGGTCATGCTTACACAAGCTAGTGGTAAACACATGATATTGCCCACTATTCAACTGCTTCGGGTTGCTCTGGTAGCCAGACTGTTGCTGTTACTGACCCCCTTGATTACTCTGCTGGTTGTAACCACCCTGGTTGTTGTCATTACCTTGATTTCCTTGGAAACCAGAGTTAGAACCGCCACCGCCATAGCACGGACCATGAAAGCCATGCCAAGAACCGCCACCTGGCCCATGGTTGTCATGGAAAAGTTTTCAATTTTTGTACTCCTTCATGATGTGACAATCCTTCCATAGATGCCCGGATGGTCTTTCTTTCGTACCGTGTCATGGGCAGGGTTGATTCAACATACACTCAAGATTGATACCGGATCCGCCGGATTGTGGGGGCGGTTTACCCATACGACGCTGACCATTATTCTGTGCATTGGTGTTAGCCACAAAGTCAAAACTATTATCAGCTTTGCACTTACTGTTGCCTCCCGGGTTATACTGTTGCCCTTTAGTGTGGCTGCTCCTCTTCCCCTTTCACGATTTATCATCATTAGACTCGGGGTCTTTGGTACTATCAGAGTCAGCATATTCAACTAGAGCCCATGTCATTGTAGTGGCGTTTGAGCCGCCCTAATTTCTGCTTCAAGGGCGTGAAACGGCAGTTGTTCTCCAACATCAACATCGCTGAGTTGGAATTGATGCGATCCGACGAGTGTAAGATTCTTGAGACCCGGTGCACCCAATGGGTCGTTGATTCCCCTTCTTGTTGAACACAGGCGGCCAGATCCACAATCGACATGGGCTGTTTACACGTATCTTTGAAGTTCTAGATAAACCGGGCTTTTAAATCGGCCCATGACCCGATGGAATTGCCAGGGAGCCCCTTCAACCAGGTGTGGGCCGTTCCTTCTAGCACCAAGGGAAAATACTTAGCAGAAGCAGCCTCGCTGACATCTAGCAATTCCATGGCCATCTCATAACTCTCAATCCATGCCTCAGGACTTAAATTAGTTGTATAGTTTGGCACCTTGTGAGGTCCTTTGGAATCTTTGGGCAAACACTCATTACGTAGATCCGGCACCAAGCATGGTACACCCAAGTTTCTAAAAGTTACACCTAGCTCCATAGAGGTGGTCGGACGAACCGAAGTTGGTTGACGAGCCGCATACTGAGCTACCGGCTCAGCCTCTCGACGAGCTCTACCTTCATCCGCCACATCCTGAGCGTTTGCACCACCGCCCGCCGGGTCATGCCCACGGGGCGGATTATGGTTCCGCCCACTGCTTGATACAGCCGGCTCATCGAGATGCCTGCTGTAACTCCGGCTCGGACGAGGGGTAGAATGAACTCTATCACGGCTATAAGAGTAAGCCTGCTGCTGAACCAACACTGTCTGAAGAAGATCTCTTGCCCTCCATGTCTCAACTGCTGATGGAGATTCACCTTCAACCGGGATAGCCTCCAATCGAGATGCCGCAGCGAACATGTTATCCAAAGGATTAGAGTAATGACCCGGCGGCGTCGGCACATGTTGTGGCGGGTTATTGTTCTGACGGGGCGGATCCATCACACGCAGTTGAACTGGCATGACCATCCCAGGTGCTTCGACCCGGTTTACCGCTGCCGGGTTACTGGTTCCTGCTCCTGGTGTGTTAAAAAGATTTCTTGCTTCGTAAACCGATTGCAGAGGAGTCTGATGCCTCCTCCTCATGACATTGTTTGAAGCATTCTGATCCAACATGAGCCGGTAAGACTTCACCTGAATCCGTTGTGACTGGACATCCAAAGCAGCCCGTTCTCGGCCATCTTAGCGCTTTCTCCATTTAGCTCCTCCTTAGCCTGTGCTATCTCATCGCGCAATCTTGTGATTGCCGCGTAATGTTGATCCTGATCAGCCGGGTTGACCACCGTTGTTAACAGCATTGTCAATTTATCCAGCAAATCAGTTAAAGCCTGAGCCGGCGGGCGCTCAGGGCCTCCTACCCCAGCAGCCGCCGCCGCTCCTGACCCGAAAACCAGCTCTGCCACCTTTGATGTGTCCTGCACGGGCTGTGTACCGGCCACGAAAATTGCAACTCAATTCGGCGGCTCACAGGGGTCCGAAATACTGTCGCCATCAGAACAGCCCACAAGCCGGCCCTCCTGTAGTTGATACAGTGACTCGGTCTCACTAGTAGATGACTCTCGTCAAAATAAACAACAGTCTCACCACCAGATGCTGATCTATCCGCAGGTTAGGCTCCATGGATACATCCCACGAAGGCATGATTCATGGTGGGCCGAACCCGTGCGGGTCTCGTGCACTGAGCCGTCTCGATGATGTCAGTGCAGATGTCTGGCAGAGGGCCTGGTTCGCCGACCATACCGATGAAGACGTGAATTCCTCCGAAGGGGACCCGATACCCATACTCAATTGAGCCGGCTCGGGGCCCCAGCCTGCGTCGTTGATGTAGAGCTTGCCGCGGCGAGTCTTGGTCATCCTCCCCACGGCGTATCCCTTGATCCCTTCGAATTTGCCCTTTGAGAACCCGAACCCATCATGCGATAGCCCCACGGTGGGCACCAACTGTCGTGGAATTGTCACGGCAGATGTCCTAGTGTGAGGACTTAGTCGTGGATCCATCACGTTGAGGTTAGCTTAAAGGGGTTAATCAGGACAAAGGACACGAGGAGTTTATACTAGTTCGGCCACATACGATGAAGGTAAAAGCCTAGTCTAGTTTGTAGTTGGTATTGCTAGGGTTTCGATGAGCAGGGAGTGAATACGCTTGACCCGGCTCTCGATCTGTTGTTTCTTTTCCTAAGTCGCTACTAGGTCGTCCCCTTATATACATGGGTTGACGCCCTACGGCCCTCAGAGTCCCGGCCGGTTTATACAACGTACCCGGCTCGGTAACCTATCTCTTATGCCTTACAATGCAAGTTTTACATACATGGCAGTCTATAATCATGGGCCTTAAGCCGCCTTTGGGTCTGAGCCCTCTACCAAGCCTATCTATGAACCGCCATATGATCTTGGGCTTCATCGAGACGGATCGTCATAGGGATGACCCGGCCCCTACTGGGCGGGTCATACCTAATAGTTATATCCCCAACAAATACCAAATTTACATGACTACTTATAGCAAGACTTCTCCCATGTCCTCAGGAACAAACGTAACTACTCACAAAGCATATTCATGTTCATAATTAGAGGGGTATTAATATGCATAAAGGATCTGAACATCTGATCTTCCACCAAGTAAACCAACTAGCATCAACTACAAGGAGTAATCAACACTGCTAGCAACCCACAGGTACCAATCTGAGGTTTTGAGACAAAGATTGGATACAAGATATGAACTAGGGTTTGAGATGAGATGGTGCTGGTGAATATGTTGACGAAGATTGACCCCCTCCCGATGAGAGGATCGATGGTTATGACGATGGTGATGATTTCCCCATCCCGGAGGGATGCCTCTCCAGTAGTACAGCTCCGCCGGAACCCTAGATTGGTTCTGCCAATGTTCTGCCTCGTGGCGGCGAAGTTTCGTCCCGAGAGCTAGCTTATGATTTTTTTCCAAGGCAAAAGACTTCATATAGCCAAAGATGGGTAGCAGAGGCCCGCCAGGGGGCCCACGAGACAGGGGGCGCCCCCAGGGGGTAGGGCGCGCCGCCCACCCTCGTGCATGGTGGGTGGCTCCCCTCTGGTGATTTCGCCCAATATTTTTATATACTCTAAAAATGACTCCCGTGGAGTTTTAGGACTTTTGGAGTTGTGCAGAATAGGTCTCTAATATTTGCTCCTTCTCCAGCCCAGAATTGCAGCTGTCGGCATTCTCCCTCTTCGTGTAAACCTTGTAAAATAAGAGAGAATAGGAATAAGTATTGTGACATAATGCGTAATAATAGCCCATAATGCAATAAATATCAATATAAAAGCATGATGCAAAGTAGACGTATCACATCTCACGTGATGATCGGGCATGGTTTAGTTGATATGGATCACGTGATCACTTAGATGATTAGAGGAATGTCTATCTAAGTGGGAGTTCTTAAGTAATTTGATTAATTTAATTTATCATGAACTTAGTACCTGATAGTATTTTGCATGTCTATGTTGTTGTAGATAGATGGCCCGTGTTGTTGTTCCGTTGAATTTTAATGCGTTCCTAGAGAAAGCTAAGTTGAAAGATGATGGTAGCAATTACACGGACTGGGTCCGTAACTTGAGGATTATCCTCATTGCTGCATAGAAGAATTACGTCTTAGAAGCACCGCTAGGTGACAAACCCGCTATAGGAGCAATCCTAGATGTTGTGAACACCTGGCAGAGCAAAGCTGATGACTACTCGATAGTTCAGTGTGCCATGCTTTATGGCTTAGAAGCGGGACTTCAACGACGTTTTGAACATCATGGAGCATATGCGATGTTTCAGGAGTTGAAGTTAATATTTCAAGCAAATGCCTGGATTGAGAGATATGAAGTCTCCAATATGTTCTACAGCTGCAAAATGGGGTAGAATAGTTCTGTCAGTGAACATATACTCAGAATGTCTGGGTACCACAACCACTTGACTCAGCTGGGAGTTAATCTTCCTGATGATAGTATCATTGACAGAGTTCTTCAATCGCTGCCACCAAGCTAGAAGAGCTTCATGATGAACTATAGTATGCAAGGGATGGATAAGACAATTCCCGAGCTCTTTGCAATGCTACAGGCTGGGGAGGTAGAAATCAAGAAGGAGCATTGTCGGTATCAAAATCGGTGGATCTCGGGTAGGGGTCCCGAACTATGCGTCTAAGGTTGATGGTAACAGGAGACATGGAACACAATGTTTACCCAGGTTCGGGCCCTCTCTGTAACGCCCTCGATGCGGCTATATCTCCCACGTGTCGAAGCACGACTTAGAGGCATAACCGCATTGAAAGCAATGTCGCAAGTGAGGTAATCTTCACACAACCCATGTAATACATAAGGGAAAGAGATACATAGCTGGCTTACAATTGCCACTTCACATAAATACATGAATAAAGCATTACATCATCCAAATACAATCAGGGCCCAACTACGGAACCAAAATAAAAGAAGAACCCCAAATGTGACAAAGGTCCCCCGATCGACCCCAACAGGGCTCCACTACTGATCAACTAGAACGAAACAACATAAAGGACAAGATCTTCATCGAGCTCCTCCTTGAGCTTGGTTGCGTCATCTGCACGGACTCAACGGCACCTGCAAACTGGTTTTGGAAGTATCTGTGAGCCACGGGGACTCAGCAATCTCGCACCCTCGCGATCAAGACTATTTAAGCTTATGGGTAAGGCAAAGGTATGAGGTGGAGCTGCAGCAAGCGACTAGCATATATGGTGGCTAACATACGCAAATGAGAGCGAGAAGAGAAGGCTAAGCACGGTCGATAAAACTATGATCAAGAAGTGATCCTAAAACAATCTACGTCAAGCATAACTCCAACACCGTGTTCACTTCCCGGACTCCGACGGAAAGAGACCATCACAGTTACACACACGGTTGATACATTTTAATTAAGGTCAACTTTAGGTTTTCTACAACCGGACATTAACAAATTCCCATCTGCCCATAACCGCGGGCACGGCTTTCGAAAGTTCAAATCCCTGCAGGGGTGTCCCAACTTAGCCCATCACAAGCTCTCACGGTCAACGAAGGAATAGACCTCCTCCCGAGACATTCCGATTAGGCTCGGTATCCCGGTTCTACAAGACATTTCGACAGGGTAAAACTAAACCAGCAACACCGCCCGAATGTGCCGACAAATCCCAATAGGAGCTGCAGATATCTCTTTCTCAGGGCACACTCAGATTGTCCTAGGTAGGGGTAGGCCAGCCCAGAGTTTCCCCTGGTGGTCACCGGCAGCTAACAGGTTGGACCAACACTCAGAGGAGCACTGGCCCGGGGGGGGGGGTAAAATAATGATAACCCTTGAGTCTGCAGAACCCAAGGGAAAGAAAAGGCTAGGTGGCAAATGGTAAAACCAATGTTGGGCATTGCTAGAGGAGTTTTACTCAAGGCGAACTGTCAAGGGGTTCCCATAATAGCCCAACCGCGTAAGGAATGCAAAATCTGGGAACATAACACCGATATGATGAAAACTAGGGCGGCAAGAGTGGAACAAAACACCAGGCATAAGGCTGAGCCTTCCACCCTTTACCAAGTATATAGATGCATTAAATAAATAAGATATATTGTGATATCCCAACAAGTAAACATCTTCCAACAAGGAACAACATCTCCATGTTCCAACAAGGAACAAACTTCAATCTTCGCCTGCAACTAACAACGCTATAAGATGGGCTGAGCAAAGCGGTAACATAGCCAAACAACAGTTTGCTAGGACATGGTGGGTTAGAGGCTTGGTTTAACAACATGGGAGGCACGATAAGCAAGTGGTAGGTATCGTAGCATAGGCATAGCAAAAGAGCGAGCATCTAGCAAGCAAAGATAGAAGTTATTTCGAGGGTATGGTCATCTTGCCTGAAATCCCGCAAGGAAGAAGAACGAGTCCATGAAGAAGACAAACGGACGTAGTCGAACGGATCCTCACAAACGCGACGTTATCGGAACCAACCCGAAGAAGCAACACCAGAAAGAAGCACACAACATAGTAAACAAGCCTCACATGAACATGGCATGATGCACAACAAGTATGATGCATGTCCAGTTTAATGAAGCATGGCATGGCAACGAGCACAAGCAATTCTACAAATTAAGTGGAGGTCAATATGCAACTCCGTTGCATATCGACGAAACACCACATTCAAGTTATTTAGTTCGATCTCGTTTATGTACCCAACAATATTAAATGTTGTTAAACATGGCAAGAGGGTGAAGCAAATGAAAACTACATATCTAGGCAAGATTAAAATGAGGCCGGAACAACAAACAACAAGTCCGGAAACTCCTCATGTGCATGTTTTAAGGTTTGGTACTGTTCTGCCCTAAACTATATTTTATGGTTATTAAACATGCAAGATGATGCCACCATGTTAAACTAGGCAAAATTCTACCCCATTTACATATAAAGTTTATTAAAATCCGAGTTACGGTTATTTGGTTATGAATTAAAGCATTTTAACATGGCATAGGAGTAAATTTAACCAAACATCATTTTAAATATTTAAACATAGATGAAAATGACATATTATGAAACTAGACACAATTTTAAGCATTTTTCATATATAATGTTTTAACATATGATGCACGGTTGTTGAGTTATTATATGCATGAAACAGGAGGGTTTTTCTGTAAAAACTGATGTCTCTGGAAAAAGCTAAAATTGCAGTCAGTGAAAAAAAAACAACTAGCCAAAATCTTCTGGCCCAACCGGAGAAAAAAACACAAGGAGCTGGAGGGGCAGCTCACCCATGGGCCCAGTCCAACTATAAATGAGGCCGAGCACGCTCGCTCGCTAGATCAAATCGAGGCTGACCAGGCACGGTCAACACGCGGCTACGCCGAGCGAGCTGCTGCTGTTCGTTACTGAAGAACGAACAACATAAGCAGCGGCAGGTTCACGGCGATGCAGGCGCCGGGGAGGTTCAGGCGACGGGGTCGATAGAAACCGGCGGGTTGGCGTCGGAGATGGTCTGACCTAGCGTCAATCCGGGTCGGGGAGGCGAGGAGGTAGCACGGTAGGCTGGCGAGGCAGGGGAACTTGGTGCGGCAGTGGCGAAGGCGAGGGCGACCGGATTCCAGGGCGAAGGAAGCAGCTTGGCGACGGGGCACGGTGCCGAGGGACTTGGCGCGGTCGAGGACGACGCCTTGGGGAAGAACTCGAGGGAGATGGCTGCAATCTGGGGAGGTCCGTCCACGGAGACGCATCGGTGATGCGGACGAGGCAAAGGTCTCCGGCGATGGTGCTAGCCTCTGCAAAACGGCGGCGGCGTGACACAAGTCAGGTGAGAGAGAGAGAAGAAATGAAGAAGGAAAATAGAGGCATAGCGACGCAAGGACTTGACGGGGGAAGCCGGTCTAACGAGGAGGCCGGGGACGACTCGTTCTGGCCGGAGCCGAGGCGTGGAACGAGGCAGGATGAAGCTTCATGTTCGGGCGGCCATGGCGGGGAGGCGCTCCGGGAAGAAGATGGCCGCGGGCGGAGGCGACCTCCGGTGATGCGGGAGAGGCGAGGGAGGCCGGACGGAGCAACGGATCCAGGCGATGGGGCGGTGGTGAAGCTCCTAGGCCATGGCGGGCTCCTTCGGTTCTCTGTCCGAAACGAGACAGAGAGATAGCTGAGAGATAGAACAAGGCAGGGAGAGGGAAAAACAATGGGGAAGGAGAGAAAAACAACTCCTGTTTGCCGGCGACGGCTGCCCCGGCGAGGCAGAGAAGATCGAGGCGGGATTGGGTTGCGGGCACTTGGGGACGCGCTGCGAGGGGCGGCTGCACTGTGGTGGGCCGGTGGGGATGAACTGGATCGGGAGGGATCCTGAGGTGGAAGGAGGCAGATGTGGTCTCCGTGGTTGGCTGGTGGAGTGGATGGATGATCGAGGAAGGCTTGGGAGGAGATAGCTGGTTGGGTGGAATTTTGGATCAGGGAAGATCCCAAGGAATAAGAGACCAGAGGAGCGGCGGCGGCTAGGAGGATCCCTAGAAATTAGGGATTGGTCCGATGATTGCACTGCTATTTATAGTAGGTGGGTGTGGGTTAGTTTAGGGGCTAACTCGTCCCTTCGATCAAAATCGGACGGTCAGGTAAAATAGGCTAGGGAGTCCAAATAAGAAAATGGTGACGTTTTGTAGATGTTAGGGGATGATCCGGACCCAACGGTGATGGCTGTCCGGGTCGGGTTCGGGTAAGTTTCGGACGCGCATGAGAGGTCTATACATGGTGCAAAGAGGGGTAGGCTGGGCCTACGAGGACTGTGGAGAGCGGGTTGGTCTGAGAGAAGAGGGGAGAGATGTTGCCCGACACGGTTTCCGGAGACCGAAAATGTCCGACGTTAGACCGGCTATACTGCCACTATAGTTATCCGTTGGGGCGTCAAACGAACTCCGATTGCGATGAAACTTGGCAGGTGGTCTACCTACACTATAACAAGACCGCATGCCAACTCTCGTCCCATTCTGAGAACATTTTCCCGACACTTATAAAATAATATTTCGGACATGCCTCGAGCGCGTGCAAGTGTGTCTGGGCTCAGAACGGACAACAGAGAGAACGAGGAGGCCGGGACGGATGCAAGTTTTGAAAACATGATGATGCAATGCACATGATGACATGATAAGATGCAACACACAAGCAAATGACATGGCAACAACGGCGAATAACTGGACGACAACTGGCACATCGGTCTCGGGGCGTCACAACACTCCACCACTACGAGAGGATCTCGTCCCGAGATCTAGAATGGCACTAGAGGGACAAACGAAAGAGAAAAGAGAAGAGGTAAAACTAAGTTGCTTCTTTGACGAACGAGTGAAACCAAAGATCCTTGAAAAGGCTAAGCCATTTCGAGAAAAGAATACAACGGAGATGAACAAAGTTGAAAACACTCCGTTAGAAAAGAGGAACAAGGAAGAAACAAATTCGAACAGCACTTCGGTTGGAAAGATATGCGAGGCTTGATGAACTGAAAGAACTTGAGCAGCGGCACACACTCCGGTTAAGTGGATAAGCACGAAAAGAACAAGGTCCTGACAAGAATAAGAAGAAGGGTTGAAGAGAGCAACATCACAAAGCCCCCGGAACAAAAGTAAGAATGGAATGGAATGAACTAAGGGAAACACGATCTTGAGAGAGCACGCTTACAACAAATGCTAGAACAGAGTTGTTGGAAAACCAACAACGAAAAGAGTAAGCTTGATGTGGGCTTAAGGAAAACATCTCAAAACTGAGGTGAAATTCTGCCACTAACGGAAACAAAAGATTGGATTGATAACAATAAGGAGATGAGAAACTTATTTCACCGGGAGGATAGCTGAAGAAATTGGACCATTTATAAGCACCATAATTAGCAACAATCCTTAGGGATGGTTTTAGGTGAAATATAGCCCAAGATAATTCCAACGAAGGGATTGATGGATTAAAATACCTCATTGTTAACAACCTGTGAATCATGAAACATGAACTCGAATTATCAAGAATGCCATAATACCACCTCCAATGATATGGAAGAAAGAATTGCACTCCGGATTACAATAAGAAGAAAGCTTGAACCCCACTAAAAAGAATGTTGATGAACGCTTCGAGAAGGAAATGAAACCTCGATGAACCATCATGTAGGACATCCATGAGGAACTCCGGTAAACAAGATGACGATAAAAGCAAAAGAAGTTGAAAACACAAGGTGAAACCTTGTAATGATTTAGATGGATCTCCGTGATAATTAGAGCTTGGAACTCCGGGAAAGGAAAGATAAAGCATCTCAAACTGAGAATATGATATGATGAACCACTCCAGAAAAAGGAATTAATCACTTGGATGGAACAAGAATAAGAATTATGTTATGTGTATCCTTCAACAATTTAATTGCTAACAAGCAACGGATTTGGCATACTACTTATCCTCATAGAAAGATTAAGATAGATATAACGCAAACTTGAGAAAGTCTTCAACGATCCACCGGTAGAATTTGAAAAGCACGAATGCATAGATATGATACATGAAGGAAGAAAACTCTTGAACGAACCATCGTAAGAATTGAAAATGAACGAATAAAAGATAACGAATCACCGGGAAGAATTTTCATATGAACGAAGATGCTTGAGAGAAACTAGATACATGAGAACGAAGGGATCACGAACTGATTAAAGATCGCTTGAATGAAGCACCGGTAAGATTGAAGAACGAGAGCTGAAAGCTAAGAATGAATAATATTTGAAAAGATGGATTCCGGATAACAAATTGAGAAGACTCTTGAATTTGCTCCAGATAGTTGAAAAGAATTCTCACAATCCAAAAACAACTATGAGAGGATGGCAACAAGCTAGAATCATAAATCTTGAAGAGAAACGAGCAAGATTTAGAGGAAAATCTTCTTCGGTCTTCAAATTTTTGAATTACGACGAGAAATACCACCATGAATTGTGTAGACACTCCGGAAGAATCAAAACAAAGAGGTTGAGCCAATGATGAAAAGAATTCGACGGGTCTTGGGGAAAAAATATAAGACTGATGATAATTCATTCTTACGTCAAACTTCAGAAAAGAATTAGAGAAGCTCCGGAAAAAATAATAAGAGTCAGGTAAGATCCTGGGAAAAAGACCTATGGGTTAGGGCCCACTCAAAAGAAACACTGTTGAAATGATTTAAAGAGAGAGATTGCACCGGTTGAATTAAAAGACTTGAATGAGATAACAGCCTCGAGATATCTTGAGGACTCCGGAACAAATGAGTAACGAGAAGTGAATGATTAAGAGGTGCGCCGGTAAGAAAAGGTATTTGAAACGAGGAAAAAAGATATGATCCACAAGGCTTGGCTTGAATCCACCGGAGAAGAAAAAGAACAAAGAATGATAAACTTGAGACTCCGTTAGAATCTTCATGAGAATCACCGGATAAGAACATTGACGGAAAAGGAATGGAGAGACTTCACACAATAAAATGATACTTGAATAAGAAATCTGGTTCCTTGAAGAAAAGGGTGGGGGGGAGGGAAAACAAAGGCAACTTGGAGACGGATGAAACAAACACCGTTCAGAAGAAACTGATACTCGATCTTGCGGATGTTGAAAAGATTAGATCCACTTGAAGAGAAGCACGCCGGTTAAAAAGGATTGACAAAAAAACTTGATGATCAAGAAGGATTGGTATTCCCATCGGATTATGAGAACACCATTTGGGGAAGGTATGGAAACAACATTTGACATTGAAGCAACTCGAATACCACAACTCAAAACAAAACAAAGGATTGGCTTGCTGAATAAGCCGGAACAAACATATGATAGAGATTTCGTCCGAAGTTTTCGTGGTGGGGCCTACACAGGCTCAATCGTACAACACCATCATGTACAAGGCAGTGCACATGACATACGAAGCGTCCCCAAGTCGGCATAACCAAGGACTCTTTAAGACACAACGAGACCACTGTAAAACCGACCGTGAATAGGCGGACCACTAGACGTCGAACCCCAATTTCATATCATACATCTGTCGGAAAGATACCCAAAGAGCTACTTGAATTCCCACCTATGAAACTCCTGAACCTTTCCGGTTATGCAATCAGGTGTTGGGGATACAGGGGAAGCATAATATCTCACCCAAAACTAGCAAATCCTACATCCAGCTGTATCCATCCTTCAACACATAACCAAGAAACCTTCGGAAATCGTCTACCTCAACCTTCGAAAAGCATCCGTTATACAAGTTATGGCAATACTCCCGAACTCCCGCCCCAGTACTGGGTGGCGTCGAGGTTATCTCACCAACAACTGCATAAAAGAGATTTTCGATGTCGGCGTACTAAACTCAGGTATTCTAGAACTGCAACGATAAAATTATGACGACAACACCTCAGAGCTCAACTCCCCGGGACACTTCCACAAAAGCCCTGACAGGAGGCACCAAGACAATGTTCTCGTCATAAAACCATCGGAACGATTCCAAGATACCCGCGTGATCCTAAATTTTTTTTAGTGAAATTTGAGAAGAGAAGAGTCAAAACTCTATGTCAGGATGCCTTACCAGAGCGATGAGGAGACTGGGGAGTAAAAAGAATTCCTAACTCTCTGATATATACAATTCCTAAATGACTCAAAACATTTTTCTAGACACAACTCGGCCGCTAAAAATGATCAAGCAATTGCGCTCCTAAAGTCGGGGAAGGCTCTGATTACCAACTTGTAACGCCCTCGATGCGGCTATATCTCCCACGTGTCGAAGCACGACTTAGAGGCATAACCGCATTGAAAGCAATGTCGCAAGTGAGGTAATCTTCACACAACCCATGTAATACAAAAGGGAAAGAGATACATAGCTGGCTTACAATCGCCACTTCACACAAATACATGAATAAAGCATTACATCATCCAAATACAATCAGGGACCGACTATGGAACCAAAATAAAAGAAGAACCCCAAATGCGACAAAGGTCCCCCGATCGACCCCAACTGGGCTCCACTACTGATCAACTAGAACGAAACAACATAAAGGACAAGATCTTCATCGAGCTCCTCCTTGAGCTTGGTTGTGTCATCTGCACGGACTCAACGGCACCTGCAAACTGGTTTTGGAAGTATCTATGAGCCACGGGGACTCAGCAATCTCGCACCCTCGCAATCAAGACTATTTAAGCTTATGGGTAAGGCAAAGGTATGAGGTGGAGCTGCAGCAAGAGACTAGCATATATGGTGGCTAACATACGCAAATGAGAGCGAGAA
This sequence comes from Triticum dicoccoides, assembly GCF_002162155.2. Taxonomy (NCBI): domain Eukaryota; kingdom Viridiplantae; phylum Streptophyta; class Magnoliopsida; order Poales; family Poaceae; genus Triticum; species Triticum dicoccoides. Next base: position 281,514,409 of record NC_041390.1, read on the forward strand.
GAGAAGGCTAAGCACGGTCGATAAAACTATGATCAAGAAGTGATCCTAAAACAATCCACGTCAAGCATAACTCCAACACCGTGTTCACTTCCTGGACTCCGCCGGAAAGAGACCATCACGGTTACACACACGGTTGATACATTTTAATTAAGGTCAGCTTCAGGTTTTCTACAACCGGACATTAACAAATTCCCATCTGCCCATAACCGCGGGCACGACTTTCAAAAGTTCAAATCCCTGCAGGGGTGTCCCAACTTAGCCCATCACAAGCTCTCACGGTCAACGAAGGAATAGACCTCCTCCCGAGACATTCCGATAAGGCTCGGTAGCCCGGTTCTACAAGACATTTCGACGGGGTAAAACTAAACCAGCAACACCGCCCGAATGTGCCGACAAATCCCGTTAGGAGCTGCACATATCTCTTTCTCAGGGCACACTCAGATTGTCCTAGGTACGGGTAGGCCAGCCCAGAGTTGCCCCTGGTGGTCACCGGCAGCTGACAGGTTGGACCAACACTCAGAGGAGCACTGGCCCGGGGGGTAAAATAATGATGACCCTTGAGTCTGCAGAACCCAAGGGAAAGAAAAGGCTAGGTGGCAAATGGTAAAACCAATGTTGGGCATTGCTGGAGGAGTTTTACTCAAGGCGAACTGTCAAGGGGTTCCCATAATAGCCCAACCGCGTAAGGAACGCAAAATCCGGGAACATAACACCGATATGACGGAAACTAGGGCGGCAAGAGTGGAACAAAACACCAGGCATAAGGCCGAGCCTTCCACCCTTTACCAAGTATATAGATGCATTAAATAAATAAGATATATTGTGATATCCCAACAAGTAAACATGTTCCAACAAGGAACAACATCTCCATGTTCCAACGAGGAACAAACTTCAATCTTCTCCTGCAACTAACAACGCTATAAGAGGGGTTGAGCAAAGCGGTAACATAGCCAAACAACGGTTTGCTAGGACATGGTGGGTTAGAGGCTTGGTTTAACAACATGGGAGGCATGATAAGCAAGTGGTAGGTATCGCAGCATAGGCATAGCAAAAGAGCGAGCATCTAGCGAGCAAAGATAGAAGTGATTTCGAGGGTATGGTCATCTTGCCTGAAATCCCGCAAGGAAGAAGAACGAGTCCATGAAGAAGACAAACGGACGTAGTCGAACGGATCCTCACAAACGCGACGTTATCGGAACCAACCCGAAGAAGCAACACCGGAAAGAAGCACACAACATAGTAAACAAGCCTCACACGAACATGGCATGATGCACAACAAGTATGATGCATGTCCGGTTTAATGAAGCATGGCATGGCAACGAGCACAAGCAATTCTACAAATTAAGTGGAGGTCAATATGCAACTCCGTTGCATATCAAGGAAACACCACATTCAAGTTATTTAGTTCGATCTCGTTTATCTACCCAACAATATTAAATGTTGTTAAACATGGCAAGAGGTTGAAGCAAATGAAAACTACATATTTAGGAAAGATTAAAATGAGGCCGGAACAACAAACAACAAGTCCGGAAACTCCTCATGTGCATGTTTTAAGGTTTGGTACTGTTCTGCCCTAAACCATATTTTATGGTTATTAAACATGCAAGATGATGCCACCATGTTAAACTAGGCAAAATTCTACCCCATTTACACATAAAGTTTATTAAAATCCGAGTTACGGTTATTTGGTTATGAATTAAAGCATTTTAACATGGCATAGGAGTAAATTTAACCAAACATCATTTTAAATATTTAAACATAGATGAAAATGACATATTATGAAACTAGACACAATTTTAAGCATTTTTCATATATAATGTTTTAACATACGATGCATGGTTGTTGAGTTATTATATGCATGAAATAGGAGGGTTTTTTTGTAAAAACTGATGTCTCTGGAAAAAGCTAAAATTGCAGTCAGTGAAAAAAAAACAACAACGGGCCAAAATCTGCTGGCCCAACCGGAGAAAAAAACACAAGGAGGGGCGCTGGAGGGGCAACTCATCCATGGGCCCAGTCCAACTATAAATGAGGCCGAGCAGGCTCGCTCGCTGGTTCAAATCGAGGCTGACCTGGCGCGGTCAACACGCAGCTACGCCGAGCGAGCTGCTGCTGTTTTTTACTGAAGAACGAATAGCAGAAGCAGCGGCAGGTTCACGGTGATGCAGGCGCCAGGGAGGTTCCGGCGACGGGGTCGACAGAAACCGGCGGGTTGGCGTCGGAGATGGTCTGACCTGGTGTCAATCCGGGTCGGGGAGGCAAGGAGGTAGCTGGGTAGGCTGGCGAGGCAGGGGAACTTGGTGCGGCAGTGGGGAAGGCGAGGGGCGACCAGATCCCAGGGCGAAGGAAGCAGCCTGGCGACGGGGCGCGGCGCCGAGGGACTTGGCGCGGTCGAGGACGACACCTTGGGGAAGAACTCGAGGGAGATGGCTGCAATCTGGGGAGGTCCATCCGCGGAGACGCATCGGTGATGCGGATGAGGCAAAGGTCTCCGGCGGTGGTGCTAGCCTCTGCAAAACAGCGGCGGCGTGACACAAGTCAGGGGAGAGAGAGAGAAGAAACGAAGAAGGAAAATAGAGGCATGGCGACGCGAGGACTTGGCAGGGGAAGCCGGTCTGACGAGGAGGCCGGGGACGACTCATTCTGGCCGGATCCGAACATGGAACAAGGCAGGATGAAGCTTCATGTTCGGGCGGCCATGGCGAGGAGGCGCTCCGGGAAGAAGATGGCCACGAGCAGAGGCGACCTCCGGTGACTCGGGAGAGGCGAGGGAGGCCGAACAGAGCAACGGATCCAGGCGATGGGGCGGTGGTGAAGCTCCTAGGCTATGGCGGGCTCCTTCGGTTCTCTGTCCGAAACGAGACAGAGAGAGAGCTGAGAGATAGAACAAGGCAGGGAGAGGGAAAAACAATGGGGAAGGAGAGAAAAACAACTCCTGTTTGCCGGCGACGGCTGCCCCGGCGAGGCAGAGAAGATCGAGGCGGGATTGGGCTGCGGGCACTTGGGGACGCGCTGCGAGGGGCGGCTGCACTATGGTGGGCCGGTGGGGATGAACTGGATCGGGAGGGATCCCGAGGTGGAAGGAGGCAGATGTGGTCTCCGTGGTTGGCTGGTGGAGTGGATGGAATATCGAGGAAGGCTTGGGAGGAGATAGCTGGTTGGGTGGAATTTTGGATCAGGGATGATCCCAAGGAAGAAGATACCAGAGGAGCGGCGGCGGCTAGGAGGATCCCTAGAAATTAGGGATTGGTCCGATGATTGCACTGCTATTTATAGTAGGTGGGTGTGGGTTAGTTTAGGGGCTAACACGTCCCTTCGATCAAAATCGGACGGTCAGGTAAAATAGGCTAGGGAGTCCAAATAAGAAAACAGTGACGTTTTGTAGATGTTAGGGGATGATCCGGACCCAACGGTGATGGCTGTCCGGGTCGGGTTCGGGTAAGTTTCGGACGCGCACGAGAGGTCTATGCACGGTGCAAAGAGGGGTAGGCTGGGCCTAGGAGTATGTGGAGAGCGGGTTGGTCTGAGAGAAGAGGGGAGAGATGTCGCCCGACACGGTTTCCGGAGACCGAAAATGTCCGACGTTAGACCGGCTACATTGCCGCTATAGTTATCCGTTGGGGCGTCAAACGAACTTCGATTGCGATGAAACTTGGCAGGCGGTCTACCTACACTATAACAAGACCGCACGCCAACTCTCGTCCCATTCTGAGAACATTTTCCCGACACTTATAAAATAATAATTCGGACATGCCTCGGGCGCGTGCAAGTGTGTCTGGGCTCAGAACGGACAACGGAGAGAACGAGGAGGCCGTGACGGATGCAAGTTTTGAAAACATGATGATGCAATGCACATGATGACATGATAAGATGCAACACACAAGCAAATGACATGGCAACGACGGCGAATAACTGCACGACAACTGGCACATCGGTCTCGGGGCGTCACACTCTCGATGGAGGAAAAACCCTACGTCCTGCTAGATTAATATTGATGAGTATGGGGTTACAAGTGTTGATCTACCACGAGATCGTAATGGCTAAAACCCTAGAAGTCTAGCCTATCTGATTCTGATTGTCCCTGTGAAATAAACCCTCCGGTTAATATAGACACCAGAGGGGACTAGGGTTGTACAAGGTCAGTTACATAGAAAGGAAATAATACATCCGGCCGCCTAGCTTGCCATCCACGCAAAGGAGAGTCCTATCCGCACAAGGGAGAAAGTCTTCTATCTTGTATCTTCATGGCCCAATAGTCGGCCCGTATCCAATAGGCCAGACGCCCGAGGACCCCTTAGTCCAGGACTCCCTCAGTAGCCCCTGAACCAGGCTTCAATGACGAGGTGTCTGGCGCGCAGATTGTCTTCGGAATTGCAAGGCGGGTTCCTTCTCCGAATACTCTGATACAGTCTTCGAACAACGAGCGTGTCCAGATCTGCAAAGCAAGTACCACACACCACCGCAGAGAGTATAATATTTCACGAGTCCCATCTGCTGACAACTTTTTCTAACGTGACATCACGTCCCTGCCCGGTTATTATTTTGAACCGTTTCTTGGCCTACCGCTCCATATTTCGTGATGTGGCTTTATTGGCACGTCTCGTCAAAGCAGAGATCGTGTCCCCTTATTGCGGGATTCTCATCAATACGGGTATGGGTAATCCAACTGTGCCGCCCGCAGGGCCCCTGGGGAATAGGCGAGTTTCATGGCGAGTGGGGAGGCGTTTGATATTCACTGCCTTTATAAGGAGATAAGGATTCATCTCTCCCACCCACGCGTTCTCTCGTTCCGCCTACCCACTCTCGAGCTCCAGCGCCCAAGTTCTCATCTTTCCTGCCCCAAGAGAGCACTCCAACCATGTCCGGAGCGCAGGGCAAGTGAATGGCCTCCACCGTCAAGGAGAAGGACATCACCCAACTTCGGGAGGCCGGATATTTGGCCAGGGAGATCGCCCATCGGCTTCCTGCTAGGGGACAGATCGTCCCCACTCCGCAGCCCCATGAAAGGGTCATGCTCATCCCTCACTTCGTCCATGGGATGGGATTTCCTCTCCACCCATTCGTCCGCGGATTCATGTTCTACTATGGGCTGGATTTCCATGATCTGGCCCCCAATTCCTTCCTGACCATCTCGGCGTTTATCGTCGTGTGTGAGGCCTTCCTCCGCATCCCCCCACTTCGTACTATGGATGAAGACCTTCAATGTGAAGCCGAAGGTGGTGGGCGGCGAACACACAGAATGTGGAGGCGCCATGGTGAGAAAAATGTCCAACGTCCCATGGCCCAAAGGCACCTTCGTGGAGACCGTCAAGGGGTGGCAGAAGCTGTGGTTCTACGTCACTGAGCCCCGCGACGCTGCCTAGGCCGCGGCTCCCGAATTCAAGTCCAGGGCCCAATGCGGCTTACCTCCTAGCAGGAGAACAGCCTGGATTGGTCTTCGTCGGACGAGTTGACTATGCTTCAGACACGCATCAGGAGCATGATGGAGAAGAATGTCAAGCTCATCGACGTGATTCAGGTGATGCTAATTCGTCGGATCCTTCCATGCCAGAATGCGGCTTGCCATCTATCGGAGTTGTCGGTGTCAAAACTGGCGGATCTCGGGTATGGGGTCCCGAACTGTGCGTCTAGGGTCGATGGTAATAGGAGACAAGGGGCACAATGTTTTACCCAGGTTCAGGCTCTCTCTATGGAGGTAATACCTTACGTCCTTCTTGATTCATCTTGATGAATATGAGTATTACAAGAGTTGATCTACCACGAGATCGTAATGGCTAAACCCTAGAGGTCTAGCTTGTATGGTTATGATAATGTGTATGTCCCTCCGGACTAAGTCCTCCAGTTTATATAGACACTGGGAGGATCTAGGGTTACACAAGGTCGGTTACAAAGAAAGGAATCTACATATTTGGTTGCCAAGCTTGCATTCCACGCCAAGGAGAGTCCTTTCTGGACACAGGTGCAGTCTTCGATCTTTGTATCTTCACAACCCATTAGTCCGGCCCATGGCTAACAGGCCGGACGCCCAAGGACCCCTTAGTCCAGGACTCCCTCAGTAGCCCTTGAAAATGGCTTCAATTACAAGGTATCCGGTGCGTAGATCTGTCTTCGGCATTGCAAGGCGGGTTCCTCCTTCCAACTCCAAGGTAGTCTTCGGATGTATTGAACGTGTCTGGACCTGTAACACACACCACACAAAACCGAAGAGAGAATATAATATTCCACGAGTCCAATCCACTGACAAGTTTTTTACAACATGACATCACGTCTGCCCGGTCACTATATCGAACCGTTTTGTCTGCCATCCCGTGTTCCGAGATGCGATTTCCATTGGCACGTCTTGAGTTCATGTCCCCTTATTGCGGGATCCTCATCAATAAGGGGGTGGGTAACCCAACCGTGCCGTTTACACAGCTCTTGGGAGTAGGCGAGTTTTAAGGCGAGTAGGAAGGCGTTTGACATTCGCGGCCTTTATAAGGGGATAAGGATTCATCCTCATTCACCCACGCCTTCTCCTTCCTCTGCCCATCCATTCTTGAGCTCCAACGCCCAAGCTCTAGCTTCCCCCGCTGGAGAAAGCACTCCAACCATGTCCGAATCCGGAGCTGGAGGCAAGTGGATGGCCTCCTCTATTAGGAAGAAAGACATCATGGAGCTCCGAGAGGCCGGATACCTGGCCAAGGAGATCGTTCACCATCTCCCGACCGAGGGACAGATCATCCCTAACCCAGAGCCCCATGAGAGGGTTGTGTTTCTCACACATTTCATCCACAGGCCGGGATTCCCTTGTCGGTGTCAAAACCGGTGGATCTCGGGTAGAGTGTCCCTAACTGTGCGTCTAAGGTCGATGGTAACAGGAGACAAGGGACACGATGTTTACCCAGGTTTTGGCCCTCTCTATGGAGGTAATACCCTACGTCCTACTTGATTGATATTGATGAATATGAGTATTACAAGAGTTTATCTACCTCGAGATCATAATGGCTAAAACCCTAGAGGTCTAGCTTGTATGGCTATGATAATGAGTATGTCCTATCCAAACTAAGTCCTCTGGTTTATATAGACACCAGAAGGATCTAGGGTTACCCAAGGTCAGTTACAAAGAAGGGAATCTACATATTAGATCGCCAAGCTTGCCTTCCACACTAAGGAGAGTCCCATCTGGACACGGGTGCAGTCTTCGGTCTTCGTATCTTCAAAGCCCATCAGTCCGGCTCATGGCCAACAGGCCGGACGCCCGAGGACCCCTTAGTCCAGGACTCCCTCAGTAGCCCCTGAACCTGGCTTCAATGACAAGGTATCCGACGCGTAGTGTTGTCTTCGGCATTGCAAGGCGGGTGCCTCCTTCTGAACTCTAGAATAGTCTTTGGAAGAATTGATCGTATCCGGACCTGTAACACACACCACACACAACTGTAGAGAGAATACAATAATCCACGAGTCCAATCCGGTGACAACTTTTTACAACATGACATCATGTCCATCCGGTCATAATTTCGAACCGTTTTTCGTCTGCCGATCCATGTTTCGAGATGCGGTTGCCATTGGCATGTCTTGTCATAGCAGAGATCGTGTCCCCTTATCACGGGATTCTCATTAATACGAGCATGGGTAACCCATCCATGCCGTTTATACAGCCCTTGGGAGCAGGCGAATTTTGAGGCGAGTGGGGTGGCGTTCAATATTCACTGCCCTTATAAGGAAATAAGATTCCTCCTTCTTCCCCCACGCCTTCTTCCTGCCTTTCCACTCTTGAGCTCCAGCTATCGGATCACGGGTTCCGGCAAAACCCTCAAGGTTCGAACACACAGCTAAGATCTTACGAAGTAACTCGACAAACTCATAGCACAAAGGGCACAAGATTTATACTGGTTCGGGCCACTGTTGTGGTGTAATACGCTACTCCAGTGTGGTGTGGTGGATTGCGTCTTAGGCTGAGGATGAACAGTACAAGGGGAAGAACAGCCTCTTGAGGAGAGGTGTTCTTGTGCTTGGTGGATGTGTTTGTGGGGATGGACTAGTTCTAGTCTAAGATGAGGTCCCCCTAGCTATGGTGGTGGCTAATCCTATTTATAGTGGCCTTGGTCCTCTTCCCAAATATTGAGCAGGAAGGGATCCCACAACGGCCAATTTGAAGGGGGATAGCTAGTACAAGCTATCCTGACAAAAGCAGTCTTCGCCTGCAAAAGGTGACCTTCGTCTTGCCGTCCTTCTGGTCTTGGTCTCATTGCACCAATATGGAATCCTTTGCTTGACGCCTCGGTACTCTGCGCCTACACTTGCTCCCTTGGCACCAAAGGGGAAACAAGGACACTGTGTGCGTTGGCGCCCGCCTAGCCTTGGTCGTCATGGCACACGTCACTGGAACCTCGCGATGTTTGCCTCGCCTTGAACTCTCCGCCGCTCGTGAGCCAGCCCGGTGAGGCCGCTCCTAAGGAGGTCTTGTGCCGTCCGCCTCGCGAGGCTTGGCCCCTCGCGAGGGTCTTGAGTCCTTGCTGGTGAAGATGGGCCATACGGGCCTGCTCGCAGAGCCAGGCCATGGGCCGTAGACAGGCAAGTCTGCGGACCCCCGTGACCAGAACGCCGGCAGTAGCCCCCGGGCCCACGGCGCGCTCGGGCTTGGCTTCGAGGCGAAGCGAAAGGCCAAGTGCGAAGCGCCGCGGGCCCTAATAGCCCGTGGCCTGGGTCGACGCACGGCAGTTGATTGGACGTGGGCGTCTCCGCTTCCCCACACTGCCTTGAGATCCGCCTGGCTAGGCGGCCACTGTAGCCTACATATTCTTCCATCGCTGGTGCCATACTTTCCCAATTTCTCTGCTTCCCCGAAGCCCTACTCCCCTTTACAATCTGACCTGAGCTCTGCCCACTCCATCGCCGTGGTGCCAAAGCAAACAGAGAAGGGGAAGAAGCCTTTGTCCTTCGCTGCTCCGCACCCGGCCATTGAGCCCGCCGTTGGTAGGTCGTTGGCGCTCAACCAAGAGGCCATGGACAAGGTGCGCCCCATGCTTGCCTCCAGCTTCAACGAGTGGGGGAGACGGCGGCCTGGCCTGCGTCTCGAGCTCGCGTCGACCAGGCGGTCACCGAGGTCCCGTTCCTCATCGATGCCCTCTGGGCTGGATTGGTTCCTCCCTTCTCCGCCTTCTTCAACGCAGTGCTTGCCCATTATCAGATCCACATGCTGCACCTTGATCCCCAATCCATGACCCTTCTTGCCGTCTTTGCCTTTGTTTGCGAGGCCATGGTAGGCATTGCTCCTTTTGTGGCTCTTCTCCCCCACTTCTTCTTGTTGCACCCGATTGATCCCCGGCGGAGCTCTGGATGCCTGAGCTTTCAAGTCGTGGCGGCAACGGCTGGCGACGGGCTCAACTTCGATCTTCCACCATCCACAAACGAGTTTCGGACACGGGGGGTGTTTGTTGATGCCGGAGTGCTCAGCCCCCTGCTCTCCTCTCCGTCAGGGCCCGCCATTCCTAACTCCGTTTGGTGCCACCGGAGGCTCGCCGATCCGCGCCTTGTCCCCGTCTGGATAAGGTTGAGGTGGCTCAAAGACCTTGGTGTGACTGCGCCTATGGTGGTGAAGGAGTTCATCCGGCGTCGAATCGCTCCGCTTCAGCACCACTCCCGGCCGATGTGGGCCTTGCTCAGCAGCCAGGAACATATGAGACTTCTAGAGTCTGGGCTCCCCCTTGAGGCACGGCGAACGGTGCTTGAGGTCCTGATGGGTGTCCTGTTGCCAGACGACTTGCCGAGGAGGAGTTGCCTTTTGTACAGCTGCTTGAACAAGATGACATTCGTGGAGCGGATACCCTCCTTCGATGAGTGGGGGCTACGCCTAGTTGGCCTCGTGGGGCCCCGTGAGAATCCCATCATCGTGGTCCCTCTCCTTGACGCTGGTATCGAGCTCGCCCCAAGTGTGGAATGCAGGGGGGGCGAGCACCGCAGGGGGCCGATAGTGAAGGTACCGATATGCTGATGCCGCCCAGGGCTCCTGAGGCATCGACCTCGGGGACTCGTGACTCTTGCCCTGGGGCAGCGGTTGAAGGGGCGATGCAGCCCGCGTCTCCCGAGGCCGGGGCTCCTGAGGCCTTGGCAAGTCACTGCGAGGCAGAGCCGGATAGCTCCCCTCAGTTTGGCGCTTCTGAGGCTGCCCCTCCGAGCACTTCTCCAGTTGTGGCTCGTGTCGGCCGCCATGTCCAATGCTTCGGCCGGCTTTGCGTGGACTTCGAAGAACTCCGCAAGAGGAAGGGGCCCCCGAGCTGCGGCAGCGGCACCTTTGGACCGTTAAAACGGAGGAAGTACATCGCCGTTGACGAGTAAGTACCTCATCTTGGTGATCTTCTGTGTGTTGCTTTCCTTCCTGACGATTGTCTCCTCAAGACCCCTTCTGCCAAGGCTGCGAAATGTCCTGAGAAGCAGGTTCGTCTCGCCCCGTTTCCCCCGCCAAACTCAAGCGCCGCGGGCCCATGCGCTGCCCACGGCATGGGGTCAACCGTGGGAGTCAGCCCGTCATCAAGGTGTCTTGAGCTTGTGCCTTCGTTGTCCCTTCTTCGTGGCCTTGCTTGGAGCACAGCAAGTGTACCAAGGGCTCCTCCCCTGGTCGTGGACGGTGACTGGTTGGCCTCGATCCTGGGGTCTTCTTCAAGCAGCTGCCTTCATTTTTTCGAGCCCCTTGCGAGGCTCGGTCAGCAAATGGGAGGGCACCAGCCCCGATCCCCCTGCTGGATGCGGGCGAGTCGCTTTGGGCACCATCCGCGGTCCCCATGGAGGGGGACGGAGTCAGCAGCATGCTTGAGTCGATGCGAGAAGGGAGCGTCGTCCGCCGTGAACTCTTTCAGGAGGCAATGGGCGCAATGAACCGGCTTGGTGAAGAACTCGAGGATGTGGACGCGCTCCTTGTGGCCGAGGGCCTTGGACTGGTGGAGGAGCAGCGTAGGCTAAATGTGGCCATCAACCTCGGGCGCCACCAACGCGAGCTTGATAATGCGAAGGCCGAGGCATCCCTCGCGACCTCGTGTGAAGCCTGCTCCCGAGCCTTGGGAGAATCTCGGGAAGCTGACCGCCGCTGCGAGGCCGCGGACGAACGCTCGCGGGAGCTCCAAGCCTGGAATGCCTCCTTGGAGCAGCAGGTGGAGGCGCGTAAAGCCATCCTGGCGTCAATGAGAGGGACGCCCGTCGAAGAGGAAGAGGTCCGGAGGCGCGAGGAAGCGCTGGCGCTGGAAGCAGTGGAGCGCAGCCTTGAACTTGACCGGCTGGAGACGAGGGAGTGTCAAGTCGCCCAAGCGGAGGATGCCGTTGGCGCACGCGAGGCCAGGGCCCAGGAGGGGGTCTATAACTGGGCGGCCGAGGCTTGCGCGGGTCTTGAGGATAAGTTTGACCTGATGTTGAAGCTCATAGAGGCTGAGGCTGTAGGTAGGACCACTGCCCTCAAGTCCAGGTTGGTCGAGGTGGAGCGGCGCGAGGAGGCCGCCGCAGCCGCCCTCGCCTCGGCACAGGCTGAGCTAGCCTCCGCCCGCACCGAGCTGCGCCCTCTTCGGCGGTGGGTCGCCGACGCCGAGTCCGTTGCGCAGCAGAACAAGGAAGAAGTGCTTTAGCGGTGGATGTTGGAGTGCGTGCATGCTCGCATGCTCCAGGACCTCAGGAATAGGGCCAACTCCGCCCTTGGTCATATCTGTGATGAGAATGCTCCTCATCCCCAAGCTAATGACTATGCCAGCCACCTCCACTTCTTCGCTGACATGGTGACGCGCCTGCAGAACCGTTCTGAGATGGCTCGCCAACTTGTTGAAGAGAGGAGTTGCCACCTGCTCGGGCGCGTGTTCTCCCATGTCTTCAGCCATCTCCAGAACACCGATCCCAACTTCGATTTTGACGCCGGCATTGCTCCCGTGCCTGAAGCCATCCGGGGTGACCTGGCGCGATGGGTTGAAGACAACGTGGATGCGCTGGTCAGGGCCTTCACTTCTGACGACGATGGGGTGGTGGTTGCGGCGGACAAAGGCGACGTGGTCGATGATGGCGATGGCGGCGCCGAGAGAGGTGATGGTGATGCCAATGATGACGGTAGCGATGCCAGTGACGCGTCCGAGGGCAGTCCTGGGGACGCGGCAAGCGACCTGTCCAATTGATTTCGTGCTTCTCACCTGTTTGCCCTGCACGTAGAAGCTCAGGCGCGGCCCCAGAGGTTGTAAGAGCATTTTGGGAGGGGGAGCCCCTCATGTAAATACACTACTTCATCTATCCCTTTAGGTTGAATTGAATATGTGTCTTCACGAACTCACGTATGCTGGGGCAAGGTTGCTGTTGCGGTTTACCTTAGCCTGGACAAGCACAAAACCGGCTCAAGAGATTGTGAGTTTCCGGGAAGCTCCTGAGGAATTTGTCGACATGCCTGAGGGGGCCGCGTGATAAGCGAGCGCCAGCCACGGCACGACACATGCATGGCCCGTGTGCTTCATGCCCAGCCCCGCTCGTGAGGGGACCGCGAGGGGGGAGCGACAGGCGCGAACTCCGAAATAAGGCAAGAACCAGACTCCGAGAAATAGCTCGAACAAGAAAAACGCATCCCCCCTCGTGCATCAAATGAAAATTCAACTTCAACTTAAATCCAAATCCAGAAGGCAGGGTTACAGAAAAGAGATACAAAGCAAATGGCCGCGTCCGGCGCCCAGTCTAGTCTTCAATGTCTTCTCACCAGCACGGAGCTAAGTGCTGCCACTAGGCGTGGGAGGGAGCCCCCGAGGCCCGAGGGCGGCACTCCTGAGACTCCAGGGCGTGTACAGCTCCACTCGTTATTACGTGAGACTGTCACGGGCGACGATCTTCACAGGCGTGAGCCTTACTTCATATCGCCTAACGAGGGCCCCGCCTTGCGCCATCCCCTACCACCGCAGAGATGACCAGAGACCAGGACAGCCCAACGAGGGCAGAGGGGACCCCAACGGCGCCCTTGGCGACCACGGGTCCACTTCCGGGGGAAGGGTCACAGGCACCACCCCGGCAGAGGGCCTACCTCCGGCGTTGCCTTGGTCTGTGCGACGCGGGGAGGGGCCTTGCTCCTGGCCCCGTCCACGCAGCCCCCAGTGATCCTCTTCTGGGGAGACGGATACCACTGCGCCGGAACCGTCGCCTGGTGTTGTGACCTGGTTCACTTGCGATTCATGGTTAGCGTAAGCCTGCCCTTGGGAGATTAGCGGTACCCTATAGCTATTGTCGACGACGCGGTTGACGGGGCTCTCGGGCGGCTCCTGGAAGGCCTCAGCTCCTAGTGCCTCTTCTTCCCAGCCTGGCTCGAGGAACGAGCCAGGGTCATCTTTTGGCGCGTACTCCTGGTTCAGCATGCGGGGCACGTAGGCCTCCGAGGCCCTTGCTCCGAAGGCCTCCCCGTAGTGCCCCACGCTCCATGTCGCCCAGCTCAAGACGTCATCCTGAGGATGGTGGGGTAGCGCCTCACCAGGGCCGCGTGTGGCGACGCTTGTGACCGCACCCATCTGAGGTGGTGTGTGTGCTAGGGGGCGCCCTCCTCCGTGGATCGTGCTGATGTCGACGAAGCCCCGGGCGCACTTGGGGGTACGCGGGCGCGGCGAGGCCCGCCGTGGGATCCTGCCGCTTCTTGGGGCGTGAGCTGGTAGCTGAAGGGTGGTGCTCCCGTGGCTGCCACGTCTAGTAGCTCGGCGACGCGTTCTAGCAGTGGATCCCAGCCGCTCTCCATCAGTCGGCACCGCAGCAGCTCCCGTGCCACCATGAGCGCAGCCCGCATGTTCACCTGCTCCCTCCTGGTGTGCGGCGCCATCGCCGCGGCGTGGATTGTGGCCCTTGCAGCAGCTCGCGTCTGTTGGAGAGTAAGAGCAGAGGGTGAGTGACTACGCTGCCCACGCCCCATGGTGTTTGGAGGTGCGCGTGCCGCCTAAGGCGCGGGGTTGTGGTCTTCCTAGGCTGATAGCACCGTCCGGGCTGGCCAGGCTGCCCAGCGTTCGGCGTTGGTCCTCGAGTCGCCTGACATCGGAGCCGCGGGCGCCGAAGGATCAATGAGCAGATTGGCTGATGGGAGGAGAGCCCCTGTGCACCCCTACCTGGCGCGCCAAATGTTGGATCACAGGTTCCGGCAAAACACTCAAGGTTCAAACAATGGGGTGCGCTCAAAGATCTCCCCGCTACCGATCCACGCCCTAACCGAGCTAAGATCTTACGAACTAACTCGACGAACTCACATCACAAAGGGCACAAGATTTATACTGGTTCGGGCCACCGTTGTGGTGTAATACCCTACTCCAGTGTGGTGTGGTGGATTGCCTCCTGGGCTGAGGATGAACAGTACAACGGGAAGATCAGCCTCCTGAGGAGAGGTGTTCTTGTGCTTGGTGGATGTGTTTGTGGGGATGAACTAGTTCTAGTCTAATATGAGGCCCCCTAGCTACGGTGGTGGCTAGTCCTATTTATAGTGTCCTTGGTCCTCTTCCCAATTATTGAGCGGAAAGGGATCCCACAACGGCCAATTTGACGGGGGCAGCTAGTACAAGCTATCCTGACAAAAGCAGTCTTCGCCTGCCAAAGGCGATGGTGGTGACGACGTCTTGGGCTGCACGGTGACCTTCATCTTGCCGTCCTTCTGGTCTTGGTATCATTTCACCAATATGGAAACCTTTGCTTCACGCCTTGGTACTCTGCACCTGCGCTTGCTCCCTTGGCACCAAAGGGGAAACAAGGACACTGTGCACTGGCGCCCTCCTGGCGCCCGCCTGGCCTTGGTCGTCATGGCTCATGTCACTGGAACATCGCAAGGTTTCCCTTGTCTTGAACTCTCCACCCCTCGCGAGCCAGCCCGGTGAGGCCACTCCTAAGGAGGTCTTGTGTCATCCGCCTTGTGAGACTTGGCCCCTCGCGAGGGTCTTGAGTCCTTGCTGGTGAAGATGGGTCGTACGGTCCCGCTCGAACTGCCACGCTGTGGGCCGCAGGCAGGCAAGTCTGGGGACCCCCATTCCAAGAACGCTGACACCAATGCCCAAGTTCTCATCTGTTCCCCACTCGAGAAAGCACTCGACCATGTCCGGATCCAGAGGTCAAGGCAAGTGGATGGCTTCCTCCATCAAGGAGGAGGACATCGCCGAGCTTCGGGCGGCCGGGTAACTAGCGAACGAAATCACCCACCGTCTTCCAGCCCAAGGGAAAATCATTCCCACGCCGAAGCCCGATGAGAGGGTAGTGTTCCTCCCCCATTTCCTCCGTGGGCTAGGGTTTCCGCTCCACCCCTTCTTCTGCGGGATAATGTTCTACTACGTGATAGACTTGCATGATCTATCCATAAACTCCTTCCTCAATATCTCGGCGTTCATTGTCGTGTGCGAGGCCTTCCTCCGCATCCAACCCCACTTTGGGCTGTGGCTCAAACCCTTTAAGGTGAAGCCCAAGGTGGTTGATGGACAGCATGCAGAGTGCGGGGCGCCATGGTGAGCAAGCTCACCAATGTCTCTTGGCCAAAAGGCACATTCGTGGAGTCTATCAAGGAATGGCAGAAACAATGGCTCTACATCACTGAACCCCACGGCGCCACCTGGGCCGCGGCCATCGCATTCAACTCCGGCGCTCCCGTGCGACTCACCTCCTGGGTCGAGAAGAGCCCGAACTGGTGTTCGTCAAACGAGTTGATTGCACTACAAACGCACATTCAAAGCATGATTGATAGGGGCATCAAGCTTGTTGACGTAATCCAAGTGATGCTGGTGCACCGGATCCTCCCCTGCCAGAGCCGAAGCTACCCTCTATGGGATTTCAACCCGAAAAAGCACCACACCTTGGAGAGGCTCTTCGAAACAGCTCACGAAGATGCCTAGAAGTTGTTCTTCAAGGGCAATGAGATACCGCCGGTCACAGATTCGGACCGTGGTCATGACATAAATCACCTCCCGAACGAGGTATATTATTTTCAACACATCCCCTACTTGCTTGTTTCAAGGGTGATATCTAAGCTTTTATTATCATTGCATTTTCAGTACTGGTTGAAGAAGGCGAAGCAGATCCGGTGTCCGGCTCCCCTGCCTGGAGAACCAGTCATCCCGCGCTTAGCGAAGATGCTAGAGCCGGCGCCTTACAAGGCACCAGAAAAGAAGGCCACAGGAAAGGCCAAGGGGGTCTGGAGTGGCCCCCGCAGCAAGGGCACTTTGGACGTGACGTCCAAAGACAAGACCCGTTCCCCTGCCGCCGAAGATGACGAGGAGTAGGAAAGTGACTCTCCCTTTCATGGGAGGAGGAAGAAGAGGGCGACCTCCACAACTCTGGAGGCGGAGGCGCCCAAGAAGGGGAAGGGCTCCCTCGCAGATAACTCCGCATGGGACGTCGACAACAGTCCGGAGAAACGCTCCTGCGCTAAGCCTTGGGCCACATCGTAAGTACTAAGACTTGTATCCACCCATAAAGTTTCTCCTCCTCACTGCATTGAGATAATTGGTTATGTTTTATTATAGTCCGCCCCACAATAGCTCACCGCGATCCTCGTTAGGAGGCTTGCTGGATTCAAAGGCGATGGCCAGCGATTCGCCGCCAGCCGCTCACTCCCCCAAGGCCAAGGATGATGTGGAGGTGCTATCCCGAAGTACTGTTCCAGGCGGGGGAGAGGCTCAGGAGGCGCCAGAAGGCAAAAATCCCGTCGTCGGACACTAAGGGGAATCAATCCCCATGGAGACTGGTGGGGAGGGCCGAACTCAGTTCGACCCTCAGCCGGACTCAATTTTGAAGACCGAGGCTGCTCCGGAATCTGGCACGCAGCCTCCTTTGGAAGAAGGGGGATGCCTGTTCCCCCGGTGACCCTTGTCCAACCAGGGCACCGGATAATCGGCTGGAAGCGCTGCGAAGCGCTTCCATTGTGGATGAGCACCGTGTCCTTATGGGCATGGTAATTAAAAGGGTTTAGTCTGCCAAAAGCGGACTAAACGATGCCTGCAGCAGCGCAAAAAAGGAGAAAATCCCAATATAGACAGTAGCCCCTGAGACACTGTCCAATGTTCGAAAAGAAACAGCTGGACAGAGGATCAATCTCCTGTTACAGGAGACTAACTAAATCTGTCTGAAATGTATGCACAGGCGTCGCTGTTGGCCACGGCCTCGCATACTGCCGAAGTCTCTAGACTAAAGGAGAAACAGGCGGAGGCCGAGGAGCTAGGCCGGGTGAAGAGGCAGCTCCAGGAAAAACAAGGTAAGTAATAACCTGTTATGGATTCGAAAAAAGGGGGAAAATGATATGCAATGATCGAAATACCATGATGTGAACAGAGGCGACGACCGAGGTCGAGGCCCTGAAAGCGGCCCTGGTCGAAGCCAAGGTGAAGGTTGTCAAGGAGCAGGCCGCCCATAAGAGGCTCAAGGCCCGGGTCAACGAAGTCCAACAAGAGCTCCAGGACGCGGTGAGGAAGTGCGAGACCTTGGAGCTCAATGTGTCGGCTCAAGAGGCTAAATTGTCAAGGTTCCTAAAAGTGTGGAGGTGGCCCAGAATTAAGCATAGGACGCCCTCCATGAGATCCAGGAGGCCAGGAAGATCTTGGTGGGTAAGGAATTCAATATGCAAAGCAGGAGTGTGAAGAGGAAATATCTTTTACTCACTCGGATTCAGAGTTCTCCAAGGGCCTTTGCTGATCTGCCATGCAGTGTGACAGACGCTGCGGAGTTCTTTCGAGCCGAAGAAGGGAGCTCCACGGAGAAGTTGTTATGGTCACAATATTGCACGCCAGAACATCCGGTACCCTTCAGCGATCAGATGAAACACATGGTTGAGCTGCACAAGATGGCCGAACAGGCCATGAGGGATATGATAATCCGGTTGTGGCCAGTTGAAGCTATTCCCAGCAGCTACTTCGGCCTCGTGAAGAAGCTGGTGGATGCCTGTCCTCGGCTGGATGTCATCAAGCAGTCCATCTGCATCGAGGGCGCGCGTATGGCCTTCTCTTATTGCAAGGTCTGGTGGGCGAAGCTAGACGATGTCAAGCTAGCGACCGGGGGGCCGCCGGAGGGCAAGGAGCACCGCACACCTGAGCGATACTTCAGCAATGTCTTAGAGGGGTCCGCATTGTTGCGGATCATTGTGTGAAGGACACCATCTTTGAATGAATGTATTCGAGCTCCCTCTGCCTTGTATGATGAAACAAAGTGTTTATGCAATATAATGCTTGTTATGTTTTTAAATTTTTACTTCCTGTGCAGCCGTGTTGTATGAAATCTGAGGGTTAACCAGTCGTCGGCTTCTGCCCCCATGTAGGTAGTACGGGGGTGTTCAGGATGGAATCTAAACAATCTTTATCCAATTAGATGGTCCTTGAAGGAGTTGTTTAGCACAACGAACCAGGCAACAAGACTATGCGACTGTAACGCCCTCACTTAGCCATAGGAGTGTGACAATAAAAACATGGGTGTAGCCCCTAGTATCCGAACTAGAGTGCTATAAGCATCTGATCGGGAAGTACCAATCCTTCGCGTAATGTGGAAGAAATCTCCAACAATTTGCAACCTCCGAATAGCTGACTGGCTCTCATCGCATCATGACAGTCTGTTTTCTGCTTTCTCTACTGAGGTGCTCCTTTGGATAAACCAAGGCACATTTGCAGTAGTTCTCCCTTTACTACCTTAGCCGATGTAGCGGACGTAAGGTAGAAAGCACAAGAGCCGGGCAACCCAACTATTGACCAAAGACATGATTCAGAGCCAATGCATATAATGCTAAATTCGGGGTGCCGAACTATACTTATAAAAAGTGTTCGGACTTTTGTTGATGTAATGTGGGGTGCTATGAAGCCCCTGGCAAGCATCGAGGGTACAAAAGTGTACAGGTGCTACCTGATAGGATTATCGATAGGGGAGCTGAGAAAAAATAGAAAGAAAATAGAAAAGGTACGAAGGTAAAAGCTGGAGTCCTACAACTCCAGCCGCAAACTGTTCTCATTGTAATTTAATTAGTATGTCAAAGCGCATTGATACAGGTAGTGCGATAAGCAACAAGCTATTTGACATGCCGAAACCAAGGGAGAGCTGCATGTGGGTCCTAAAAATAGGTAGGTTTGTCGTTAACGGAATCACCTAAGAAGTCCCCCATATGTCTGCATTTCTCGCCGTCTTGGTGTGTTTATCCTTCAAGAGGACCGACGACAAAACCACCAGACGGTGCCTGTGGGATTGAGACCTGAAAAGGAAACAAGTAAAACTGAAAGTATGTGTGTATCCGATGTCGGTTGAGCCGTACTATGAACCACAGGCTAGATATGCCTCCGTCGATGCCCATTGGATTTTGAGTGCGTAGTTATGTACACACGGCACGAATGCCACCACTTGATCGGAACTGCGACGGAGGCCGGATTGCTAGTCGAGCTCCTGACGAGAAGAGCTCTCCTGCTGCAGAGTAGTTCAGACCCTCTTAACGGTGTCCATGGGCTCGGCAGACGAATTAAGGTTCTGCTTGAGAAGGCCGCTCTGTACTTCTGGTGCTAGGGCAGTTGTGTGCTCTTCTGTACGGAGGGAGCATTCTGTATTTCCATTAACCGTTATGACACCGCGAAGATGGGCATCTTGAGCTTGAGATAAGCATAGTGTGCTACTGTGTCGAATCGAGCAAACGCGGTTCGTCCGAGCAGTGCATGATAGCTACTACGGAATGGGACCATATCGAAGATTAACTCCTCGCTTCTGAAGTTGTCCGGAGATCCGAAGACAACCTCTAATGTGATTGATCCTGTACAGCAGGCCTCTACGCCTGGTATGACTCCTTTAAAGGTAGTCCTTGTAGGCTTGATCCTTGATGGGTTAATGCCCATTTTTTGCATTGTATCCTCATAGAGCAGATTAAGGCTGCTACCTTCGTCCATAAGGACGCGAGTCAGGTGGAACCCATCAATTATTGGGTCTAGGACCAGTGCGGCTGAGCTGCCATGACGGATACTGGTCGGATGATCCCGGCGATCAAAGGTGATCGGGCATGACGACCATGGATTAAATTTTGGGGGGACTGGCTCTATCGCATAGACATCCCTGAGCGCACGCTTGCGCTCCCTCTTGGGGATGTGGGTAGCATATATCATGTTCACCGTTTTGACCTGAGGAGGAAACTTCTTATGTCCCCCTGTGTTCGGTTGCTAGGGCTCTTCGTCATCGTCCTCGCTTTGCGATCCCTTTTCCCTGTTTTCGGTGTTAAATTTGCCGGCCTGTTTAAAAACCCAGCAATCTCTATTTGTATGATTGGGTGGCTTGTCTGGGGTGCCCTGAATCTGGCACAGACGATCAACTATGCGGTCCAAGCTGGATGGGCCTGAATTGTTCTTTCGGAACGGCTTCTTCCGTTGACCCGACTTAGAGCCCGTGAATCCGGCATTGACTGTCGTGTCCTCGGTGTTATCACTGTTGTTTCAACGCTTGTATCGGTTGCGTCGAGACATGTCTTTGCTAGTTTTAGCTTCAGGGGTGCCGGCGTCCCTTGCGTTGTTTTTGCTACAGGCCAACCAACTGTCCTCGCCCGCACAAAAGCGGGTCATGAGTGCCGTGAGGGATGCTATGGATTTTGGCTTTTCTTGGCTGAGGTGGCAAGCGAGCCATTCGTCGCGGATGCTGTGTTTGAAGGCTGCTAGGGCTTCGGCATCCTGACAATCGACGATTTGGTTCTTTTTAGTTAAGAACCTAGTCCAAAATTTCCTGGCGGACTCTTCGGGCTGTTGAACTATATGGCTTAAGTCATCAGCGTCAGGAGGTCGAACATATGTGCCTTGGAAGTTGTCAAGGAAGGCAGACTGTTGAGCCAGTGCCGAGCTGGCCCCTTGAGTTTTAAAGGGAGGTATTTGATGGAGTGGAGGTCATCACCGTGGGCCATATGAATGTGGAGACTGAAGTCTTTGATCCACACCGCGGGGTCCGTGATTCCATCGTATTATTCTATATTCACGGGTTTGAACCCTTCTGGGAATTCATGATCCAAGACCTCATCGTTGAAGCAATGAGGGTGTGCGGCGCCTCTATACCGGTCCATATCGCGACGTAGCTCTGATGGAGTCCTTCTGCGGTTTTCATCCCGTGCATGACTAAGTTTGTCACGTCCGAAGAGGTGGCCGTCGTCGTGTGTGGAGGCGCGTCATCGCGTGTTGAGGCGCGTCCTCGCGGTCCATAGATTGATGTAGTATGTCCTGCTTTATTGTTCAGGTTTTGCTGGAGGTCATATGTATGACCGTGGGCTAATTTACCTCTACCTGTGCACTGAGGCAGGGTTGGCTGGTGTTCAATGTGAGTTGCCGTTTTGTCTCGACCACGTGGTGGTCGGTCAGCCGCATTGTACGATGGAGGTATGTAGTTCGGCGCCTCCTTGTCAAACTGAGGTAGCAATTTGCGCTTTGGGTAGCTTTTGGCTGGGTGCTTGTGGGCGTACTCTTCGGCTGCTAGGACATCCGTCCATTTATCATTGAGCAGCTCTTGGTCAGCTTGGAGCTGCTGCTGCTTCTTTTTCAGGCTCCTTGCCATTGCGATTAGCTGGCGCTTAAAGCGCTCCTGCTCAAGAGGTTCCTCAGGCATGATTAAGTCGTCGGTGCCGAGGCTCACCTCATCTTCGGAGAGTGGAAAATAACTTCCGTCCTCTGAGTCTTCGTGTGTGGCCTGCTTGCCAGGGCTAGCCTGCCCATCTTCCTGTTCATCTTGTTCATTAGTTGTTTCAACGGGGTTTTCATTGTCTTCGGCACCTTCTGGAGTATTACCTTCTCCTGTGTCGGTGTTGCTGTCTTTACTGCGGCGTGACTTAGAGCGGCGCCGCTGACGCCGGTGCTTGGATTGTATTTTAGAAGGTTTATCCTCGGCTAGATCTTCCTTGTCATTGCCGTTGTTCTCCTTTTGTGCATCCACCATGTATACATCATACGAGGAAGTGGCCGTCCAGCGTCTGGTGAATGGCGGGTTCTGGGCCTCCTCTTCTCTGGCATCGTCGTCCATACCTTCGATGTCCTCGGAGTCGTAATCAAGTGTGTCGGTCAAATCCTCAACCATGGCGATGAAGTGGGTGGCGGGTGGGAAGCAAAATTCTCCACTGTCAGACCCTAGTTCGAACCGGATATAGTTTGGCTGTGAGTCCTCTGCCAAGGACAGGTTCTTTAACGAGTTTAGCATATTGCCCACAGGCAAGTGCTGGAATATGTCTACGGCGCTGAATTCGAAGATCGACAAACGGTCAAGCTCGGCATCTGTGGGCTCATGTGGTTCGGAACTTATGACCAGAGACGAGTCCAGAGTTCCACTGACAAAAACATCGTGAGAGGTTAAGTCTATGTGTGGCTACAACGACGTGGAATCTGTGGCCTCGGTGGTGGGGTTGATCCTCCCCTCCTTGGATGGCGCAGCTTTCTCCGGATCTAGGGCCAAATCGGTTACAGGGGCAATCTCCTAGATGCGGCCAGATGTCAGATTTAGGTCATGATCATCGGGGTGACCGGGAGCAGCTACCGCGGTCTCGAATCCGGCAAAGATCAAGTCTCCACAGATGTGCACAATGTAGTTCAAGCTCCCAAATCTGACCTGATGGCCAGGGGCGTAGCTTTCGATCTGCTCCAGATGGCCAAACGAGTTGGCCCGCAGTGCGAAGCCGCCGAACACGAAGATATGTCCGGGGAGAAAAGTTTCTCCTTGGACGGCGTCTTTATTGACGATTGAAGGGGCCATCAAACCTTTTAGCGACAGCACAGAGGAACTCTCAATGAAAGCACCAATATCGGTGTCAAAACTGGCGGATCTCGGGTAGGGGGGCCGAACTGTGCGTCTAAGGTCGATGGTAACAGGAGACAAGGGACACAATGTTTACCCAAGTTTGGGCCCTCTCTATGGAGGTAATACCCTATGTCCTGTTTGATTGATACGGATGAATATGAGTATTACAAGAGTTGATCTACCTCGAGATCGTAATGGCTAAAACCCTAGAGGTCTAGCTTGTATGGCTATGATAACAAGTATGTCCTATCCGAACTACGTCCTTCGGTTTATTTAGACACCGGAAGGATCTAGGGTTACCCAAGGTCGGTTACAAAGAAGGGAATCTACATATTCGGTTGCCAAGCTTGCCTTCCACGCTAAGGAGAGTCCCATCCGGACACGGGCGCAGTCTTCGGTCTTCGTATCTTCACAGCCCATTAGTCTGGCCCATGGCCAATAGGCCGGATGCCCAAGGACCCCTTAGTCCAGGACTCCCTCATCCCTCTCCACCCGTTCATCCGCGGACTAATGTTTTACTACAGGCTGGACTTCCATGATCTAGCCCCCAACTTTATCCTCAACATCTCGGCATTTATAGTCGTTTGCGAGGCCTTTCTCCGTATCCCACCTCACTTCGGCCTATGGCTGAAGACCTTCAATGTAAAGAGAAAGGTGGTGAGAGGCCAACAAGGAGAGTGCGAAGGCGCCATGGTGGGCAAGATGCCCAATGCCACATGGCCCGAAGGCTCCTTCGTGGAGATGGTGAAGCGGTAGCAGTCGGGGTGGTTCTACATCACCGAGCCACGCGACACCAACTGGGCGACGGCCCCCGAATTCTGATCCGGAGTTCCAATGCGGCTCACCTCCTGGAAAGAGAAGGGTCTAACCTGGGGTTCTTCGAACGAGCTAACTGGGCTCCTCACGTGCATCCAGAACATGATAACCAAGAGAATCAAACTTGTCAACGTGATCCAGGTTATGCTCATTATCCGGATCCTTTCATGCCAACGCCGAACTTGCTATTTGTGGGAGTTCAATCCGGCCAAGCACCAGACACTGCTAGAGCTCTTCGGCACGACCCACGAAGACATTTGGAAAGTGCTCTTCAAGGCCGGCGAGACACCACCGCCTATGACCGAGGATCGCAGGCTTAGCTTAAAACGCCAGGCTAATTTGGTAAGTTCTTTCATGTTTTCAAGGTATAGCCTTTACTGGCGTATTTTGAGAAGGAGTCTAAGCCTTCCTATCAATTTTTTTAGGCCTGGATAGACATAACGGGGCGGATTAACTGTCCGGCTCCGCTGCCCGAAGACCAAGAAACCCAACTTCTGATGAAGATGTTGTTTCCGGCGCCTTATGATGTGCCGGAGAAGAAGGCCAAGAAAACGGCCAAGGGGCCTGGAGTGGCCTTCGCCGAAAAGGCGCTTCGGACGTGGCATCCGAAGACGAGACTCAGCCTTCGGCTGCCGAAGACGACGACGACGAGGAGGAAGAAAGCGACTCCCCCTGGGGGAGGAAGAAAAGGGGGCCTCCCCAAATTTGGAGGCGAAGGCGCCCAAGAGGGGGAAGGGCTCCCTTGCGGATAACTCTGCATGGGATGTCGATAGCAGTCCGGAGCGAATGCCCCGGACCAAGCCTCGGGCTGCCTCGTAAGTACCAAAAACCTTATGCACGTCCAAATGCCTGGCCTTTCCATTTTGTAATATTAATATGTTTAAATTATGCCATCGCAGTCCGGCCCGCGACAGCTCCCCGTGATCCTCGACAAAGGGTTCGCTAGATTCAAAGGAGATGACTAGCATGTCACCGCCGCCCTCACTCTGTCTCGGCCAAGGGTGACGACGAGGTGGTGTCCCAAAGGACCTTCCCGGACCGGGGGGAGGTTTCGGAGATCGTCGGTGTCACATCCCTACTTCTGGTTTGCTCTAGGTTAGCTAGTCTTGTGTTGCATCATGTTTAAATTTCTCTTAAACCTGAAATGGAGATCAATAAACCCCAGCACCCCCCTGAAAATACCAGGTTCAACTGAAAAACATTTCAATGAATCCAAAATGCCCTTCACAAAAGTTCATCATTTTTGAATTGGTCTAGAACCTCTCCCAAAAATGGTGCACATTTTCTAGGCCATTCTAGATTTTTGAATTAAATTATATAGTATTGCATCTGGGCATTTAATTGCTAATAATATTTTAAATGCTCAAATAATCACAAATTGAAATGTTTGCTGTTGGAAATATTCCAAATAGTGACATGGAGCAGTTTCATGATTTTTGGAGTTACCCTGTCATTTTTAATAAAGCCAAACGAAATTACAGAAAATAGAAAACATAAAAGGAATGATAGAGAGGGGAGAAAACCTTACCTGGTGCTTACCTCCTGGCAGCCCACCTGGCCCAACTCCAGCTGGCCCAGTGTGGTTGGGCTCAGAACGGACAACAGACGGAACTGGGGAAACCCGGACGGATGCAAGTTGTGAAAACATGATGATGCAATGCACATGATGACATGACAAGATGCAACACGCAAGCGAATGACATGGCAACAACAGCAAATAACTGGACGACACCTGCCGCAATGATCTCGGGGCGTTACAACACTCCACCACTACGAGAGGATCTCGTCCCGAGATCTAGAATGGCACCGGGAGGACAACAGAAGAGAATGAGAAGAGGTAAAACTAAGTTGCTTATTTGACCAATGAGTGAAACCAAAGAACCTTGAAAATGTTAAGCCATTTTGAGAAAAGAATACAACAGAGATGACGAAGTTGAAAACACTCCATTTTAAAAGAGGAACAAGGGAGAACAACTTCGGGCAGCACTCCGATTGAAAAGAAAAGGAATTGAATAAGAACTTGGCCAGATGAGAACATACTTGATGAGATCACCAACACCTTGTCTACGGAACTATTGAAAGAATGGCACAATTGTAAGAAAGATCTCATACAGCACTCCAGTTGAGAAGGGAGTCAAGATTTGATAAGATGAGAGAGCTCGAATGAAAACACGACACTCCGATTGGATGGATAAGCAAAAGAAAGAACATGAACTTCACAATACGAGATGATGAGTTGAAAAGAGCAACATCAGAATTCCTCCGGATGAAAGAATCAAAGGTAGATCATCGAAACAAAAGAACGGAGAAGAAAATGACAACTCATACCACAATTGAACTTGGAAAGCATCCTTAGGAGAGGGGTCGAACGGAGTTGTTGGAAACCCAACAACGAAAAGATAGGCTTGAAGTGGGCTTATGGAAAACATCTCGAAATCTTGAGGTGAAATTCTGCCACTCACGGAAAAAAAGAATTGGATTGGTATGAACAAAGAGACGAGAAAGCTATTTCACCGGGAGGATAGATGAAGAACTTGGGTCATTTATGAGCACCATATAGCAACAATCCTTAGGGAAAGCTTTAGGTGAAAATATTACCCTAGATAACTCGAATGGCGAGATTGATGGATTTAAAATATCTCATTCTTGATAACTTGTGAATCACGGAGCACGACGGGAAATTATCACGAATGACATAATACCACCTCCAATGATACGGTTGAAAGAATTGCACTTTGAAATGCAAGATAAAGAATGCTTGAGCTCCTCTGAAAAGAATCTTGATGAACACTTTGAGAAGGAAAGAGAAGTTGAAAACACAAGGTGAAACCTTGCAATGATTTAGATGAAGCTTTGCGACGAGATAAAGTGGAAACTTGGAACTCTGGAAAAGAAAAGATGAAACAAGTGAAACCGAGAATTTTGATGAACCTCCGGAATAAGGAATTGAATTTACTCGATGAAATAAGAATAAGAATTATATTATGTTTATCCTTCACCAATTTAAATTGATGACAAGTAACGGATTTGGCATACTACTTATTCTCGTAGAAAGGATTAAGATAGATATAGCGCCAACTTGAAGAGGTCTTCAACGAACCACCGATAGGATTTGGAGACAACGAATGAATTGATATGAAAACGAAGGAAGAAGAAACTTGAATGACCCACCGTAATAATTGAAAATGAACGAAGGAAAGATAAAGAAACACCGGGAAGAGTTAGAGAATGAATGAAGATACTTCAGGGAATTTGATATATGAGAATGAATAGATCACAAAATGATAAGAGAATACTTTAATGATGCACCGGTAAGATTTGGAGAATGATAGCTGAAAGCTGAGAATGAATAAACCTGAAATGATGGACTCCATATAATCAAACTGAGAAGACTCTTGAATTGCTTCGGATGTGTGAAAAGAATTTTCACAATTGAAAACAATTATGAGAGGATGGCAACAAACTAGAATCACAAATCAGCGAGAGAATTGACAAGATTGAGAGAGAAAAAATCTTCTTCGTTCTTCAAATGTTGAGAATGACAATGAGAAACACCACCAAGAATTATTTAGACACTCTGGAAGAATCAAAACAAAGAGGTTGAGCCAACGATGAAAAGAATTCGACAGATCTTGGAGAAAAGCATTTGACTGATGATAACTCATTCTTACGTCAAACTTCAAAAAGAAATTTGAGGATAGCTCCGGGAAAATAAGAAGAGTCAGGTAAGATCCTGAGAAAAGACCTGTGGGTTAGGGCCCACTCAAAAGAAACACCATTGAATGATTTGAAGGAGAGATTGCACCGGTTGAAATAAATGACTTGAATGAGATAACAACCTCGAAAGATCTTGAATGAATGCAGAGTGGAAAACACGAATCTTCGAGATATCTTGAGCACTCCGGAACAATTAAATAGCGAGAAGTGAGTGAATATGAGGTGCACCGGCATGAGAAGGTATTTGAAATGAGGAAAAAGGGATATGATATCAACACCGAAAGCTTGATTTGAAACCACCGGAGATGAAAAGAATGAAGAATGACGAACTAGAAGCTCTGTTAGTATATTCATGAGAATCACCGGATAAGAACATTGAAGGAAAAGAATGGAGAGGCTTCACATCAATAAGATGGATACTCGATTAAGAAATCTGAGTCCTTAAAGAAAAACAAGGGAGGGAGGGTGGGAAAAAACAAAGACAATTTGGGATGGATGAAACAAACACCATTGAGAAACTTAGAATTGATCTTGCGGATGTGGAATGATCGGATTCACTTGAAAAGAAACATGCCGGTTGAAAAGGATTGACATGACAATCTCGATTATCATGAAGGATTAGTATTCACATCGGAGTATGAGAACACCGTTTAGGAAAGGTATGGAATCAACACTTGGCATTGAAGCAACTCGAATACCACAACTCAAAACAAAACAAAGGATTGGCTTGCAGAATAAGCCGGAACAAACATATGATAGAGATTTCCTCCGAAGTTTTCGTGGTGGGGCCTACACGGGCTTGATCGTACAACACCATCATGTACAAGGCAGTGCACATGACATACGAAGCGTCCCCGAGTCGGCATAGCCAAGGACTCTTTAAGACACAACGAGACCACTGTAAAACCGACCGTGAATAGGCGGATGTCACATCCCTAGCTGCTGGTAGTGCTCTAGGCTAGCTTCATGTGTGCATCATGTCTATATTTTCGAAACTTGAACTGAGGAATTTTGGAAGCCTCAAAAACTTAAATAAAAGAGGGGCAAAAACCCTAGAAATCTCATTCATTGCTCCAAAATGCTCTTCTTAAATGTTTGATAATTTTTGGTAAGGGTTCTGGTCCCAACCAAAATATTGAACATTTTTAAGGAATTATTTTTGGGACTTTGGATTTAATTCATTAGCTATTTGAATTTGAGTTATATTCATATAATTAGAATATAATTTCAAATACCCCTGAAATATTTTATAAGCTTTTGGAAAAGTCCATCTAGCAATATAAAATATTCAGAGGAGTTTTTGGCATTGTTTGAATTATTTTTAAATTCAAAACAGTGGCAAAACAGATTAAATAAAAGAAAACAGAACTGAAATAGAAATAATAGAAAGGGAGAGAAGGCCCCCTGGGCCACCTACCTGGCGCCACTTACCTGGCCCAGCTCCCCCAACGGCCCAGCCCACCGCCGCCCCCCTCCTCTGTCGTCTTCCTCCCTGCCAGGAGGACGGACACCGCGACACCGCCGCGCGCGCCGCCTCCACCCTGCTCGGCCACCTCCTGCTTCCCCCGGCCTCCCTAGCGACGCCACGACGAGGCCTCGTGTCCCCTCGCTCCTCTTCCTCCTCCGCTGCATCCCCTCTCTCCTCTGCTCCCTCTCTATCGCCCGGACCGAACGGAGCCGCCGCCACCGACGAGCTCCCTCGCGGCCACCGCCACCCCCTCTCCTCCCCGACGCGCTCCCGAGCTCCGCCGGTCCTCCCTCATCCTCCTCGTCGTCTCACGCGACCAGAAGACCCCCTGGATGCCCAGCAGCGCCGTCGCCGACGCCATCTTCGTTCCCTGCACCGACGGCCGCCGTCGACCGATTTGTCGTCACCAGGCCGTCCCCGAGGCCGCTGAGATCACCTACGACCCCGCCGTGAGCTCCTGATCATCCTCCCCCTCTCCGTTTTCTCTCTAGCATGCCGTAGCCGCCGCGCCTCTCTCCCCCGACAGCACGTCGCCGCACGAGCTCATCGTCGACGAGGCTCCAGTGGCCATTTGGTCCCGTGCGTGCCTCCGTTGGGTTCGTGAGCTCTCGTAGAACGCGTAGGTGCTAACCGTGGACCCTCCCGTGCATGGTGTCGTCGTTTCCATCGACGCCCGAACTCCGGCCGCCGCTAAAGCTCGTCGCCGACCACTCTCCGGCCACTCCCCGGCCGCGCCACCACCCTGGTTGGATGCAGACGAGCGTCCGCATCCCGTAGTCGTGCTCCGCGCGCCAAACGGCGCTCTGTAGGCCATTTCCGCAGTGCACCACCGTGTCGGGACTCACCGGCGGCTAAACGCCGGCGACCGTTGACCCTTGACCGGCGTGGGTTGACCCACTGCCCGGTTTGACCCTCCCCTCTCTCTCACTGACGTGTGGGCCCAGCCCCCCTGTTTAATTAGTACCAGGTTAAGTTAGTGTTAACTAACTTAGTTAAGTAGATAGGACACTGACATGCGGGCCCAGGCTCTAATTAAACTTAGGTTAGTTAACTGTGTCACTGACGTGTGGTCCCCACACGTCAGGTTTGACCTGGACCCGCCCTGTTGACCTGATGACGTCAGGGTGAGGTCATGCTGACGCAATATTCATTTTCTGGAATTTAGTTTATTTTATTATATTCAGGAAATTCCAGAAAATAGCTAAAACTTCTAAAAATCATAGAAATTCAACCGTAGCTCCAAATTAAATAATTTATATATGAAAAATTATCAGAAAAATTCAAGGAATCCATCTGTACCATTTTCATGCATGATGGAACAACTTATAGCTGCTGTTTAGCACAAATCAATTAAATGGCATTTGAATAATCACATATGGAGTTTAAATTTGAATCTTGTATTCAAACCAACTTCATTTAATCTGTTGCTAGTTGCATTAGCTCAAAACACATTCATTTTGCCATGTCATGATCATGCATCATATTGTGCATTGCATTGATTGTGTTCCCTTCTATGTTGCCGGTAATTGTCCCCTCTCGATAGACGTGATACCGATGATGTGATCGTTGACACTGATGAAGACTCAATGCTATCTTCAGAAGTGCCAGGCAAGCAAAACCCCCTTGTTCATTCCGATAAAATCCCACTCTCTCGCTCCTGCTCTCTTTTACTGCATTAGGACAACATCGATTCATCTGTTACTTGCTGCGGTAGCTGAACCCCTTTATCCTCTGCATGACCTGTCATTCCACAGTAATTAGATGAAACCCACTAGCATGAGTAGGAGTTGTTTGAGCCCTGTTGTGCCTACTCATTCATGCTTGCTTGTCATGCCTGCTACTGCTTAGAGTTGAGTCAGGTCTGATTCATCGGGGATGAATCAGAGGCGTGTGAACATGTCCTACTGTGTGTGAGCTAAGTGTGTGAACACGATTTGGTAAAGGTAGCGGTGAGAGGCCATGTAGGAGTACATGGTGGGTTGTCTCATTGCAGCCGTCCTCAGGAACTGAGTTCTGTGTTTGTGATCCATGACCAGCTACTACCACACATTGGAATGCTTAAGTGCCCCTCTCGGCTTATTAATCAACTTGATCTCTGTCCAGGAGTTGCAACTAGTTTCTGGTGTTTGTAGGTAGTGTTAGTAGTCTACCAAGTGGCACCCGGTACAGGTGGGCTTGGGACAGACTAGGCACAGTGGCACGGTGTACCAAGTGGCACCCGGTTGGTGGGCTTGGGAACCCTGCACACATTGTTTGGGGCCGTAAGTGACACCCCGGCCGGATCTCCTTGCGGATGGAACCTGAATAGGCGATAAACCTGGACTAGAGACTTGTTCGGTTAGTCAGGTCGTGGCCGACTCCCTCGCCCGGCTTCCGCTTGAAGGTTGCCGAGGTACATGACGTGTACAGGGCGGTAAGTGGCGAGAGCGTGTGTGAAGAAGTACACCCCTGCAGGGTTAACATCATCTATTCGAATAGCCGGATTCCTCGGATATGGAAACGTGGACCCCTTGCATAGTTCATAGACAAGTGAAAGTGGATACTCTAAAATACGCAAGATAAGCGTGAGTGCTATGGATGGCGTTCTCGTAGGGAGACGGGAGCGGATCCATAGTGGTGTATTGATATGGTGAATATGTGGACTCGTGTGCGCCACCTCAAAAGAGTTACTTGCAGTCGTAGTTCAGGATAGCCACCGAGTCAAAGCTGGCTTGCTGCAGTTAAACTCCACCACCCCCTTTGTTGATAATGATGCATGCGTAGATAGATCTGATGTAAGTTTTGCTGGGTACATTTGTACTCACGTTTACCTATTTTATGTTTTTGCAGAGAGACTTCAGTCTCACTAGTAGTTCCGCTTGGACTTCGACGTTTAGCTTGATACCTCAGCTACGATCTTGTGCCCTCGGCAGGATCTGGTAGATAGTCAGGCTTCCCAGCCTTTTTCATTTATAGATGTCTGTACTCAGACATGATAGCTTCCGCATATCGAGCATATTGTGTGTATGTTATTGAAATGCTTGGTATGTGTGGGATCTGACTATCTAGTTGTTTATCTTTAGTAGCCTCTCTTACCGGGAAATGTCTCCTAGTGTTACCGCTGAGCCATGGTAGCTTGCTACTGCTCTGGAACACTTAGGCTGGCCGGCATGTGTCCTTCTTCGTTCCTGTGTCTGTCCCTTCGGGGAAATGT
This sequence comes from Triticum dicoccoides, assembly GCF_002162155.2. Lineage (NCBI taxonomy): Eukaryota > Viridiplantae > Streptophyta > Magnoliopsida > Poales > Poaceae > Triticum > Triticum dicoccoides. Next base: position 281,546,307 of record NC_041390.1, read on the forward strand.
CACGCTTTGAGTACCGGAGTCCTGTTAGCCCGCTACAGCCCGGTTTACCGGAGTCCTGCTAGCCCAGTGCTACAGCCCGGACCCACTTGCTGATGACCGACACGTTCGAAGCTGGGTCATGAATGCCTGTCCCTGTAAGTCTGTGCCACTTTGGGTTTACGACTAGTCATGTCAGCCCGGGCTCCTTATCATATGGATGCTAGCGACACTATCATATACGTGAGCCAAAAGGCGCAAACGGTCCCGGGCAAAGGTAAGGCGACACCCGTGGGGATACCGTGCGTGAGGCCGCAAAGTGATATGAGGTGTTACCGGCTAGATCGATGTGACATCGAGTCGGGGTCCTGACAGCGTTGGTATCAGAGCCTGACTGCCTGTAGGATTACCAAGCCAAACTGGTCGAAGTTGAGTCTAGAAATGCTTTAGTTATATGTAAGGGAATTGATTGTGGGATGGAACGTAAGGCTCTTTTTACTCCTTATACCTTATGCCCTTCTGATCTGAGTCATCATCTTATCTTCTACGGGGATTAAGAACTAGGCTATCTCTTCTTTCTATCAGGATCACGTGTTACTAATCCGTAGACTTATAAGATTGTTGATTCAAGCCTCAGTTCAGCTCCTACTACTTCCGTATGTTAACTGTTGATCTCGAAACCTTGATATTGTGCTTCTGAGTGGTTATGCCACCATTTTTGTGGATGTCTCAAATCTTTTCTGAGCATTTACAGCCGTTATGCTGTCCGAGTCATTCCAGGTTTCTAAATAGTCTGATGCATTTGCAAAATCCGTTCCCTCTGGTTTCGATGTTCCTTTATGCCAGCTCACTCACACTAATTGTTGAGTTGAGGTATTCTATTGCCTTGACATTATGTTGGAGTTACTATTATGGCCCTAGGTGTTTAGGGAATCATCTAGTAATTTAGCCATGATTTGTGTTCCCAGTGTGATGATACTGGCCATCATTCTCGAAAGCATCCCGTGATGCTACTTAGTAGTAGGTATTCTACTCCTGGGTTCTGAACCCGAGATTCACTCTACCTACTTCATGTTGATAGTAATTGCTAGTGCCTTTAGGATATTAGTAACCTTTGCGATAGTCCTTGAAGTCCGTGGTATCTTCTTCTTCCAAATACCATGAACTACTTATGGCAGATGTTTATTGGATCAAAAAAAATCACAATTAGAGTACTCTTGAGGAGTTCTCCATTCATAAATCGTGACTCTGCCAGTTCTACCTTTCTGCATGGGTTATCCGGAAGAAATATGTTGAACTTCGTTCGACATGCTAATCCATGCATCCACAACTCAGAAAATCATATGTTCTTTTGAGTTGTCCCATCTTAGTTGTTTCCGACCCTCGCCTATCAATTGATAGTCAACAGTATGCGTGCGTTCGTTTATCGATGCCTATTACTTTTGTGGTCCGTCAAGCCATTCTATCGCGGAATGACTAGGAGAAACAAACTTCAGTACCTCATCCATATCTAGGATTGGGTCAAAGTAGTTGTATTCCGCAGATCAAATGCCAATCCAGCTTTTGCTCTGTTCTACCTTGGAGTATTACCATCTTTTATATCGGGATTGTTATAGGAATTGCACACCATCCTATGAACTCTTGGTACAGTGATACTTTTGCCATCATTGTTCATTCCTCGGTTCCTGTGTTATTGTAACCGGAATGCCGACAAATGAATCATGGCGTGTGAAATCAATACTGCTAGCAACTCTGTTGCTTGGTAGTTAAAGGATAATAATTTCATTCTTAGCGTGTTGGTTCTTGAATCATCATTCTAAGACTGATCGTGCTATCTAGTCCTTATTTCCGGTGCACCCTTCGATTGATGAGTTAGGATCTTGTCAAGTCCTCACTCATTTGATCATATCGTCTTGCCCTCAAAAGCAAGATTGTTCTCGAGCTTAGTAATATATCGGTGGTTCGTGAATTTTCCGAGGATCTTCTCGAAAGTATCACCAGGTTGTCACCTGACTGTTATGTTAAGCTCGTGATCAAGTTGGTTTATCCTGTAAACCACCCTTTCTCCAAGAATCCGTGTTGGATACCCCTGAGCTAGTTGGTTAAGCTATGCATCAACTTGGAGAGTTGGAAGATAGAAGCTTGTCCGATATAGTTCATTATAAGGGATGTCTTGTATGTGTGTTGAAGAAAGTTGATATTTTCATCGACTGAACCTCGTGATCAGTTAATGGACCTATCATTTTATCCAACCTTTGATTAGAGTATGGGCTATCATCCAATCAGACCAGAACCAACGATATTCGTAATGTTGTCTTACTCGTGGTTGATCCCTTGAGCATACACCATTATATCTTTTGGGTCTGACCAATGCTATCACTTGTTCACTTAACTATGGAATTCCTTTTAAAAGGAAACCCGGAAGAATTGTTGTTGAGCCCATTGACAACATCCTTATCTCCTCCATGATTTTGTTGAACATTAAGCTAGTGTTGGAAACTTTTGAAAGCATTTCTTCATGCTAACTCATGAAGTATTTGTTTGATGAAAGGAGTGACTTCCTCTTATACACGTGCATTTGGTGAAAGTTGCCGCCGTGGATTTGAGAAAGTTAGTTTTGCTTCCTCTGGAATCATCCCAAGTCAGTCATGCATACGTGCGAAGTATTCTGTGGTTTGGAGACTTGCAACCTTCATTCCATATGTGTTCCGAGCACACCAAGCCACTGATTGAGTTGTTCAAAGATAAAGGAGTCTGTCCAAGGTGAACTCTTTGGACTTCCACGCATGGAGACTTCGATGTCATTAATGATGGTTCCCCCTCCTGAACTCGGTAGTGTTTTATTATAAGACTACTTTGTGGTCATGCTTGTCTGGGACAACGTGTTCACATGTTTGTAGCAGAACCAGCTCATGTTTTGGAGCTTGCTACCGTAGTTCATCTCCCGAGAATCCCGCAACGTCATCTCGTCGATTTGTGTTGCAAACTTTCATTTTTCTTCCTAGACTCGATGGGTCTGGAATATTCTGACACCAACCAGATCTGAATCTCAGGCAGATATGATGGTTGGAACATTTCCCCAAGAACTATAATATTGGTTCCTCGATAACTGGTAAGGTGGATGTCGTGGCCAGCACCACCCAGCCGAAAGACCTATTATTGTAGTATCTTGATTGAAGAAGTTGGCCACCTCCCCATAAGGATTTCGTAGGATTTACCTCTGTAACTGTTCCTTATGGATTCTATTGCTCCCGAAGTCCGACCTTTTACTTGATGTTCTAGTTATCAAACCATATCTATGAATGGGATACACTAGCACATCAAGGAGAACATTAGAAGCGGAGTGCTAAATGTCTCTCGGTCGATCATCCAGATTTTATTCCCTTGGCCTCGCTAAGAAGAAATCTGAGAAGTGTTATCTTCCTTTGCATCTGCATCATCCATCATCATTCATCATGGTAGCAAGTTGTGTTGCCAGGATCCTTGACACGGATGTTGGTAAAACCTTGATGAATATGGAAATGCTCAAGTTCTTGAGAGCACGCACAAGCGCTACGTGTTACCATTGGCACTAACTGGGTTTGCTCTCAGTTTCCTCGGCAATGCTATGACCTATTCAAACAGTGAATTCACTCTCTAATGTTGGGTTCTTCCCCAGTTACCAGAATCATTCCCAGCATTTGCATTTTGTTCCCAGCTTGCACCGCCAATGTGCCATTCTACCATGGGTCTCTTCCATTTCCGGTGGTAAGCAAATTTATCCATTACGTTGTCTTCAACAAGGTAATCCACATCATCCAAGTCCGAGTATGCCATTCTACCGACCCCCTCCAAACGATCGCTCGAGAATTGCCTTAGGCTGGTTTAAAGAGTTTCAATGATCTCTGAATCAAAAGTAATTCTTTTTGCCACTTAAGGTACTAATCTACGAATCACCCTCCTCCAGGATGTTCCGCTGTGGTATCATGGCAACTCAACTCCTCGCTACGTGGACAATCGTTTACCACCTTCTTAAGTGTGGAATTGTTGTCCACCTAGTGGACCTTCGTCATCCGTTTCTTTCCACCCCTCTTGATGTGTATCTCATGTCTCAAACCGAGAGATGGTCCTATGTCTCATTCCGTGAGTTGTTCGATCTTCGAGAAGATCGACCCTTCTAGAGTCTCCTTCTTCCCTCCATGTCATATTGACAGGATTTCTCAGAGCAAGACTTCAAGACAATGATGGTGATCGAATCAACGTTCCTATGAAGTGCAACCTGGATCGTGAAGATTATACTAGTCTGCGTTACCCTTCACCTTACCCCACGCATGAATCTCGAGACGAGATTCTTGTTTAGTGGGGGTGAGTTGTCACATCCCTAGCTGCTGGTAGTGCTCTAGGCTAGCTTCATGTGTGCATCATGTCTATATTTTCGAAACTTGAACTGAGGAATTTTGGAAGCCTCAAAAACTTAAATAAAAGAGGGGCAAAAACCCTAGAAATCTCATTCATTGCTCCAAAATGCTCTTCTTAAATGTTTGATAATTTTTGGTAAGGGTTCTGGTCCCAACCAAAATATTGAACATTTTTAAGGAATTATTTTTGGGACTTTGGATTTAATTCATTAGCTATTTGAATTTGAGTTATATTCATATAATTAGAATATAATTTCAAATACCCCTGAAATATTTTATAAGCTTTTGGAAAAGTCCATCTAGCAATATAAAATATTCAGAGGAGTTTTTGGCATTGTTTGAATTATTTTTAAATTCAAAACAGTGGCAAAACAGATTAAATAAAAGAAAACAGAACTGAAATAGAAATAATAGAAAGGGAGAGAAGGCCCCCTGGGCCACCTACCTAGCGCCACTTACCTGGCCCAGCTCCCCCAACGGCCCAGCCCACCGCCGCCCCCCCTCCTCTGTCGTCTTCCTCCCTGCCAGGAGGACGAACATCGCGACACCGCCGCGCGCGCCGCCTCCACCCTGCTCGGCCACCTCCTGCTTCCCCCGGCCTCCCTAGCGACGCCATGACGAGGCCTCGTGTCCCCTCGCTCCTCTTCCTCCTCCGCTGCATCCCCTCTCTCCTCTGCTCCCTCTCTCTCGCCCGGACCGAACGGAGCCGCCGCCACCGACGAGCTCCCTCGCGGCCACCGCCACCCCCTCTCCTCCCCGACGCGCTCCCGAGCTCCGCCGCTCCTCCCTCATCCTCCTCGTCGTCTCACGCGACCAGAAGACCCCCTGGATGCCCAGCAGCGCCGTCGCCGACGCCATCTTCGTTCCCTGCACCGACGGCCGCCGTCGACCTATTCGTCGTCACCAGGCCGTCCCCGAGGCCGCTGAGATCACCTACGACCCTGCCGTGAGCTCCTGATCATCCTCCCCCTCTCCGTTTTCTCTCTAGCATGCCGTAGCCGCCGCGCCTCTCTCCCCCGACAGCACGCCGCCGCACGAGCTCATCGTCGATGAGGCTCCGGTGGCCATTTGGTCCCGTGCGTGCCTCCGTTGGGTTCGTGAGCTCTCGTAGAACGCGTAGGTGCTAACCGTGGACCCTCCCGTGCACGGTGTCGTCGTTTCCATCGACGCCCGAACTCCGGCCGCCGCTAAAGTTCGTCGCCGACCACTCTCCGGCCACTCCCCGGCCGCGCCACCACCCTGGTTGGATGCGGACGAGCGTCCGCATCCCGTAGTCGTGCTCCGCGCGCCAAACGGCGCTCTGTAGGCCATTTCCGCAGCGCACCACCGCGTCGGGACTCGCCGGCGGCTAAACGCCGGTGACCGTTGACCCTTGACCGACGTGGGTTGACCCACTGCCCGGTTTGACCCTCCCCTCTCTCTCACTGACGTGTGGGCCCAGCCCCCCTGTTTAATTAGTACCAGGTTAAGTTAGTGTTAACTAACTTAGTTAAGTAGATAGGACACTGACATGCGGGCCCAGGCTCTAATTAAACTTAGGTTAGTTAACTGTGTCACTGACGTGTGGTCCCCACACGTCAGGTTTGACCTGGACCCGCCCTGTTGACCTGATGACGTCAGGGTGAGGTCATGCTGACGCAATATTCATTTTCTGGAATTTAGTTTATTTTATTATATTCAGGAAATTCCAGAAAATAGCTAAAACTTCTAAAAATCATAGAAATTCAACCGTAGCTCCAAATTAAATAATTTATATATGAAAAATTATCAGAAAAATTCAAGGAATCCATCTGTACCATTTTCATGCATGATAGAACAACTTATAGCTGCTGTTTAGCACAAATCAATTAAATGGCATTTGAATAATCACATATGGAGTTTAAATTTGAATCTTGTATTCAAACCAACTTCATTTAATCTGTTGCTAGTTGCATTAGCTCAAAACACATTCATTTTGCCATGTCATGATCATGCATCATATTGTGCATTGCATTGATTGTGTTCCCTTCTATGTTGCCGGTAATTGTCCCCTCTCGATAGACGTGATACCGATGATGTGATCGTTGACACTGATGAAGACTCAATGCTATCTTCAGAAGTGCCAGGCAAGCAAAAACCCCTTGTTCATTCCGATAAAATCCCACTCTCTCGCTCCTGCTCTCTTTTACTGCATTAGGACAACATCGATTCATCTGTTACTTGCTGCGGTAGCTGAACCCCTTTATCCTTTGCATGACCTGTCATTCCACAGTAAATAGATGAAACCCACTAGCATGAGTAAGAGTTGTTTGAGCCCTGTTGTGCCTACTCATTCATGTTTGTTTGTCATGCCTGCTACTGCTTAGAGTTGAGTCAGGTCTGATTCATCGGGGATGAATCAGAGGTGTGTGAACATGTCCTACTGTGTGTGAGCTAAGTGTGTGAACACGATTTGGTAAAGGTAGCGGTGAGAGGCCATGTAGGAGTACATGGTGGGTTGTCTCATTGCAGCCGTCCTCAGGAACTGAGTTCTGTGTTTGTGATCCATGATTCAGCTACTACCACGCATTGGGCCCGAAACCAATGGACCCTCTCGGCTTCTTAATCACCCTTGTCCTCTGTCCAGGAGTTGCAAGTAGTTTCTGGTGTTTGTAGTATGCTGGAGGCCGTGGACAGCGCTGACCGTAGGGGTGGGCTGTGATGCGGTAGGCACGTGGCCGGGTAAACCGGGCACCCGTTTGGTGTCACGGAACCCTGTACACATCGTTTGGGGCTGTGAGCGAAACTCCGGCCGGATCTCCTCATGGATGGAACCCGAATAGGCGATAAAACCTGGACTAGAGACTTGAGTGTTTAAGCAGGCCGTGGCCGACACCCACGTTGGGCTTCCGCTTGAAGTTGTCTTGGTTCAGAACCTCTGCCAAAAATGGTGCACATTTTCCTAGGCCATCCTAGGGTTTTTGAATTAAATCATAAATATTTGAATTTGGGCATTTAAAATAATATAAAATATTTAAATGCTCAAATATCTCCAAACTAAAATGTTTCATGTTGGAAATAATCCAACTATGGGCCAGGAATAGTTTGGTGATTTTTGAACTAGCCTAGGTATTTTATTTAATTCAACAAAGTTGCAGAAGTATTAGAAAAACAGAAAACAGAAAAATATATAAAGGGAGAAGCTTACCTGGGCTCCTCCCTGTGCGGCCCAGCCAGCTGGCTGGCCCAGCCAGCAGCCGGCCCAGCCCACCTCCCTCCTCTGTCGTCTTCGTCCCGACAGAGGGAGGGGAGTGTGGCCGGCGCGCGCGCGCGCCACCGCGCCACGCCACCTGCTCGCCTGCTTGCCTGCCCTCCCCTCCTCGCTCGACGCCCTGGACGACGCCACGCCTCTCCCCCTGCTCTCTCTCACTCTCCCCCGGCTCTCCTCTCCTCTCCCTCGCTCTCTCTCTCACGGCCGAACACCACCGTCGCCGCCGTTCGCCATAGCCATCGTCTCCGGCCACCCCTCGCTCCCCCGACTAGCTCAGAAGCTCCGCCTCGACTCCCTCTTCCTCCCAACCGCTCCACGGGTCCCCGGAAGCCCTGCATCGCCGCCACGTCGCCGTTCCCCTCTTCGGGCTCCGACCGTCGTCGCCGTCGAATTCACCGTCACCAGCGCGTCCCCGAGCCCGCTAACCATCCCTGCAGCTCCGCGGTGAGCCCCCGGATCGTTTCCCCCTTCTTCCCTGGTCTCTTTCGACTTCTAGGCCCTAGCCCCACCTCGGCCGAGAGCTCCACGCCGCCGGCGATGTCGCCGTCGTGGCCACGGTCGCCGTAGCGCCCAACCGAGCACACCATCGTGCTCCCCACCTCACCAGGAGCACGCAGCACGCACCAACGCCTCCCCAAACCCCCTGCAACACTGATCCCGACCGCACCCGACCTCCGGCCGCCGCAGCCGAGCTCGCCGCCGTCAACTCCGGCCACCCCGAGCCCAACCACCACCACCAATAGTCGCGGCTCAACCTCAGCAACACGTAGATGCCTTCCGCCGTCCATTTGGTTGCCGGAATGGCAAAAAGCACTTTCGCCGCCGTCTCGGGCCTCGCCGGCGTCATGTCGCCGGTGGGGTTTGACCTGTCCGACCTGAGGTTTGACCCCCAGGGTCACTGACGCGTGGGCCCTGTCGGTCAGATGGTTAGATTAGCGCTAACCACTGTTAGTTAACCCCTGACACTGACCAGTGGGCCCCAGCGCCACTAATTAATAATTAGAATTAATTTAACCCTGTTTAACCCCCCTGTCACTGACGTGTGGGCCCCACACGTCAGGTTTGACTCCAGCCAGCCGCAGTTGACCACTGACGTCATGCTGACGTCATGCTGGCGCAATAATTATAATTTCTGGATTTAATTTAAATCAGGAAATTCCAGAATATTATTTAAACTTCAAAAATTCATAACTTTTATTCTGTAACTCCAAATTGAACAAATTATATATGAAAAATGATCAGAAAAATCCAATCTACCCATCTGTACTATTTTCATGCATGATCAAACAAGTTAAATTGATGTTTTAAGCAGAACAAGGAAAAGCACTTTAAAAGGCCATATTTGAATTTGAAATTTGAATCCTTGATTCAAATTTGTTCAAACCCTTCTGGTTTTAGGTGCATTAGCCCAAAACACATTCATATTGCCATGTCATAGCATGCATCATATTGTGCATTGCATTGATTGTGTTTCTTCTGTGTTTGCCGGTGTTGTTCCCCCTCGGTAGACGTTGTATCGATGATGTGATCGTTGACACTGATGAAGACTCAATGCTATCTTCAGAAGTGCCAGGCAAGCAAAACCCCCTTGTTCATTCCGATAAAATCCCACTCTCTCGCTCCTGCTCTCTTTTACTGCATTAGGACAACATCGATTCATCTGTTACTTGCTGCGGTAGCTGAACCCCTTTATCCTTTGCATGACCTGTCATTCCACAGTAAATAGATGAAACCCACTAGCATGAGTAGGAGTTGTTTGAGCCCTGTTGTGCCTACTCATTCATGTTTGTTTGTCATGCCTGCTACTGCTTAGAGTTGAGTCAGGTCTGATTCATCGGGGATGAATCAGAGGTGTGTGAACATGTCCTACTGTGTGTGAGCTAAGTGTGTGAACACGATTTGGTAAAGGTAGCGGTGAGAGGCCATGTAGGAGTACATGGTGGGTTGTCTCATTGCAGCCGTCCTCAGGAACTGAGTTCTGTGTTTGTGATCCATGATTTAGCTACTACCACGCATTGGGCCCGAAACCAATGGACCCTCTCGGCTTCTTAATCACCCTTGTCCTCTGTCCAGGATTTGCAAGTAGTTTCTGGTGTTTGTAGTATGCTGGAGGCCGTGCGCAGCGCTGACCGTAGGGGTGGGCTGTGATGCGGTAGGCACGTGGCCGGGTAAACCGGGCGCCCGTTTGGTGTCACGGAACCCTGTTCACATCGTTTGGGGTTGTGAGCGAAACTCCGGCCGGATCTCCTCATGGATGGAACCCGAATAGGCGATAAACCTGGACTAGAGACTTGAGTGTTTAGGCAGGCCGTGGCCGACACCCACGTTGGGCTTCCGCTTGAAGGTTGCCGAGTACATGTTGTGTAAACGGCGGTAAGTGGTGAGAGCGTGTGTGAAGAAGTACACCCCTGCAGGGTTAATATGATCTATTCGAATAGCCGTGTCCGTGGTAAAGGACTTCTGGGTTGCTTATATCAGTTCATAGACAAGTGAAAGTGGATACTCTAAAATACGCAAGATAAGCGTGAGTGCTATGGATGGCGTTCTCGTAGGGAGACGGGAGCGGATCCATAGTGGTGTATTGATATGGTGAATATGTGGACTCGTGTGCGCCACCTCAAAAGAGTCGCTTGCAGTCGTAGTTTAGGATAGCCACCGAGTCAAAGCTGGCTTGCTGCAGTTAAACCCCACCACCCCTTTGTTGATAATGATGCATATGTAGTTAGTTCTGATGTAAGTCTTGCTGGGTACATTTGTACTCACGTTTGCCTATTTTATGTTTTTGCAGAGAGACTTCAGTCTCACTAGTAATTCCGCGTGGTCTTCGACGTTTAGCTTGTTACCTCAGCTACGATCTTGTGCCTCAGCAGGATTGGTAGATAGTCAGGCTTCTCAGCCTTTTTCATTTATAGATGTCTGTACTCAGACATGTTAAGCTTCCGCATGTGCTTTGACTTGTATGCTCTGATTGTTGGGTCATAAGACCCATGTTTGTAATATCTCGCTCCTCGGAGCCTATTGAATATTTACTTGTGTCGTAGAGTCATGTTGTGATGCCATGTTGTATTTGCACATATCGAGCATATTGTGTGTATGTTATTGAAATGCTTGGTATGTGTGGGATCTGGCTATCTAGTTGCTTATCCTTAGTAGCCTCTCTTACCGGGAAATGTCTCCTAGTGTTTCCACTGAGCCATGGTAGCTTGCTGCTGCTCCGGAACACTTAGGCTGGCCGGCATGTGTCCTTCTTCGTTCCTGTGTCTGTCCCTTCGGGGAAATGTCACGCGATGAATACCGGAGTCCTGTTAGCCTGCTACAGCCCGGTTCACCGGAGTCCTGCTAGCCCAGTGCTACAGCCTGGATTCACTCGCTGATGACCGACACGTTCGATGCTGGGTCATGGATGCCTGTCCCTGTAAGTCTGTGCCACTTTGGGTTTACGACTAGCCATGTCAGCCCGGGCTCCTTATCATATGGATGCTAGCGACACTGTCATATACGTGTGCCAAAAGGCGCAAACGGTCCCGGGCAAAGGTAAGGCGACACCCGTGGGAATACCGTGCGTGAGGCCGCAAGGTGATATGAGGTGTTACATGCTAGATTGATGTGGCATTGAGTCGGGGTCCTGACAGCGGACCACTAGACGTCGAACCCCAATTTCATATCATACATCTGTCGGAAAGATATCCTAAGAGCTACTTGAATTCCCACTTATAAACTCCCGAACCTTTCCGGTTATGGAATCAGGTGTTGGGGATACAGGAGAAGCATAATATCTCACCCAAAACTAGCAAATCCTACATCCAGCTATATCCATCCTTCAACACATAACCAAGAAACCTTCGGAAATCGTCTACCTCAACCTTCGAAAAGCATCTGTTATACAAGTTATGGCAATACTCCCGAACTCCCGCCCCAGTACTGGGTGGCGTCGAGGTTATCTCACCAACAACTGCATAAAAGAGATTTTCGATGTCGGCGAAACTAAACTCAGGTATTCCAGAACTGCAACGATAAAATTGTGACGACAACACCTCGGAGCTCAACTCCCCGGGACACTGCCACAACCCCTAAATGACAGGAGGCACCAAGAACAATGTTCTCATCACAAATCGATCGGAACGATTCCAAGATACCCGTGTGATCCTAAAAATTTTTTAGTGAAATTTGAGAAGAGAAGAGTCAAAACTCTATGTCAGGGTGCCTCACCGAGCGATGAAGGGACTGGGGAGTAAAAAGAATTCCTAAACTCTCCAATATATAATTCCTAAATGACTCAAAACATTTTTCTAGACTCAACAACGGCAGCTAATTCGATCAAGCAATGGGGCTCCTAAGGTCGGGGAAGGCTCTGATTACCAACTTGTAACGCCCTCGATGCGGCTATATCTCCCACGTGTCGAAGCACGACTTAGAGGAATAACCGCATTGAAAGCAATGTCGCAAGTGAGGTAATCTTCACACAACCCATGTAATACATAAGCGAAAGAGATACATAGTTGGCTTACACTCACCACTTCACACAGTTACTTGAATAAAGCATTAGAACATCCAAATACAATCAAGGTCCGACTACGGAACCAAAATAAAAGAAGAACCCCAAATGCGACAAGGTCCCCGATCGACCCCAACTAGGCACCACTACTGATCAACTAGAACGAAACAACACAAAGGACAAGATCTTCATCGAGCTCCTCCTTGAGCTTGGTTTCGTCACCTGCTCGGTAACATCGGCACCTGCAAACTGATTTTGGAAGAATCTGTGAGACACGGGGACTCAGCAATCTCGCACCCTCGCGATCAAGACTATTTAAGCTTATGGGTAAGGTAAAAGGTATGAGGTGGAGCTGTAGGAAGCGACTAGCATATATGGTGGCTAACATACGCAAATGAGAGCGAGAAGAGAAGGCAAAGCACGGTCGATAAAAGTATGATCAAGAAGTGATCCTAGAACAACCTACGTTAAGCATAACTCCAACACCGTGTTCACTTCCTGGACTCCACCGGAAAGAGACCATCATGGTTACACATGAGGTTGATGCATTTTAAATAAGGTCAACTTCAGGTTTTCTACAACCGGACGTTAACAAATTGACATCTGCCCATAATCGTGGGCACGGTTTCGAAAGTTCAAATCCCTGCAGGGGTGTCCCAACTTAGCCCATCACAAGCTCTCACGGTCAATGAAGGATACTCCTTCTCCCAAGACATTCCGATCAGACTCGGCATCCAGGTTACAAGACATTTTGACAATGGTAAAACAAGTCCAGCAACACCGCCCGAATGTGCCGACAAATCCCGATAGGAGCTGCACATATCTCGTTCTCAGGGCACACTCAGATGAGACTAGCTACGAGTAAAACCAAACCTCAAGTTTCACCGAGGTGGCCTCGAAGGCAGCTTAGTTCGGACCAACACTCAGAGGAGCACTGGCCCGGGGGGGTTAAAATAAAGATGACCCTCGAGAGAGCGACTCCCAAGGGAAAAGTAGGTGGTGGTGAGGCAAATGGTAAAACCAAGGTTGGGCATTGCTGGAGGAGTTTTATTCAAGGTGAACTGTCAAGGGGTTCCCATTATGGCCCAACCGCGTAAGGAACGCAAAATCCGGGAACATAACACCAATATGACGGAAACTAGGGCGGCAAGAGTGGAACAAAACACCAGGCATAAGGCCGAGCCTTCCACCCTTTACCAAGTGTATAGATGCATTAATTAAATAAGATATACTGTGATACCCCAACAAGTAAACATGTTCCAACAAGAAACAACATCTCCATGTTCCAACAAGGAACAAACTTCAATCTTCACCTGCAACTAGCAACGCTATAAGAGGGGCTGAGAAAGGCGGTAACATAGCCAATCAACGGTTATCTAGGACATGGTGGGTTAGAGGTTTGACATGGCAATTCGGGAGGCATTATAAGCAAGTGGTAGGCATCATAGCATAGGCATAGCAAAAGAGCGAGCATCTAGCAAAGCAATGATAGAAGTGATTTCGAGGGTATGATCATCTTGCCTGAAATCCCGCAAGGAAGAAGAACGAGTCCATGAAGAAGACAAACAGATGTAGTCAAATGGGTCCCCACAAACGCGACATTATCGGAACCAACCGGAAGAAGCAACACCGGAAAGAAGCACACAACATAGTAAACAACCACCACATAAGCATGGCACGATGCGCAAACAAGTATGATGCATGTCCGGTTTAATGATACATGTCATTGCATGGCAAAGTGCAACAAACAACATTACAAATCAAGTGGAGCTCAATATGCAACGAGTTGCATATTGACAAAACACCACAACACGTTATTTAGTTCGATCTCGTTTATGTACCCAACAAGATTAAATGTTGTTAGCATGGCAAGAGGGTGAAGCAAATGAAAACTACCTATCTAGTCAAGTTTAAATGAAGCCAGAAACAACGAACAACAATTCCGGAAACTCCTCATGAGCATATTATAGATTTGGTACTGTTCTACCCTAAACATAATTTTAGAGTTGTTAAACATGCAAAGTGAAGCCACCATGTTAAACTAGGTATCTTTCCACCCCATTTACATATAAAGTTTATTAAAAACCGAGCTACGGTTATTTAGTTATGAATTAAAGCATTTTAGCATGACATTAGGTAAATTATAAGCAAACATCATTATAAACATTTTAAACATGCATGAAAGTTGCATATTGTTAATCTACACATAATTCTAAGCATTTTTCATATATAAACCATTTTAATCCAATGCACCATTTGTGAGTTATTAAATGCATGAATGCTGATGGTTTTTCTGCAAAACAGGCAAACTCTGGAAATTAGACAAATTCGCAGCGGGGAAAAAACACCTCGGGCCGAATCTGCAGGCTGGCCCAATGGAGAGAAAAAAAAGAAAAGGGTGGGGCGCTGGGGTCAGCTCACCCAGTGGGCCTGGCCCAGTCGGAGGGAGGCAGGGCTAGGGCTAGCAGGCCTCTAGACTGGCTGGATCGATGAGAGGTGGAAGGGGGTGCAGTCAACGCGAGTGGTTGCCTCGCTCGTTCTTGTCTGGACGCAGGGGAGGCAGAGGAGGTCGCAGGCGGGCGACGCAGCAGAGAGACTTGGCGGGGCGGCAGAGAGGCGCAGGGCTTGATGCACGACGGCGGCGCGGGGACTAGCTTGGTGGCTAGAGACGCGGATCCGGGCCAGTTCGGGTCGGTGAGGCGAGGTAGCAGGCCGGCGTGGAAGAACTCAGGCGATGTAGGCGCGGCGGCGACAGTCCTTGGCAAAGACGCAGGCAGCGCGGTCGCTGGAGATGGGCCAACTCGAGCAGCAGGCCTCGGGTGGCGTGGCTCGAGTCCACGCGGGGTGGGTGTGTTTGTCCATGGTTCGATAGGGGCAGAGCTGCGGCATCATCAGGACTTCGCTGCCCAGCGGCAGGGACTTGAGGCGACGGCGGCGGTGGGCTTGAACGAAGACGACGGGCGGCGAGGAGGAGGTCCTGGGCGGCAGGGACTTGGCGTCACGGACGGAGCTCGGGACGGTGCTGCATCTTCGATTGGTGGCGATCTCCTGGTGAAGATAAGAGAGAGAGAGAGATGAAAGAGAGTTGAGCGACAAGGATGACAAGAGAAGGAAAAGAGCTGTGTGATGCTCATCTGTGGCGGGAATGGAGAGTAAGGAGCTGATCTTGCAGGTGAGGATGGATCGAGGCGCAGAGGGCATTGGGCTCCTGCGGGATTTGAGCATTGGCGCTCGTTGACTGAAGATGGATCGAAGGGATGGATGATGGATCTGAAAACAGGGAAGGGGGGTTGGCTGCGCATGGTTGGCTGGATCAGATCTGGGAAGATCCCGAGAGGGGATTAGGTGGAGAGTGCGGCGGCGGGTGAAGGGACAAACCTCCTAATTTCTAGGGTTTGACCAAAAAGGACTAGGGGTGGTCGAATATATACACCACAGGTTAGGTTAGGGGCTATATCGACCCTACGATCGCAATCGGACGATCGCGGATAAAATAGCTAGGGAGTCCAATTAACAAAACGGAGATGTTTTGTAGATGTTTGGGGATGATCCGGATCCAACAGTGACGACTGTCCGGGTCAGGTCCGGGACAGCTTTCGGACGCGCGCGCGAGGAGGTCCGGTGCACTGCGCAAAGAGGGGTAGGCATGGGCCTAGGTGGACTGTGGAGAGTGGGTTGGGCTGAGACGAGAGGAGAGGAGTGCAGCCCGGCAACTATTTCCGGAGACCGAAAATGTCCGACGAAGAGACCGGCTATACTACCGCTATAGTTAGTCGTTGGGGCGTCAAACGAACTCCGATTGCGATGAAACTTGACAGGCGGTCTACCTACACTATAACAAGACCGCACACCAACTCTCATCCCATTCCGAGAACATTTTTTGGCCACTTATAAAATATTATTTCGGACATGCCGCGAGCGCGTGCAAGTGTGGGTGGGCTGAGAACGGACAACGGATGGAACTGGGGAAACCCGAACGGATGCAAGTTTTGAAAACATGATGATGCAATGCATATGATGATATGACAAGATGCAACACGCAAGCGAATGACATGGCAACAACAGCGAATAACTGGACGACACCTGGCGCAACGGTCTCGGGGCGTTACACATCCCCCTTTGTTGATACCGATGCATATGTAGCTAGTTCTGATGTAAGTCTTGCTGAGTACTTTTGTACTCACGTTTGCTTAATTTATGTTTTGCAGAGAGACTCCGGTCTCGCTAGTAGTGTCGCGTGGACTTCGATGTTTAGCTTGATACCTCACCTCCGATCTTGTGCTCTCGGCAGGATCTGGTAGATAGTCAGGCTTCTTAGCCTTTTCCATTGGTAGATGTCTGTACTCAGACATGTTAAGATTCCGCCTGTGTTTTGATTTGTATGCTATGACTGTTGGGTCATGAGACCCATGTTTGTAATATCTCGCTCCTCGGAGCCTAATGAATAAATACTTGAGTCGTAGAGTTATGTTGTGATGCCATGTTGTATTTACACATATCAAACATATTGTGTGTATGATTGGAATGCTTGGTATGTGTGGGATCTGACAATCTCGTTGTTTATCCTTGGCAGCCTCTCTTATGGGGAAATGTAGTCTAGTGCTCCTTGAGCCATAGTAGTCCGCTACAACCCGGTTCATCGGAGTCCTGCTAGCCCAGCACTACTGCTCATGACACTTTACTGGCCGGCATGTGTTTCATTTCGTTGCTATCTCTGTCCCTTCGGGGAAATGTCACGCGGTGACTTCTGTAGTCCTGCCTAGCCTGCTACAGCCCGGGTTCCCCGGAGTCCCGTTAGCCCAGTGCTATAGCCCGGATTCACTCGCTGATGACTAACATGCTCGATGTGATTCATGTATGCCTATCCCCATAGGTCTGTGCCGCTTTGGGTTCATGACTAGCCATGTCGGCCCGGGTTCTCTGTCATATGGATGCTAGCGACACTATCATACACAAAGTGATATGAGGTGTTATCGGCTAGATCGATGTGACTTGGAATCGGGGTCCTGACAGTCGGTGTGGCACCCAAGGATGACTCCTCGGCCGCCAGACACATGGGGGAAAAAGCCCCCGTGGGGACTAGTGATGGGGGCCATATTCCATTCAGCCCCCAGCCGGATACCCTTCCGGAGACCTACACAGCTCCGGAGTCCAGCGAACGGCCTTCCCTGAAAGGAGGAGGTGTGCCTGTTCCACCGGTGACCTCTATCCAACCAGAGGCACTGGATAATCTACTAGAAGCGCTGCGAGGCGCTTCCATTGTGGATGAACACCGTGTCCTTATGGGTACGGTGATCGAGAAGGTTCAGCCCGCCAAAAGCGGACTGACCGAAGCCTGCGCTAGCCTTTTAACAGGCTTTGAGGTAACTAATGTAATTGTAGAAAGGATATCATAGTGTAGATAGTAGCCCCTGATGCTCTGTTCGGTGTTCGGAAAAAAGCCGAACAAAGGATCAAAATAACTTTCGCAGGAGTCTAACATAAGATGTCTATGTGAATAAGAAGGCGTCCATGTTGGCTGCTGCCGCTCATACGGAGGTCTCCGGCCTGAAGCAGAGCCTGGAGTGGGCCAAAGAAGAGCTCGGCCTCATGAAGAAGCAACTGGAGGACAGCCAAGGTATGCAGTGACCTGCGCGTATATTTAGGAAGGATGAATGTTTCGTGATGACTAAAGTGTCATGAATTTTATTAGGGGCCAAGACCGAGGTGGCGGCCCTCAAGAAGGCGTTAGCCGAGGCCGAGGATAAAGCGGCCAAGGAGCGCGCCGCGCGCGAGAAACACGAGGCCCGGGTCAGCGAGGTACAACAAGTGCTCTAGGACGCCGTCAGGAAGTACGAGTCCTTGGAGCATGATTCTAAGACGCAAGCGTCCGAACTTGCGAAGGTCCGCTAGAGTGCACAAGAGGCTCAAGCGGAGGCCCAAAGTGCCCTTGGGAATTCTAGGCGGCCAAGAAGATCGTGGCGGGTAAGGCTTTCATTATGCAAAGCAAGTATGTGAAGGAAGCGTTCCTTTTACTTACCCGAATTTGGAGCTCTCCAGGGGCGTTTATGGATTTGCCGCGCAGCGTATCAGATGCTGCTGAGTTCTATCGAGCCGAAGAAGGGAGTTCTATGGAGAAGCTGTTCTGGTCTCAATATCTTGGACCAGAACATCCGGTCCCCTTCAGTGACCAACTGAAACAGCTGGTCAAGCTACACAAGGCGGCGAAGCTAGCCATGAAGGACCTGATAGTCCAACTATGGCCTGCCGCGCCGATACCCAGCAGCTCCTCGGACTTGTGAACATCTTGTTAGTTCCTGCCTAGGGCATGAGGTCATAAAGTGGTCGGTCTGTATTAAAGGTGCACGGATGGCCTTTCCCCGTGTCAAGATGCATTGGGCGAAGACGGATGCCAAGAAGCGGATGACCGAGGGGCCGCCTGAGGGCAAGGAACACCGCCGACCCGAGTTATATTTTATGGTGTCCTGGAGGTATCCCGCCTTATGGCGGAGCAATGTGCAAAGGATGTTATATTATCCTGTCCTATAACATGAAACAATGATGTTATGTAATATAATGCTTTTTATGTTTTAATTTTTTCCTCCTGTGCGGCCGTGCTGTATGAAATCTGAGGGTTGGCCAGTCGTCGGCTTCTGCCCCCATGTAGGTAGTCCGGGGGTGTTCGGGATGGAATCTAAACAATCTTGATCCAATTATATGGTCCTTGAAGGAGTTATTTAGCGCAACGAACCAGGCAACCAGACGATGCGGCTTGAACGCCCTCACTTAGCCATAGGAGTTTTACAATAAAAACATGGGCACAACCCCTAGTATCCGAACTAGAGTGCTATAAGCATCTGATCGGGAAGTACTGATCCTTCGCGTAATGCGGAAGAAATCTCCAACGATTTGTAACCTCCGAACAGCTGACCGACTCTCGCTGCATCATGACAGTCAGTTTTCGGCTTTCTTTACTGAGGTGCTCCTTTGGATAAACCAAGGCACAATCGCAGTAGTTCTCCCTTTACTACCTCAGCCAATATAGTGGAATGTA
The DNA here is from genome assembly GCF_002162155.2 of Triticum dicoccoides. NCBI lineage: Eukaryota > Viridiplantae > Streptophyta > Magnoliopsida > Poales > Poaceae > Triticum > Triticum dicoccoides. The sequence goes on from NC_041390.1 coordinate 281,565,437, forward strand.
AGGTAGCAATCACAAGAGCTGGGCAACCGAACTATTGACCAAAGACATGATTCGGAGCCATTGCATATAATGCTAAATTCGGGGTGCCAAACTATACTTATAAAAAGTGTTTGGACCTTTGTTGCCGTAATGTGGGGTGCTATGAAGCCCTTGGCAAACATTGAGGGTACCAAAGTGTACGGGTGCTACCTGATAGGATTATCAACAGGGGAGCTGAGAAAAAAAAAGAAAATAGAAAAGGTACGAAGGTAAAAGCTGGAGTCCTACAGCTCTAGCCGCAAACTATTCTCGTTGTAGTTTAATTAGTAGGTCAAAGCTCATTGATACAGGTAGTGCGATAAGCAACAGGCTATATGACATGCCAAAACCAAGGGAGACCTGCATGTGGGTCCTGAAAAACAGGTAGAGTCATTGTCGGTGTCAAAGCCGGCGGATCTTGGGTAGGGGGTCCCGAACTGTGCGTCTAAGGCAGATGGTAACAGGAGGCGGGGGACACGATGTTTACCCAGGTTCAGGCCCTCTCGATGGAGGTAATACCCTACGTCCTGCTTGATTGATCTTGATGATATGAGTATTACAAGAGTTGATCTACCACGAGATCGAAGAGGCTAAACCCTAGAAGCTAGCCTATGGTATGATTGTTTGTATATCTATCGACTAGCCTGGCCCTTGTTTATATAATGCACCAGAGGCCTAGGATAACAAGAGTCCTAGCCGAATACGTCGGTGGGGGAGGAGTCGTTGTCTTGACCACCAAGTCCTATGCAATCTTCCTTGTATGCGGCAGCTGTCCGAACTGGCCCATGAGTATACGGCCATGGGGGTCCTCGGCCCAATCTAACTGACCGGGAGACGACGTGGTGAGTACCCCCTAGTCCAGGACACCATCAGTAGCCCCCTGAACCGGTCTTCAAGTTGGGGACGCTCCTCGATTCTTCCGAACTATTCTTTGTCTTCGGTCGTCGGTCTTGAAAACTGGTTCAACAAATCTTCCCATCTTCTATCTTGAGGATTGCCGAGCTAAATCTTAAGATCTCACATGTCGGGTATCCGAGGAGCCATTTAAGTCTTCAGCCTTTATCAATGCCTTGTTATTTTTATGCCACACCTCGGGTTTGAAGTTGTTCCCGGGCGGCAGCGTCCTCTTGCATCCGAGCTCGAACGCCAGACTGCATTCGAGGTATCTTTTGCATCCGAGCACTAATGCCGAACCGCTTCCGAGCTCTAACGCCGGAATGTATCCGAGCTCCAATGCCGGACTATGTATCCGAGCTCCAACGCCGGACTGTATCCGAGCTCCAACGCCGGAATGTATTTGAGGTGTCATAAATCACCTTGGTTCAAAGAAGTTGAAGGAGTTTAGTCGAGCTTAATGCCGGAAATGCCCTCTATGGAGCCAGCCACTAGCGCCCGAGCTTTATGTCGGACTGCTTCCGAGGTGGTGCACCACCCTGAATGCGGGCCAATTTTTTGTCAATATTTTTGATTGGTGCAATTTATTCTCTGCCGAGATATATAGCCAGTAGCCCTCAAGGTGTGTATCGATCTAAAACCCGAGATGCACCTTAAGGATGACATAAGACCGCTGATCCCAGTAGCCGCTGAGACTCAGGTTGATTTGCAAAATCGGTCTGAGCATCAACTCCTAGCTCGGCAGAATACTTCGGGACACAAAGAGTGGTGTGCAGAGTCCTCGAGACTCAAGTTGGGTGCGGCTGACCAACCTGAGGATCAAAATCTCCACGGAAACTGTATTGCACTTAAAATTTTCTACATTGAACAGGCAATGCAGTAGCCCCCGAGACACTGGTCGGGTGGAAACACCATATCAGGGGATCGATGTGCCCCTTTAATATTTGTAAATAATAAGCCCGAAGCTCAGTAGCCCACGAGCCTTAATGCGGGCACGGGTGGCCGAATTAAGGATTGATATCCATAGTAAAATCACAAATTATGAGTAATGACTCTATATATCCAAGTACTTTACGTCATTAATGCTCGGATCCGCATTGTACAAAACTTTGTTGACCGACCATCGGCTTCCACCTCCTCGTCCAGTAGCCGAGGAGTGTTTGCCGTACTTTATAAAGCCTTTATGAGGGCAAAGATTTACGACAAACAAGGCAATCTAGCCATACGGTTTTATAAACAAAGGTACGCAGAGAGATACGTTATATTACTGTTTAACATAAGAAATGTCTTCCAAAGAAAATAGTCCCGCTATCGGTTCCTTTCTTTGGGTTGTTATGCTAAGCATGATCATGAAACCTCAGCTCTAATGTAAGAGCAAAATATTAAGGATTTAGTTTGGGAGGCAAGTTACTAGCCCCCGGTAGTGTTCAGCGACAGTCGAGGTCAAGCCGTAAACACTTTGGCCAACATTATGAATGGCCCGCCATTTAACACAGTCATCGGATCGCTGACCAGTTTACGCTTATTGTGACAGTCAATTTTCGGCTTTCTCCACTGAGGTGCTTAACCATGTGACCTGGAAGCACAATCGCAGTGGTTCTCCCTTTGCACTCCTAACCGAACAAAGCGGAACGTAGGAGGCAAGCGCAGGAGCCGGGCAACCCAACTATTGACCGAAGACACAATTCGAAACCGATGCATATATAGAAATATCTGAGAATGTTTTTTGCCGAATCTCTAAAGGTGTCCGGCGTTGCACTGCGAGACTTGTGATAAAAACACACAAATAGTTTGAAAGTGCCATAAGCTTGGAAAACCAAAAAACGTCAGTAAAAACTTGATGTCCGAACAAGATCAAGTGTCCGGTGCCAATCCGAAAATAGGAAAAAAAAATGTGCTTCTGTCGTGCTTTAACATGACACATCCCATCTCAAGACTTCATGCGGGTCAGCCTATGGCTTCAAGCTCCTTATCCCAAAGGCGGAGTACTTCTCCGAGGTCAGTTTAGCAAACTAAAATCAAGCAGCTTTCAGAGAGAAGACAGGCTATCCGTCTATTGACCATAAACTCGAGTCGAAGAAGGAGCGGTAGAAAAAGACTTTGCAACGACCAAGAAAAAAACACATTTACTATAAAACAGCTCATATAAGTTTTAAAAGCCCCCAAGTGACTTGGGTAAAAGAATTTTATGTATAATGATTGTATGTACTGAAGTACTTATATCATATCTGTGTTCACCCGAACTTTAAACGCGTCTTAACCGACCGTCGGCTTCTCCCTCTTCGGCTAAGGGCCGAAAAGTGTCATGTACTCTACCTGTCGAGAGAATCGACGGTGTTTCCGATGACCGGGCAATCAAGTCATAAGGCTCTAACAGACAAAGCGCGCTCAGGGAATTTATGCTATATTATTGATGAAGTGTAAGAAGCATCTTCGAAGAAAATAGTACCCCCACCGATACCTTTCTTCGGTCCTCATTATTACTATGAGACTTGTGCAATATATTTTTTGTACTCATGAGTTCCGTTGTGTGCCGACCATGATTGAAAACAATAAGAGCGCTAACTTTCGGCTTCACCCAGTCTGAGGTCAGAGATCGGATGACCCAGTCATGACAATCGCAGAGGTGCTCCCTTTACTCCCTAGCCGAACAATCGGGAATGTAGGGGTAAGCAAAGGAGCCAGGCAACCCAGCTTGCAAATCGCTTAGGTCAATATGGTGCATATTGTGGCATAATACACGAACAAGGAACGAAGCCGTACAAGTATAATCATATGCAAGAGGAAAAGCTCCATCAAGGGAGCCACCAAATAAATGAGGTATTTGAATATGCGCGTCACAAACAAAGTTTTGACAAGGAACTTTGTCACAAACAACTTTGTGCCGAAAAGTATAATGCTTGGTCGAACCGAACAAAATTTAAAACTGAAAGTTTTTGAGCATGAAAGCAACTTAGCTGGTTAATGTGCTCGGTGTTGATGACGCGATTCGGGCTTGTGGCGGGACGAAGACGCCCATTAATCTGTGACAGATCCGACAATGTTCGCAGTCCTCGGCATGGCCGAGGTCCCAGCCCCCAGGCCCGAGGTGTCTGAGCAAGGAGTTCAGCACTCCGGAGTAGTGACCACCTAACGCAGTCAAAATCGATTACCTGCACACATAAAACAGTGCGATCCAGGAAATAATATATATATATATATAATCGTTGCATAATTACTTTACGCAAAAAATAATTTATTTAAAGAAATGTGGCCTGGCGCCGAAGCCAATGTCGATGCAGGGCGTTAGCGTGACGGAGTGAAGGCGTGACAAAGCCTGAATTTGCAGGGCGGTCCGGGCTCCAGATGCGGCATTCGCCGAACTATGTACGGAAACTGACCGAACCACCATGCGACCGTTTTTAATGTGGCCGCCATTTGATAGACCTGTGTACAAATGATGGAACAAACCAGAGTAATAATTCCTTAAGAAAAATAAACCCAAGAAGCAAAAATTGTTAGGATTAATAACACCTGGTTTATTTGTTGTAGCATTCCGAAGAAAAGTGACTCCCAAAATTGGGAATCGATCCGCACACCCATTGCCTGATGGGCGATAAAGCGATGGCCTGGTGATGCTGGCAAAGGTTGGCTTGCCGAGGCGAAGCCCTCGGTCCAGCTATCGTGGCGAGGCTGGTCGGCTGGTGACGCCAAAGTCACCGGAGTATGTTGATGAAGAAATAGCCAAGTCCCCGGTCTAGCCGAGGTGACGGAGCAGACCGGTGAGGAGTTGTTGTAGCCGTCATGTCAGTCAAGGTGTTGAACTAGTTCGGCGTGATGGACATTGGCTCAAAGAAGCAACAGTGCGGCCATGCCAACCCAGGTCGTAACTTGTGACGTGACCAATGCCGGTCTGATGAAGTGACCATGCGGCGATGCCGGTGTGCCTGCTTCGTGTAATCCGTAGGGCGGCAATGTTGGTGATGATTTATCCTTGGCGATTCCGAACTCTTATTCGGCTCGCCGAGGTGAGGATCCGAAGAAGTTGAGCTTGGCTAAAAAAGCGATGACATGTCTAGCGCAGGTCGGCAATCATGGAGCTATATTGCTGGACTGGTTTGACATCAACGTGTTGGCGAAGATTACCTCAGAGGAGGATAAAAATTTTACAGGCGCGTGTTAAAAACAATGCACAATACCTTAGAAGAAAATTCTTTTTAAAAAGGTTGTCAAATATCACGTTCATAAAGAAACATGAATTCGGGTCGGATCCGTATTCACGCAGAAAACAGATCTGAAAAATGATGCACTAATCGGAAGGTTCCTGGAGTTTGGATGGTCGGATCGAGCTAAAATTTTGAGGGGTGGTAGATATGGGAATTTCGCAGAAGATGAACGATTGGATCTTCCAAAGGACTTCCGAGCTGGGCCCTAGAGACCATGCCCTAAACTCGTCCGGATTCCCATCTGGATTTGACAGGGCTCCGGTATATCGTAGATTGTCCGAGATTCCTCCATCGGAACGCGACGAAATTTTCCAGGGTTGTTGTAGACTCGATTCCGCACATTACCACCGAAGCGATCATTAAAACGACACTCGAGGAGGCGGTGGCGGAGGATACGTGTTCGCTGTCTAGAAAAACAGCACGGTCCCCGAGGGCAATGTTGACATTGAGCCGCCGAGCTCCATGGACGATTCGTCCATGAGCTTGATAGAGATCAGAGTTGGTGTTGATGAAGGCCCTCGTCCGAACACGACGATCGGAGGCAGCACACAATCCTCGGTCAAGCCAAGGTGACCATCGAGCCGGTGACGAAGATGTCGATGTCACAGTCAATCTGTAGACGAGCCATCGATCCTTTTGCCGATCACACAGCGGAACTCTCAATGAAAGCACCAATGTCGGTGTCAAAACTGGCGAATCTCGGGTAGGGGGTCCGGAACTGTGCGTCTAAGGCGGATGGTAACAGGAGGCAGGGGACACGATGTTTACCTAGGTTCGGGCCCTCTCGATGGAGGTAATACCCTATGTCCTGCTTGATTGATCTTGATGATATAAGTATTACAAGAGTTGATCTACCACGAGATCGAAGAGGCTATACCCTAGAAGCTAGCTTATGGTATGATTGTTTGTATATCTGTGGCCCTGGTTTATATAATGCACCAGAGGCCTAGGATAACAAGAGTCCTAGCCGAATACGCCGGTGGGGGAGGAGTCGTTGTCTTGACCACCAAGTCTTGTGAAATCTTCCTTGTATGCGGCAGCTGTCTGAACTGGCCCATGAGTATACGGCCACGGGGGTCCTCGGCCCAATCTAACTAACCGGGAGACGATGTGGTGAGTACCCCCTAGTCCAGGACACCGTCAGTCATCGTTAACGGAATCACCTAAAAAGTCCCCCATATGTCTGCATTTCTCGCCGTCTTGGTGTGTTTATCCTTCAAGGGGACCGATGACCAAACCACCAGATGGGGCCTATGGGATTGAGACCTGAAAAGGAAACAAGTAAAAGTGAAAATATGTGTGTATCCGATGTCAGTTGAGCCGTACTATGGACCACAAGCTAGGTATGCCTCCGTCGATGCCCATGGGATTTTGAGTGCGTAGTTATGTACGCGTGGCACGAATGCCACCACTTTATTGGGACTGAAACAGAGGCTGGATTGCTAGTCGAGCTCCTGACGAGCCGAGCTCACCTGCTGCAGAGTAGTTCGGACCCTCTTAACGGTGACCGTGGGCTCGGCAGCCGCATTAAGGTTCTGCTTGAGAAGGCCACTCTGTACTTCTGCTGCTAAGGAAGCTGTGTGCTCTTCTGTACAGAGGGAGCATTCCGTATTTCCATTGACCGTTATGACGCCGCGTGGTCCAGGCATCTTGAGCATGAGATAAGCATAGTGTGGTACTGCATTGCATCGAGCAAACGCAGTTCGTCCGAGCAGTGCGTGATAGCCGCTGCAAAAGGGGATGATATCGAAGATTAACTCCTTGCTTCTGAAGTTGTCCGGAGATCCGAAGACAACCTGATGCGGAGCATCCTACGGGCATCACCATGTCAAGAGTCAGTTCGGTGAGTGACATGTGCGACATCTACTTCACATACACAAAGGTGAATCATCTCCTTTACACGTGCTCACTTGACCCCTTTGAGGATGGTATACTACTTGACACTTCTCCCGTGTGCATGCATAGGTATTGTCGGAATGCTACGGACAACGTGGAGGAGTGCAAGCGCCAAGGAACACCTACACCATCCGCGAGGGAAGCGTGGAAACGAAGACGCAAGAAGAAGAGTTGTCGAAGAAGCTCCAGCCACCGGACGACTGGTCAGGTCCGGACGTCCGGCGCCTGAAGATCCACCGGATGACCGGTCTAGACCGGACGACCGGTGTCCCAGCACCCGAGCCAAACGAGCGGACGTCCGACGCCACCGGACGACCGGCGACCGGATGACTGGTACAGACCGAAAATCCCCTACACCAGCATCCGAGCCAGAACGAGCGGATGACCGGCCCCTACCGGACGTTCGTCCGCCCATGAGCCACCGGACGACCGGTCCCTAGCGGTCGTCCGGTACCTGGCCGTGTCCAGTTGCGGGCTGAGGCCCATGTACCCCTTCACTTCACCCCCATTTGCACTAAGACTATAAATAGACCTCTCCCTCCTCCTTTCTATGGTTAGCGTTGGTTTAGCTCATACTTAGATATAGAGCTACGCTCATCCATATCAGATCTCCTCCATGCGAGAGATTGCGGCCTATTCGGAGAAGATCCCTTTGGATTCAAGACCCCTTTCTAAGGGAAGATCCCCTTGTGGATTCAAGACCTCCTCACGGAGAAGAACGGGCTACCTCTTGTATCATACTTTGTTGGATTTGGACCCTGTATCTCTTTGTGTTTCGAGGATCTAGCACATGTGTTATCATACTTGTTGGTTTAAGTGTTTCTCTCATGTTTCCCCTCGTGATTCCCCTCGTTTTCCCCCTCGTGTTCTTCATGTTCTTCGCGGGATCCGCTCCTTTCGTGAAAGATCGGGCCACTAGGGTTCTACCCTACATCATCTTCGTATCATGAGCCACATTGATCACGATTTCGGAGGCTCCCCCACCGTTTTCTAGCCTTCTTTTGCTTGATTTCGTCCTAAATTCGAAAATCCCAACCAAAAATAGCCCCAAATTTTTTTGTGATTTGTTGGTTTGATGATGTTTTGTTGATTTTGATCCATGGATTTGCTTGGTTTCGAGTGGATCCAGCATCTCCCCAAGTTTCCCCATCTTCCATCCATGAAATCTCATCAATTTTGACCCCAAAATCCCCAAATTCCGCCCAAAATCATGTCCCGAATCTCGGATCTCGAGTTGACCCCGATACACCGGACGACCGTTACTTTACCGGACGTCCGGAGCCGCAGGAACCATCGGACGTCCGGAGCCGCAGGAACCACCGGACGTCCGACCTTACCAGACGACCGGAACCCCCTAACCCGAGCAGAATTAGCGGATTTCTGACCCGACCGGACGTCCGGCCACCGGACATCCGTTTTTTCTGGACGTCCGCTACCTGTAGATATCAACTTCGGCTGATTTTTGTTTCGGCCATAACTAATTCATCCGAACTCCGATTTTGACGTTCTTTAGCTCGTTGGAAAGCTCTTGACATCCCCTTCCCACAAAAATACCACCAACATCTTTTGACTCCATCAAATTTTGACAATTTTGGCATCTTTGCCTAGGGCTTACACCACATCATCCGCTACACCACCACCGACTTCCGCAACCTAACCAATTTTGTTCCCCATCGCATTAGTGTTTGCTTTAGGAGTGATTTGAATCTCCTAAGGTGTCTAGGCTACTTAGGGACGGTTGCTTCTTCATCAACCACCACCACCACCACCATAACTTCCGCATAGTTTTGACCATTATACACTTCCGTCACCCCAACTTAACCCAGTTTTGGTTGTGTTGTGAGTTGTGTCTCCTAAGGTGTTTCGGCTACTTAGGGACTGTGCTTTCAACTCTGACACCGTGTATAGTCCACCACCATAACCACCACCGCATCCCGCTACCACCATTTTGACATTTGACGTTTGAGATTTTGAGTTCGCAGTTTTTCCATTTCCTAAGGTGTTTCGGCTACTTAGGGATGAGTCTCCATCATCTTGTATCTACATCAAGAACACCGCTACTCATCATCGCCAAGGACGGTAACCTCCATATCATCTTGGTATCGTGGTACCCCTCCATTGTACATTCCCCTTGCAATTGCATTGTTAACCCCTAGCCCATTTTGCGTTACTTGCCTATCGAGACTAGCCATTTGAGTATTGCCGGCAACGTTACTTGTGCACATTAGTGATCTACACCATACATTGCATACATACCATATCATATTGGTATCATATCATCTCGTGTGCCTCAAGTTTGTTCCCGCATATACACAATTACTATCTTGGTTTGTGCATTTCTCAAAGTGGATATATATAAAAATGAATAAGCTTTTAAGCAAAAGAGAAAGAGCAAAGAAGCTTGTAAGAAATAGCCATAGCATCCACCACATTGCATAATATTGTCATATCCGATCATCTTGGATCAAACACCGGGAACCATACATACATAACATACTTGGGATAGAAAGTTTATTCATTTTGCATCTTATAGGTTGTGCACAAGTGTCGTATCCGCCTAGTGAGCAATCATGCTAGCGTCTCTCTTGAGTTGTGCAACACAAGCGTTTTCCGTGGATTCCACATTTTGTGCTCATCCTTGGTTGCACGACCCCATTTATCTATCCGTGTGTGTATTTCCGTGTGCCACATATTGCTATTGGTCTACTTGTTACACTTGCGAATTTGTGAATCTCTTTCAACATTATTGCCTCTTGCTAACATTTTGTATTAAATTTTTGTGCCACTATCCTCACCGAGCTCCACCATAAGCCTTATTTGTGTGGGTGTGAGAAACCGACAAGAATTGGTACCAATTGTGCTATTTCCTTGTCCACATTGGAGTGATCATTGATCCACTTTCAACTTCGGTCAAGGTACATTTGGTATTCGTTCTTCTCTTTCTCCACTCATATTGGCTCGAATCTTGTGATGGATAGGCAAGGCATTTCATCTCCGGTCTTCCACAACAACGACGTCGTGTACAACTACATCAACAACAAGCTTTCCGCACAAAAGGAGGATCAAGACGCAAGGATGGAGGATATTCGGACCTTGTTGATCAACCGTTCTTCCCCTTCATCATCCTCAAGGCGGCGACGTTCAAGTCACAAGTCTTCGGAGCGCAAAAATGATGCAAGTGCAAGTCGTCCACGTCCACATCTCCATGGACCACCATCATGTTTGTGATCCACCTCGTCATGAAGGGAAAGTCACCTCCAAGCAACATGTGCGCGACGACGACGAACGACATCTACATCGAGCTCAAGCACGACAACGACAACATCATCATGAAGATGCTCGAGACGCGCCTACCTACAAGTCGCAACAAGCCCTACTTCACGCCAAGTCCAAACTTCATGACCACAAGAGAAGACCGCGAGACAAGCACGACCAATACGGAGCTACGGCCACACCAACCACTTTGGCATCTTTGCCAAGCGACTTCAAGGCATCTTCGCCTTCGGATATATGGCATCTTCGCCAACAAGCACCTCAAGACTACGCTCAAGAGAAGCTCCCCAAGCTCAAGTCCGCGACTTCCATGAGCTACTATGACCTCGACATCGACCACGCGATTCCTTTCTATGGGACTCAAGAACCCGAGGAGTATCTCGAGTGGGAGCGTTTGATGGACGACTACCTCAAGCTACATCAAGTCCCTCCCAAAGATCAAGTGAAGTGCGCCACAAGGAACTTCCACGACTTCGCGTCCACATGGTGGCTTCACACACCTTCGGAGAGCTACGACATGAGTTGGCCCAAGACGAAGAGAGCTTTGCGGTGAGAGTTTGTGCCTCCAACCTACATGGAACAACTTCAATGCCAATTGGAGAACACCATCCAAGGATCCAAGTCCATCGACGAGTACTTCAAGGAGATGAAGATTGCCTTGCCACGAGCTGGCATGGACGACCCCATTTTGATGAAGTTCCACTTCATGATGGGATTGCACAATGACATCTCCAAGACGATCTTCCTCGAGAACTACAAGTCCCTCGACGACAACTACATTGGTGCTCTCAAGGCGGAACAAAAACTCATGAAGGCCAAAGTTTCTCCACCCCAAGCTCACTTCGCGACAACCAAGCTCCATGAGAACGAGCATGAGGCTAGTACCACCATGATGTCCAAGCCTGGTGAGCTCCAAGACGATGCTCCCAAGTTCGACTTCACCGCCATCCCTCTTTGTGGCATTGACGATGCCGAGTCCTCCATGACTCTTTTTCAAGATGGTACGGCGACGAGTACGACTACGGAGACCCTCAAGGACCAAGCTTTGGAGGCGAGCGACAAGGTGGCGAGCAAGGATGATGCTTCCATCTTAGGAGGCGAGAGTTATGATGTGCCATCTTCGGCCTTCATACACGGTGACGACAACGAGATGGTTGAGCATGGGATTTTCCCTTCGACCACGGCGACGTATGATGACTTGAGTGACTTGTGCCACCATATTGAGAGTGAGAGTGACTTCACCACTAGCCCCATATATGTGTTGCCACAATTCCCATGTGAGGAGAGCCACAACCCCCACCACTTGAGTGAGATGAGTGACTCCACCATATGTGAGTTTGAGTGCACCTATTTGGAGGGAGTGCGTGAGCCACCACATAGATAGAGTGAGATAGTTGATAGGTCATGAGAGGCCACTTTCAACACTAACAACTTGACCTCTACCTCTATTGTGTCTTCTCATTTGGTGCTAGGTCCCTTATATGATGACGCGCCGATTCTCGACGACTTTGTCCTACCTTTGGACAAGATGATGGCCATGGTGGAATATGATGTACCCCCCACATGGTTCCATCAAGATGAAGATGACCACCATTTGGTCTTTCCCACCTTGCCTACACCATTTTAGTGGAATGAAAATGGTAACATAGGTGATGGTGATGCTCTAGTCCCACTAGTGGACATTCTTGACATTGATTGCTTTCATGATGTTGATCACCCTATTGACATGCTTCATGCTAGTATGATTTCCCCATGCGTTGATTTACCCATTTATGATGAGTATGATGATTGCCATGTGGAGTCTCTTAGTTGTGATGCCATGTTACATAGGATTTCTTGTGCTAATTCTCTCGGTCACATCATGTTTTCCAATCCGCTTGACTTGTCATATGATATGCCTGAGATCAATCATATGTCATATTTGCAATCTCTTCATAGTGACTATGCATATGCCATTAACATAAACCCAATTTGCACATATGGCATAGATGACAAGCCCATGGTTATCGGCATTTGTTTTTCTTGTGATGATATTGATATGCTCCATTTGCATCCTTTATCTCATATGCCATGCCATGACCACCTAGCTTCGGATATGCATTGTTTTGGATGTTGTCCATTTTCTCCGTATGATGTTTCAAATATTGCACATGAGGAGACCCCCCATAGTTTCCCCATACATTTTAGGAGATTTTGATTCATCCCATTCATTGCATGATCCCTATACTTGTATGCTCAATTTGCATCCCCATCGTGTTATACACAATAACTATTCTTTCATGATGGATGACATGTTCTTATACCATGCATCAAATTTCTTTGAGCGATGCTTATCTTGTACTAACTCTCACGTGCACATACACATCATAATGGATGATGTGTACATTTACCACACACACAATTTCTTTGGTTTGTGTTTTTTGTTTCTTTTGTGTAGGTACCCATGAATACTTTCAACCTTGCAATCGCACGAGTTGACAAAACGAGCTCTAGAGAGCAACGATGACTTGGGATCCCATGGATTGTCTTTCCCACCGCTCTCTTCGCGCAAAGACTTCATGCAATTCTTCTACATGACCCTCACTTGGCTATGGGTTATTTTCCACTACATATTCTATGCCCATCTTGCCATGTTCACTTTGCATGATATGCTCATTACTATGCTTTTGCCATACATTCGTGACCCATGCTTTGCATTACACATGATGATTGATTCTCATAATTGTATGTGTATTTGCATGCTTGGTGGAGATATTTCTTGCTATTGCTATGTTTGCTTTGTACCCCATGCCTATGATGATACTCTCATCTTGCTTTGTGTTCGTGCTTGCGATATGTCATGTGCATTGTCTATGTCTATTATTTGCTCACATGACATGATTGCCATGATTTCCTCTAGTATGTTGCATCTTCCACAACTAGCTTACACGACTTGATTACCATGCTTGACTTGATTGCCTCACACATGATAAACAATTGCTCTTTCTATTGTGTTGAGTGCCACGCGATATTCACTACACCCAATGCACATTATGATTGGATTGTCTTGCACTTGACACATGTGTTTAGACACTTCATTTTATTTGGTGTTGTGAATGATTCCTATGCCTACCATAGACCTTTCATTGAGCAATTTGTGAATGCTTGCTATGAACTTGAGGTAGATGCTTCTTCACTTGTCCAACATATTTGCATCAATACCTCACATTCACATGCTTGTTCCCATGTTATATTTGCTTATGCTCAATTTATGTGCTTACATGCCATTTCACAATCCTTTGTCACACCATATGCTATGCTTGATGACAACACTTGTTGGGTGAATCACCTCTTGAATGCTTGGTTTTGCACTAACGCTAACCGCATTTGTTTTTCCAAGTGTTTGTTCTCCTTGCTCCTTTTGAAGGAATCACGAGACGGTGCGACATTGGAGAGTGCCCATTTCGAGCTTCAAGATGACGATAACTTGGTGATCGACCACTCCTACACGGAGACACCATCTCTTTCCCATGGTGATTTGAATTTCAATCCGATGTCGGATCTTTCCCAAGGGAGGGGAGATGATGCGGAGCATCCTACGGGCATCACCATGCCAAGAGTCAGTTCGGCGAGTGACACGTGCAACATCTACTTCACATACACAAAGGTGAATCATCTCCTTTACACATGCTCACTTGACCCCTTTGAGGATGGTATACTACTTGACACTTCTCCCGTGTGCATGCATAGGTATTGTCGGAACGCTACAGACGACGTGGAGGAGTGCAAGCGCCAAGAAACACCTACACCATCCGCGAGGGAAGCGTGGAAACGAAGACGCGAGAAGAAGAGCTGTCGAAGAAGCTCCGGCCACCGGACAACCGGTCAGGTCCGGACGTCCGGCGCCTGAAGATCCACCGGACGACCGGTCTAGACCGGACGACTGGTGTCCCAGCACCCGAGCCAAATGAGCGGACGTCCGACGCCACCGGACGACTGGCAACCGGATGACCTGTCCAGACCAGAAATCTGCTACACCAGCATCCGAGCCAGAACGAGCGGGCGACCGGCCCCTACCGGACGTCTGGCCGCCCACGAGCCACCGGACGACCGGTTCCCAGCGGACGTCCGGTACCTGGCTGTGTCCAGTTGCGGGCTAAGGCCCATGTACCCCATCACTTCACCCCCATTTGCACTAAGACTATAAATAGACCTCTTCCTCCTCCTTTCTAGGGTTAGTGTTGGTTCAGCTCATACTTAGAGATAGAGCTACGCTGATCCATATCAGATCTCCTCCGTGTGAGAGACTGCGGCCACTTCGGAGAAGATCCCTTTGGATTCAGGACCCCTTTCTAAGGGAAGATCCCCTTGTGGATTCAAGACCTCCTCACGGAGAAGAACCGGCTACCTCTTCTATCGTCCTTTGTTGGATTTGGACCGTGTATCTCTTTGTGTTTCGAGGATCTAGCACATGTGTGATCGTACTTGTTGGTTTGAGTGTTTCTCTCATGTTTCTCGTCGTGATTCCCCTTGTTTTCCCCCTCGTGTTCTTCGCGGGATCCGCTCCTTTCGTGAAAGATCGGGCCACTGGGGTTCTACCCTACATCACAGCCTCTAGTGTGATTGAGGCTGTACAACGGGCCTCTACACCTGGTATGACTCCTTTAAAGGCAGTCCTGGTGGGCTTGATCTGTGATGGGTTAATTCCCATTTTTCGCGTTGTATCTTGATAGAGCAGATTGAGGCTGCTACCTCCGTCCATAAGGACGCGAGTCAGGTGGAACCCATCAATTATTGGTTCTAGGACCTGTGCGGCTAAGCCACCATAACGGATACTGGTCGGATGATCCTAGCGATAAAAAGTGATCGGGCATGATGACCATGGATTAAATTTTGGGGCGACTGGCCCTATCACGTAGACGTCCCTAAGCACTCGCTTGCGCTCCCTCTTAGGGATGTGGGTAGCGTATATCATGTTCACTGTTTTGACCTAAGGGGGAAACTTCTTCTTCCCCCTATGTTCGGTTCCGGGGGTCTTCGTCATCATCCTCGCTTTGCGATCCCTTTTCCATGTTCTCAGCGTTTAATTTGTCGGCCTGTTTAAAAACCCAGCAATCTCTATTTGTATGATTAGGTGGTTTGTCCGGGGTGCCATGAATCTGGCATGGACAATCGAGTATGAGGTCCAAACGGGATGGGCCTGAATTGTTCTTTTGGAACGACTTCTTCCGCTAACCGGACATAAAGCCACTGAATCCGGCATTAACCACCGTATCCTTGGTGTTGTCACTGTTGTCTCGACGCTTGTATCTGTTGCATTGAGACTTGTCTTTGTTATTTTAACTTCAGGGGTGCCGGCGTCGCTTGCATTGTTTTTGCTACGGGCCAACCAACTATCCTCGCCTGCACAAAAGTGGGTCATGAGTGTCGTGAGGGCCGCCATGGATTTTGACTTTTCTTGGCCGAGGTGGCGAGCGAGCCATTCTTCGCGGATGCTGTGTTTGAAGGCTGCTAGGGCTTCGGCATCCGAACAATCGATGATTTGGTTCTTTTTAGTTGAGAACCTAGTCCAGAATTTGCTGGCGGACTCTCTGGGCCGTTGAACTATATGGCTTAAGTCATCAATGTCCGGAGGTCGAACATATGTACCTTGGAAGTTATCGAGGAAGGCCTCTTCCAAGTCCTCCCAGCTGCCAATAGAATTTTCAGGCGGACTATTGAGCCAATGTCGAGCTGGCCCTTGAGTTTTAAAGGGAGGTATTTGATGGCATGGAGGTCATTGCCGCGGGCCATAGAATGTGGAGAATGAAGTCTTCGATCCACACCGTGGGGTCCGTGGTTCCATCGTATGATTCTATACTCACGGGTTTGAACCCTTCTGGGAGTTCATGATCCATGACCTCATCAGTGAAGCAATGAGGGTATGCGGCGCCTCTATATCGGGTCGTATCACGGCGTAGCTCTGATGGAGTCCCTCTGCGGTTTTCAGCCCGCGCATGACTAAGTTTGTCACGTCCGAATAGGTGGCCATCGTCGCGTGTCAAGGCACGACCTCACGATCCGTAGATTGATCTGGTATGTCCATCTTTATTGTTCAGGTTTTGCCAGAGGTCATATGTATGGTCGTGGGCTAATTTACCTATACCTGTGCGATGAGGCAGGGCGGGTTGGTGTTCGGCATGAGTTGTCGTTTTGTCCCGACCACGTGGTGGTCGATCAGCCGCATTTTACGATGGTGGTATGTATTCCGGTGCCTCCTTATCAAACTGAGGTAGCAATTTGCGCTTTGGGTAGCTTTTGGTTGGGCGCTTGAGGCTGTATTCTTCGGCTGCTAGGACATCGTTCCATTTATCATTGAGCAGATCTTGGTCAGTTTGAAGATGTTGCTGCTTCTTTTTAAGGCTCCTTGCAGTGGCTATAAGTTGGTGCTTGAAGCGCTCCTTCTCAGGAGGTTCCTCAGGCACGATGAAATCATCGGTGCCGAGGCTCACCTCATCCTCGGAGAGCGGAAGATAACTTCCGTCCTCTGAGTCTTCGTGTGTGGCCTGTTTACCAGGGCTAACCTGCCCATCTTCCTGTTCATCTTGTTCATTAGTTTTTTCAACGGGGTCTTCGTTGTCTTCGGCACCTTCTGGAGTGTTATCTTTTCCTATGCCGGTGTTGCTGTCTTTACTGCGGCGTGACTTAGAGCGGCGCCATTGACGCCAGCGCTTGGATTGTATTTCGGAAAGTTTATCCTTAGCTGGATCTTCCTTGTCATCGTTGCTGTTCTCCTTTGGTGCATCCACCATGTATACATCATACGAGGAAATGGTCGTCCAGCGTCTGGTGAATGGCGGGTTCTAGCCTCTTCTTTTCCGCCATCGTCGTCCATACGATCGATGTCCTCGGAGTCGTAATCAAGTGTGTCGGTCCAATCCTGGACCGTGGCTATGAAGTGGGTGGCCGGTGGGAAGCAAAATTCTGCACCGTTAGCCGCTAGTTAGGACCGAATAGATTTCGGCTATGAGTCCTCCATCAAGGACAGGTTTTTTTAATGAGTTTAGCATGTCGCCCAAAGGCGAGTGCTGGAAGATGTCTGCGGCACTGAATTCAAAGATCGATATACGATCAAGTTCGGCGTCCGCAGGCTCACATGGTTCGGAACTTACGGCCGGAGACGAGTCTAGATTTCTGGTGGCAGCGATATCATATGAGATCAAGTCTATGTGCGGCTCCAACGCCGGGGAATCTGTGGCCTCCGTGGCGGGGTTGAGCTTCCCGTCCTAGGATAGCGCTGTCTGCTCCGGATCTAAGGCCAGAGCGGTTACAGGAGCTGTCTCCTGGATGCAGTCCGATGACAGATTTAGGTCATGTCTCTCGGGGTGGCCAGGAGTGGTAGCCGCGGTCTCGAATCCGGCAAAGATCAAGTCTCCATGGATGTCCGCAACGTAGTTCAAGCTCCCAAATCTGAACTAATGGCCAAGGGCGTAGCTTTCGATCTGCTCCAGATGGCCAAATGAATTGGCCCGCAGTGTGAAGCCGCCGAACACAAAGATTTGTCCGGGGAGGAAAGTTTCTGCTTGGACAGCATCATTATTGACTATTGAAGGGGCCATCAAACCTTTTGGCGACAGCACAGTGGAACTCTCAATTAAAGCACCAATGTCGGTGTAAAAACCCGCGGATCTCAGGTAGGGGGTCCCGAACTGTGCGTCTAGGGTCGATGGTAACAGGAGACAGGGGACACAATGTTTTACCCAGGTTCATGCCCTCTCTATGGAGGTAATACCCTACGTCCTGCTTGATTGATCTTGAAGAATATGAGTATTACAAGAGTTGATCTACCACGAGATCGTAATGGCTAAACCCTAGAGGTCTAGCTTGTATGCTTATGATAATGTGTATGTCCCTCCGGACTAAGTCCTCCGGTTTATATAGACACCGGGAGGATCTAGGGTTACACAAGGTCAGTTACAAAGAAAGGAATCTACATATTTTGTCGCCAAGCTTGCCTTCCACGCCAAGGAGAGTCATGTCCGGACACGGGTGCAGTCTTTGGTCTTTGTATCTTCATAGACCATTAGTCCGGCCCATGGCTAACAGGTCGGACGCCCGAGGACCCGTTAGTCCAGGACTACCTCAGGATTTCAATCCAGCCAAGTACAAGACCCTGCGACAATTCTTCGGAACTACGCACGAAGACATCTGGAAGGTGCTCTTCAAGGCCAACGAGACGTGGCCGGAGACAACCAAGGACTGCGGGCATGATCTGGCCCATCATGACAGTTCGGTAAGTTTTCCATGCTTCAAGGCGTATCCCTTTATGGCTTGCTCAAGGAGGATGTCCCAACTTCCCTATTTTGCCTTTTTAGGGTTGGACAAAAAAGGTGGAGCAGATTCGGTGTTCGGCTTCGCTGCCCGAGGAACCAGCCATCCCACTTTTGACGAAGATGCCGGTTCCGGCGCTCTACGTGGCACTGGAGAATAAGGCCAAGAAGAAGGCCAAGGGGACCAGAGGGGGCCTCCATCCCAAGGGTACTTCGGACGTGGCATCCGAAGACGCCAAAGCTAACTCTGCCGCTGAAGACGACGAGGAGGAGGAAGAGGACGAAGAAAGCAAGTTCCCCCTCCCCGAGTGGGAAAAGAAGAGGGAGGCCTCCATAGATCTGGAAGCGGAGGCATCCAAGAAGGGAAAGGCTTCTTTCACGGATAGCTCCGCGTGGGACGTCGATAGCAGGCCAGAGCGGCGCCCTCAAAACAAGCCCCTGGCCAAATCGTGAGTATCCGAAGACCCTGATGCATTCATATATCCTCCTCTTTCACTTCATAATTCTATCATGTTGAATCATGCATTTGCAGTCTGGCTCGTTCCGCCCTCGAGCGATCCTCGTCTTTGGGGAACTTGCTAGATCCGAAGGTGATGGACAGCGGGTCCCTTCCAACGGCCTCCTATCCCAAGGCTATGGACGAGCCGAGGTGTTGTCCCGAAGGACCCCCGGCCAGGGAGAGACGCAGGAGGTCGTCACGACAACGCCAGAGGGCGATACCTCGGCCGCCGGACACATGGGGGAGCAGAACCCCATCGATACGGTGATGGGGGCCATGTCCAATTTGGCCCCCAGCCGAATATGGTCCTGGAGACCTATATGGCTCCGGAATTCGGCAATCAGCCTCCTTCATCAGAAGGAGGTGTGCCCATTCTGCCGGTGACCTATGTCCAACCAGAGGCGCCGGATACTCTACTGGAGGCGCTGCGAAGCACTTCCATCGTTGAGGAACACCGTACCCTCATGGGTGCGGTGATTGAGAAGATTCAGTCCGCGAAGATTGGACTGACCGAAGCCTCCACGAGACTTTTAACAGGCTTTGAGGTAAGCACTGCATTTATGTGAAAAGAAAGTTACAGTATAGATAGTAGCCCCTGAGACTCTGTCTGGTGTTCGGAAAGAAAAGCCAAATAGAGGATCAACTAGTTTTTCGCAGGAGACTAATCATATATGTCTTTGTGAATAAGCAGGTGTCGCTGCTGGCTGCGACTTCTCATGCTGCCAAAGTCTCTGGACTGAAGCAGAGGCTGGAATGGACGGAGGAAGAGCTCGGCCATGCGAGAAAGCAGCTGCAGGATGTCCAAGGCATGCAATGATCTTGTGTATGTCCGGAAGGGGTGAATGATGTAAGCTGATCGTGGTGCCATGACATTTATTAGGGGCGACGATCGAGGTAGTGGCCCTCGAGAAGGTGCTGGCCGAGGCCGAGCAGAGAGAGGTAAAGGAAAAAGGCACCCGAGAAAAGCATGAGGCCAGGGTTGGTGAGGTCCAGCAGGAGCTCCAGGACGAAGTGAAGAAATGCGAGTCCTTGGAGCACCAGAATGCGAGTCCTTGGAGCACCAGAATGCGGAACAAGAGTCTGAACTAGCTAAGGCCCGCCAAAGCGCACAAGAGGCCCGTGCCGAAGCCCAAGGCGCCCACCGGAAGATCCAAGAGGCCAAGAAGATTGCGGCGGGTAAGGCTTTTATTATGCAACGCAAGTATGTGAGCCAGAGGTATCACTTACTAACCCGGATTTGGAGTTCTCTAGGGGCGTTTGCGGACTTGCCGCGCAGTGTTTCTGACGCTACGGAATTCTTCCGGGCCGAAGAGGGGAGCTCAACGGAGAAGTTGTTCTGGTCGCAATACCTTGCACCAGAACATCCGGTGCCCTTTAGCGACCAGCTAAAACAGTTGGTCGAGCTGCATAGGGTGGCCGAACTAGCCATGAAGGATTTAATAATCCGGTTGTGGCCTGCAGAAGCTATACACGGCAGCTACTTCGGCCTCGTGAAGCGGCTGGTCAATGCCTGCCCGCGGCTTGATGCCATCAAGCGGTCGGTTTTGCAAAGAATGTACGCGGATGGCCTTCGCCCGCGTCAAGATACAATGGGCGAAGATGGATGCCATCAAGCTCGCGACCGAAGGACCGCCCGCAGGCAAGGAGCACCGCACGCCCAAGCATTATTTTGAAGACGTTCTGAAGGGATCCTGCATTGTGGCGGAGCAATGTGCTAAGGACATTATTTTTGAATGAATACATTCATGTAAACCTGTCATGTATGATGAAAACAAGGCTTGATATGTAATATAATGCTTTGTTGTTTTGTTTATTTAAAATTTTACCTCCTGTGCGGCCGTTTCATCAAATCTAAGAGTTGGCCAGTCGTCGGCTTCAGCCCCCACGTAGGTAGTACGGGGGTGTTCGGGATGAATGTAAACACTCTTTATCCAAGAGTTTGGTCCTTAATGGAGGTGTTTAGCGCAATGAAATAGGCAATCGGACTATGTGGCTTTATTACCCTCACTTAGCCATAGGAGTTTGACAATGAAAATATAGGTGCAGCCCCTAGTATCCAGACTAGGGTGTTTTAAACACCTGATCGGATAAGAACCGATTCATCGCATAATGCGGGTAAAATCGCTAAAGATTTGAAACCTCTGAAGAGCTAACCGGCTCACACCGCATCATGACAGTCAGTTTTCGGCTTTCTCTACTGAGGTGCTCATCCGGATAAACCAGGACTCAATCGTAGTAGTTCTCCCTTTACTACCCTAGCCGATATAGCGAAACGTAAGGTAGTAAGCACAGGAGCCGGGTAACCCAACTATTGACCAAAGACATGATTCGGAGCCAATGCATATAATGCTAAATTCGGGGTGCCGAACTATACTGTAAAAGTGTTCGAACTTGTTGCCATAGTGTGGGGCGCAATGAAGCCCCTGGCGGATTACCGCGTACCAAGATGTATGGATGAAAATTAAAATAGCAAAAATAAACATAAAGAAGAAGCTAGTGCCACATATGTTGGGCCGCAAACTGTTTCCATTATAATTTTAATTAATATGTCAGAGCGTACTTGAACAAAAAGTGCGAGAAGCAACAGTGCATATTTAACATGCCAAGACCAAGGAGGAGCTGCGTACGGGTCCTGAAAATAGGTAGAGTGATCATCAAGAAGGACGTCTAGAGATTCCCCCACACGTCTGTGCTACTTTCCACCTTGGTGTGTCCGTCCTTCGAAAGGACCGATTATGAGGCCGGCGAGAGGGGCCTGCGGAAAGGAAACTTGAAGAGGAAAAAGGAAAAAGTGAAAGTATGTGTGTCCAGGGGAGGTCGAGCCTTATTATGGATCACTATCTAGTTATGCCTCCATCTATGCCCATGGTATTTTGAGTGCGTAGTTATGTACGCGCGACGCGAACGTTGCCACTTGGTGTGGTCTGGGACGGAGGCCGAATTGCTAGTTGAGCTCTTGAGGAGCTGGGCTGTCCTGGCGCTTGGTAGTACGGACTCGTTTGACAGTGTTCGGGAGTATGGTTTCCGAATTAAGGTTCTGCTTGCGGAGGCCGCTCTATACTTCTGCTGCTAGGGCAGTGGTGTGCTCCTCGGCACGAAGGGAGCGCTCAATATTTCCATTGACTGTTATGACTCCGCATGGTCTGGGCATCTTGAGCTTGAGATAAGCATAGTGCGGCACTGCATTGAATCGGCCAAACACAGTTCGTCCGAGCAGTGCGTGATAGCCACTGCGGAAGGGGACGATATCAAAGATTAAATCCTCGCTTCAAAAGTTGTCTAGAGATCCAAAGATGATCTCCAATGTGATTGAGCCCGAGTAGCGGGCCTCTACACCTGGTATAACTCCTTTAAAGGTAGTGTTGGTGGGCTTGATCCTTGATGGATCAATGCCCATTTTGTGCACTGTATCCTGGTAAAGCGGGTTGAGGCTGCTCCCGCCGTCCATGAGGACTCGTGCGAGGTGAAATCCATCAATTATTGGGTCGAGGATCAGTGCGGCTGACCCTCCATGACGGATACTGGTCGGATGATCCCTACGATCGAAAGTGATCGGGCATGACGACCATGGGTTGAATTTTGGGGCGACTAGCTCTATCGCATAGACGTCCCTGAGCACGCGTTTGTGCTCCCTCTTGGGGATATGGGTGGTGTATATCATGTTCACCATTTTGATTTGAGGCGGAAACTTCATTTGTGCCCCTGTGTTCGGTGGACGGGGCTCGTCGTCGTTCTTGCTTTGTGACCCCTACTCCTTGTCTTCGGCATTTAACTTTCCGGCATGTTTGAAGACCCAACAACTCCTATGGGTATGATTGGTTGGTTTATCAGGGGTGCCATGGATCTGACATGGGCGATTGAGTATGCGGTCCAGGCTGGAAGGGCCCTGATTATCTCTTTTATATGGCTTCTTCCGCTAACTGGACTTGGAGCCACATAATCCGGCGTTGACTGTTGTGTCATCGGTATTATCACGGTTGCTTCGACGTTTATGTCTGTTGCGTCGGGGCTTGCCATTGCTATTTTTGGCTTCCGAACTGCCAGGTTCGCTTGTATTGTTATTACTATGGGCTAGCCAGCTATCTTCGCCCACGCAAAAGCGGGTCATGAGTGTTGTGAGGGCTGCCATGGACTTCGGCTTTTCTTGGCCGAGGTGTCGGGCGAGCCATTCGTCCTGGATGCTATGTTTAAATGCCGCTAGGGCTTCTGTGTTCGGACAGTCGACGATCTGGTTCTTTTTTGTTAAGAATCTAGTCCAGAATTTCTTGGCTGACTCTCCGGGCTGTTGGATTATGTGACTTAAGTCGTCGGCATCCGGAGGTCGAACATATGTACCTTGGAAGTTGTCAAGGAAGGCTTCTTCCAAGTCCTCCCAGCTGCCAATGGAGTTTTCAGGCAGGCTGTTCATCCAGGGTCGGGCTGGCCCCTTGAGTTTTAGGGGGGGTATTTGATGGCATGAAAATCATCGCCGCGCGCCATGTGAATCTGGAGGATAAAGTCTTCATTCCATACCGCAGGATCTGTGGTTCCATCATATGATTCGATATTCACGGGTTTGAACCCTTTTGGGAATTCATGTTCCATTACTTCATCAGTGAAGCAGAGGGGGTGTGCGGCGCCTCTATATCGGGCCAGGTCGCGACGTATTTCAGATGGAGTCTATTTGCGATTTCCGGCTCGGACGTAGCTATGCTTGCCATGTTCGGCTCGATAGCCGTTGTCGCGCATCGGGGCACGCCCCCGTGATCCATAGATCAATCTGGCCAGACTTGCTTTATTCTTCAGGCCCTGCCGGAGATCATATGTGTATCCCTGAGCAGTTTTGTCTCTGTCTTTACGAAGAGGTGGTATGGGCTGGTGTTCGACTTGGGTTGCCGCTTTGTCCCGACCACGTGGTGGTCGGTCAGCTGCATTGTGCACTGATGGCACGGGCTCCAACGCCTCGTCATCGAATTGAGGTAGTAATTTGCGCTTCAGGTAACTTCTGAGTGGTCGCTTGAGGCCGTACTCCTCGGCTTCCAGGATGTTAGTCCATCTATCATTGAGCAGGTATTGCTCAGCTTGAAGCTGTTGCTGCTTCTTTTTCAGGCCCCTTGCAGTGGCTATTAGCCAGCGCTCCTGCTCGAGAGGTTCCTCAGGCACGATAAAATCCTCATTGTCGAGGCTCACCTCATCCTCGAAGAGTGGAAGATAATTGCTGTCCTCCGAGCGCGGCCTGTTCATCAGGGCTGACTTGCCCATCTTCTCGTTCATCTTGTTTGGAAGTTGCCTCAATGGGGTCTTCATTGTCTTTGGCACCGTCCGGAGTGTTATCTACTCCTATGTCGGTGTTGTTGTGTTTGCTGCGGCTTGATTTAGAGCGGCGCCGCTGATGCTACCATTTTGGTTGTTTCTCAGGAGGTTTATCCTCAGCCGGATCTTCCTTGTCGTCGCCACTATTCTCTTTTGGTGCATCTACCATGTATACATCGTATGAGGAGGTGGCCGTCCATCATCCGGTGAATGGTGGGTTTTCGGCCTGCTCCTCTCCAGCATCGTCGTCCATACCGTCGATGTCTTCGGAGCCATAATCGAGCATGTCGATTAAGTCTTTGACAATGGCTATTAAGTGGGTGGGGGTGGGAAGCGGAAATCTCCGTCGTCAGCCCCCAGTTCAAACCGGATATAACTTGGCTGAGAGTTCCTCGCTAAGGAGAGTGTTTTTAATGAGTTCGGCACGTCTCCTAAAGGCGAGTGCCGAAAGATGTCCGCGGAGCTGAATTCGATGATCGATGCCTGATCAAGCTCCTCGTGCATGGACGCTCATGGTTCAGAACTTGTAGCCGGAAATGGGTCCAGGGTTCCGGTGACACGGATCCCACTCGAGGTTGGGTCGGTGTGCGGCTCTGGCGCCACTGAGTCTGCGATTTCTGTGCCGGGGTTGAGCCTCCCGTCCTCGGATGGCGCAATTTGCTTCGGATCCAGGGCCGGAGCAGTTACAGGCGCTATCCCCTGGGCATGGTCCGATGACAGATTTATGGCATGTTCATCGTGGCGGCAGGGAGCGGCTGTCATGGTCTTGAATCCGTTCAAGATCAACTCTTCGCAGATATCCGTGATGTAGTTCAAGCTTCCAAATCTGACCTGACGGCCAGGGGCGTAGCTATCGATCTGCTCTAGATGGCCACACGAGTTGGCCCGTAGTGCGAAGCCGCTGAATACGAAGATCTATCCAGGGACGAAGGTTTCTCCCTAGACAACATTGTTGTAGACGATTGACGGGGCCATCGAACCTCCTGATGTCGACACAACGGAACTCTCAAGAAAGCACCAATGTTGATGTCAAAACCGGCAGATCTCGGGTAGGGGGTCCCAAACTGTGCGTCTGAAGTTGATGGTAACAGGAGACAGGGAACACAATGTTTTCCCAGGTTCGGGCCCTCTCGATGGAGGTAAAACCCTACGTCCTACTAGATTAATATTGATGAGTATGGGGGTTACAATAGTTGGTCTACCACGAGATCGTAATGGCTAAAACCCTCGAAGTCTAGCCTATCTTATTATGGTTGTCCCTATGAAATAAACCCTCCGGTTTATATAGACACCAGAGGGGACTAGGGTTGTACAAAGTCGGCTACATTGAAAGGAAATAGTACATCCGTGCATAGCTTTCCATCCACACAAAGGAGAGTCCTATCCGGAAACGGTAGAAAGTATTCTATCTTGTATCTTCATGGACCAATAGTTTGGCCCATGTCCAATAGGCCGGTCGCCCAAGGACCCCTTAGTCCAGGACTCCCTCAAGCATCAAGTGTTGATGGTCAACAAGACCACCAGTTTCAAGAAAAAGGGTAAAGGGAAGAAGGGGAACTTCAAGAAGAACGGCAAGCAAGTTGCTGCTCAAGTGAAGAAGCCCACGTCTGGACCTAAGCCTGAGACTGAGTGCTTCTACTGCAAAGGGACTAGTCACTGGAAGCGGAACTGCCCCAAGTATTTAGTGGAGAAGAAGGATGGCAAAGTGAAAGGTATATTGATATACATGTTATTGATGTGTACCTTACTAATGCTCACAGTAGCGCCTGTGTATTTGATACTGGTTCTGTTGCTAATATTTGCAACTTGAAACATGGGCTACGGATTAAGGGAAGATTGGCTAAGGACGAGGTGACGATGCACATGGGAAATGGTTCGAAAGTCGATGTCATCGCCGTCGGCACGCTACCTCTACATCTACCTTCGGGATTAGTTTTAGACCTAAATAATTGTTATTTGGTGCCAGCGTTGAGCATGAACATTATATCTGGATCTTGTTTGATACGAGACGGTTATTCATTTAAATCAGAGAATAAAGGTTATTCTATTTATATGAATAATATCTTTTATGGCCATGCACCCTTGATGAGTGGTTTGTTTTTACTAAATCTTGATAGTAGTGATACACATGTTCATAGTATTGAAGCCAAAAGATATAAGTTTAATAATGATATTGCAACTTATTTGTGGCACTACCGTTTAGGTCACATTGGTGCAAAGCGCATGAAGAAACTCCATGCTGATAGACTTTTGGAATCACTTGATTATGAACCACTTGATGCTTGCGAACCATGCCTCATGGGCAAGATGACTAAAACTCCATTCTCCGGAACAATGGAGTGAGCAACAGACTTGTTGGAAATAATACATACTAATGTATGCGGTTCGATGAGTGTTGATGCTCGCAGCAGGTATCGTTATTTTATTATCTTCACAGGTGATTTAAGCAGATATGGGTATATCAAGTTGATGAAACATAAGTCTGAAACATTTGAAAAGTTCAAAGAATTCCAGAGTGAATTGGAAAATCATCGTAACAAGAAAATTAAGTTTCTACGATCTAATCATGGAGGTGAATATTTGAGTTATGAGTTTGGTCTTCATTTGAAACAATGCGGACTAGTTTCGCAACTCATGCCACCTGGAACACCACAACATAGCGGTGTGTCCGAATGTAGTAACCACACTTTATTACATATGGTGCGATCTATGATGTCTCTCACTGATTTACCGCTATCGTTTTGGGGCTATGCTTTAGAGACGGTTGCATTCACGTTAAATAAGTGTCAGGACCCCGATCCTAAGTCACACCGATCTAGCATGTAACACATCATATCACTTTGCGGCCTCACACACGGTATCCCCACGGGTGCCACCTTACCTGGCCCGGGACCGTTTGCACCTTTTGGCTCACGTATATGATAGTGTTGCTAGCATCCATATGACAGACAACCCGGGCCGACATGGCTAGTCGTGAACCCAAAGTGGCACTAACTTACTGGGACAGGCATACATGACCCAACAACGAACGTGTCGGTCATCAGCGAGTGAATCCGGGCTGTAGCAGCTGGGCTAACAGGACTCCGGTAGACACCGCGTGACATTTCCCTGAAGGGACAGACACAGGAACAAAGAAGGACACATGCCGGCCAGCCTAAGAGTTCCGGAGCAGTAGAAAGCTACCATGGCTCAGTGGAAGCACTAGGAGACATTTCCCGGTAAGAGAGGCTACCAAGGATAAACAACTAGGTTGTCGGATCCCACACATACCAAGCATTTCAAATCATACACACAATATGCTCGATATGTGCAAATGCAACATGGCATCATAGCAAAACTCTACAACTCAAAGTATTTATTCATTAGGAGCATTCAAGTCATACAAGCAACAAGCACAAGCGGAAGCTTAACTTGTCTGAGTACAGACAACTACAAATGAAAAGGCTGAGAAGCCTGACTATCTACAAGACCCTGCTGAGGGCACAAGATCGTAGCTGAGGTAACAAGCTAAACGTCAAAGTACACGCGGAACTACTAGCGAGACTGAAGTCTCTCTGCAAAAATATAAATTAACTAAACGTGAGTACAAATGTACCCAGCAAGACTTACATCAGAAGTAGCTACATATGCATCAGTATCAACAAAAGGGGGTGGTGGAGTTTAACTGCAGCAAGCCAGCTTTGACTCAGTGGCTATCCTATACTACGATTGCAAGTAACTCTTTTGAGATGGCGCACATGAGTCCACATATTCACCAATCAATACACCACTATGGATCCGCTCCCGTCTCCCTACGAGAAGGCCATCCATAGCACTCACGCTTATCTTGTGCATTTTAGAGTATCCACTTTCACTTGTCTATGAACTGTATAGGCAACCCAGAAGTCCTTTACCGCGGACACGGCTATTCGAATAGATCATTTATAACCCTGCAGGGGTGTACTTCTTCACACACGCTCTCGCCACTTACCACCATGTACACATCGTGTATCTGGGCAACCTTCAAGCGGAAGCCTGGCAAGGGAGTCGGCCATGACCTGACTAACCACTCAAGTCTCTAGTCCAGGTTTGTCGCCTATTCGGGTTCCATCCGCAAGGAGATCCGGCCGGGGTGTCGCTCATGGCCCCAAACGATGTGTACAGGGTTCCCAAGCCCACCAAACGGGCGACGCTTGGTATACCCGGCCACGGTGTCTAGTCTGTCCCAACCCCACCTGTATCGGGTGCCACTTAGTAGACTACTAACACTACCTACAAACACCAGAAACTAGTTGCAACTCCTGGACAAAGATCAGGTTGATTAATAAGTCGAGAGAGCTTGGAGTTCCCGGAGCCCAATGTGTGGTAGTAGTTGTTCATGGATCACGGACACAGAACTCAGTTCCTGTGGACGGTTTCAATGAGACAACCCACCATGTACTCCTACATGGCCTCTCACCACTACCTTTACCAAATCGTGTTCACACACTTAGCTCTCAATAGTAGGACATGTTCACCACATTCTAATTCATTCCCAATGAATCAGACCTAACTCAACTCTAAGCAGTAGCAGGCATGACAACAAGCATGAATGAGTAGGCACATCAGGGCTCAAACAACTCCTACTCATGCTAGTGGGTTTCATCTATCTACTGTGGCAATGACAGGTCATGCAGAGGAAAGGGGTTCAACTACCGCAGCATGTAATAGTTGAATCGTTGTTGTCCTAATGCAGTAAAAGAGAGCAGGAGCGAGAGAGTGGGATTGTATCAGAATGAACAAGGGGGTTTTGCTTGCCTGGCACTTCTGAAGATAATATAACTCTTCATCGGTGTCATCGAACTCATCGTCGGAACGTCGTCTACTCAGAGGGGACAATTACCGGCAAACAAGGAAGAACACAATCAATGCAATGCTCAATATGATGCATGATCAGGACATGGAAAATTGAGTGTGTTGGGCTAATGCAACTACAACCAGCTGGGTTTGAGTCATTTTGAACCAAAGGTTCAAACCCAAACTCAACTTATGAATTTAAATAGTGCCTTATCATGTTTTGCACTAAACAGCAAGGTCAAGTTGCTTAAAAATGCATGAAACCGGTACATATGGAAAGATTGGATTTTTATGATCATTTTTCATATATAATTTATTTCATTTGGACTTATAGACTAATTTCTATGATTTTTTGAAGTTTATACTATTTTCTGGAATTTCCTGAATTAGTAAAAATGCTAGAAAGCATTTACTACATCAGCATGACGACAGCACTGCGTCAGCAGGTCGACTGGGTCAAACCTAACCAGTGGAGTCCATTGGTCAGTGACATGGGTGCTAATCCCGCGTTGACTCATACTTTGACCCGCCGTGGGGCCCACTGTTAGTGGCTGAAGGGCGGCTAATCAGTAGGATTAGCCCCTAATGGTTGTGCCACGTCGGTGTGGTTACACCGGTGATGACCCGACGCGGCGACGATCGACGGCCGGCCATTTCCGGCCATGGCTGGTCGCGCGGTTAGGTGTGTTGGAGAGCCCGTGGTGCGGGGCATCCAGTGGTGGTCAAGAGGATGCCAGGGGCGGCGTGTATCGGCGGCGGCGAGCATATGCGGCGGCGGAGCTCGGTGGTGTGCGGGTGTTGCTCTATGGCTCGCTACCGAGCTGCCTAGGCTGCACGTCAGCGCCAGAGGCCCTCTAGGGCACGGCCGTTGCACTACGGCAGTGAACGGAGCACGGGTAGCACGCGTGCTGCAACAAAGGCGGAGCCGAGCTTCGGCTCATGCGGCAAGGGAGCTAGAGGGCATGGGAGGATAGGGGAGAAGGGGGGGTCGACGCATTGGCTCACAGCGGATCCGGCGGTAGCATCAACGAGCTCGGGGAAGGTCTGATGAGGGCAGAACGGCGAAGGCGATCTTGGAGGCCGGAGCTTCGAGACGAGGCTGGGGATGACGATACGAGGTTTCTGGCATCTTGTGAGAAGTCGAAGAGGACGAGGACGTCGAAGCGGAGCTCTCAGACACGGCGAGCGGTCGAGGGGGCTGCGGTGGCTGTGCGAACGGCGACGGAAAGCTTGCGGTGGCTTCGGCCATGGCACGGAGTGGACGAGGGAGAGAACGGGGGAGAGGGAGAGTGATCTAGACGGTTCTGGGGGATAGTGTGGCGTCTACAGGGTGTCTAGGCTGTCAGGGGTGGTGTAAGTGCATCCAGTGCCACCCCTAGTTGGTTTTGGAGTATTGACGACAAACTTGGTTGAGGGACTAATGTGTTTGTGAGAATTGCGGGATAACACATGTAGTAGTCCCTCATTGATTTAGTTTACCTACCGAAGATGACCCCTAAAAATGTGTGAAGACATTGAAGCCAATGGTGGTCTGTGAAGAGTTTCACATTGAAGACTATGACATTAGAAGACATCGTATGAAGACTATGGATTGTGAAGACATAGTTGTTTCGTAGTTTCCTTTTCTTCTTTGTTGAGTCATAGGAACCACCGTACTATTAAGTGGGTTCCAAGTGAACAAAGTCAGAGTGACTGAATTGATGCTCAACCAAATCCTATGTCTTCGAGCAAATACAATGAGAGCAAATCTTATCTAGAGCTGGATAAGTCAGCTTTACTTGTAGCCTAAATTAAGCTACCGCGTGTGTTTCAAATCTGACCGTGAGAACACATGTCAATTCCTTAGTGACCCAGGGTCATTTCGGACAAATCGGGTCGGGTTGCCTAGTGGCTATAAATTGCCCACCCCCTACACCATAAATTGGTGTCTGCTCAGAGTTAGTGCACGGCTTTTGTCGTTTGAGAGCAACCCACCTCGAAGCCTTTGAGAGAGAAATCCTTGCGAGGACAAAGCCCTAAACACCCAGAGCCAAAGAGTGTTAGGCATCACTGAAGTCTTTCTGTCTGCGTGACCTAAAGACTTGTTACACTTGAGGACTGTGAATCCTCCAGCCGGTTAGGCGTCGCGTTCTGAGCATCCAAGAGTCATTGTGGATCGCTAGTGAACGAAGTCTGTGAAGGTTTGGAAGTCTACCTTGAAGACTTACCAGAGTGATTGGGCGAGGACTGTGTGTCCTTAGCTCAAGGGGAATAAGGTGAAGAACCAGTCTTCTGAGTTGAATCTCAGCCTCCCTAACCGGACGTACAGTTGTCACAGCAACTGGAACTAGTCCAACAAATACCTGTCCTCACAGAGCACCTGGTTCTATCCTTACCTATCTCTTTACTTACAGTTTGTCTTCGTGAAGTCACTGCTTGTTTTCATAATATGATTGACTTCACTATGTGAAGATTGTTGTTGATTGGTTTCATACTTTCTTCCATCTTGATCCATACTACCTAGCTGCTGATAGTCTTCGTGCTTTCACTTCATTGCTAACTTGACTATGGCATGTCTAGTGTAGTCTACCTTCCGTTGCATATCAATAGGTTCATTTCTACTGTTTGTCCTCAAAGCCCCCGTGTTTTGAAGACTTCCATAAAAATCACCTATTCACCCCCTGTCGGTGTGAAAACCGGCGGATCTCGGGTAGGGGGTCCCGAACTGTGTGTCTAGGCCGGATGGTAATAGGAGGCAAGGGACACGAAGTTTTACCCAGGTTCAGGCCCTCTCGATGGAGGTAAAACCCTACGTCCTTCTTGATTAATATTGATGATATGAGTAGTACAAGAGTAGATCTACCATGAGATCAGAGAGGCTAAACCCTAGAATCTAGCCTATGGTATGATTGTTGATGTGTATGTTGTCCCACGGACTAAAACCCTCCGGTTTATATAGACACCGGATAGGGTTAGGGTTACATAGAGTCAGTTACAATGGTAGGAGATCTGAACATCCGTATTGCCAAGCTTGCCTTCCACGCCAAGGAAAGTCCCTTCCGGACACGGGACGGAGTCTTCAATCTTGTATCTTCATAGTCCAGGAGTCCGGCTGAAGGTATAGTCCGGCTATCCGAACACCCCCTAATCCAGGACTCCCTCAGTAGCCCCTGAAGCAGGCTTCAATGACGACGAGTCCGGCGCGCAGATTGTCTTCGGCATTGCAAGGCGGGTTCCTCCTCCAAGTACTTCATAGAAGATTTTGAACACAAAGATAGTGTCCGGCTCTGCAAAATAAGTTTCCACATATTGCCATAGAGAGAATAATATTTACACAAATCTAATCTGCTGACGTACTCCATAGTGTGACATCACACCACGGCCAAGCTTTTATTCGAACCGTTTTACTGTCCCATCTTAGCGGTTTCCTTGGCATGTCTTGTTAAAGCAGAGATCGTGTCCCCTTATTCCAGGATTCTCATCAATACGGGCGTGGGTAACCCAACCGCGCCATTGATTACGGCTCTTGGAGATAAGCGAGTTTTACCAGGCTGGTGGGGACACGTAGTTGCGTCCACCCATATAAGGGGATAAGGATCCATCTTTTTACCCACGCCTTCTTCCTCCTTTGCCTATCCATTCTTGTGCACCCAAGCTCCAGCGCCCAAGTCCGCACTACCACCTCAACCTTCTCCAGTCATGTCCGGAGCGGGAGGCAAGTGGATGGTCTCCTCCGTCACAGAGGGACACATCAAAAAGCTGAGGAAGGCCGGATATCTGGCTAGCGACATCGCGCACCGGCTTCCCGAAAAGGGGCAGCTCATCCCCACTCCTAGGCCCCATGAGAGGGTGGTATTCCTCCCCCATATCCTCCGCGGACTGGGCTTCCCTCTACATCCATTTGTCCGGGGGCTCATGTTCTACTACGGCCTGGATTTCCACAATCTGGCCCCAAACTTCGTCCTCAACATCTCGGCGTTCATCGTCGTGTGCGAGGCGTTCCTCCGCATCCGCCCCCATTTCGGCCTATGGCTTAAGACTTTCAACGTCAAGCCAAAGGTGGTGCGCGGCAGCCAGGCAGAGTGCGGCGGTGCCATGGTTGGCAAGATGGCCAACATCCTATGGCTCGAGGGCTCCTTTATGGAGACCCTGAAGGGGTGGCAATCATGGTGGTTTTACGTCACCGAGCCGCGCGACGCCGAACGGGTCGCACCCCCTGAGTTTCGATACGGCCCCCCTACGCGGCTCACCTCCTGGAAGGAGACAGGCCTGTCTTGGGGTAAAAAAGGAGAGCTGACCGGACTCCAAACATGCATCCAAACCCTGGTGGACAAGAAGCTCAAGCTTGTCAACGTAGTCCAGGTTATGCTCATCCGCCTGATCCTCCCGTGTCAACGACGGGCCTTCAATCTGTGGGAGTTCGACCCGGCGCAGCATCAAACTCTAAACACGCTCTTCGACACGACGTACGAAGATGCCTGGAATATGCTTTTCAAGGGCGCCGAGGCTCCGGCATCCGCTACCGAGGATCGCGGATTCAGCGCGCAGCGTCACGCGCTCGCGGTAAGCTGTTTTTTTCTTTTACAGGGTATCAGTTTTCCATAGTTTGACTCTATGCGGGATCTAAGCTCTCTTTCCTCTGACAGGATTGGCAAGTGACGTCCGGACAGATCAACTGTCCGGCCCCTTTGCCCAAAGGCCCAGCGGACGCTCGCTTGGCGAGGCTCCTGGTTCCGGCGCCCTATGCGGTGCCGGAGAAGAAGGCCGCAAAAAAGGCCGCGGGGACTCGAAAGAGTGCCCTGTGCCTGGAGGTGTCGGATTCACCATCCGACGAATCCAAGACGCACTCCTCCCAAGAAGACGAGGACGGGGAAGAAGAGACCCCTCCCCCTCCAGCGGGGGAAGCGAAGAAAAGGAAGGCCGCCCCAACTGGGGAGGCCGAAGGGTCCAAGAAGGGGAAAACCCTTTCTCCGGATTACTCCACCGACGCCGACGACGGAGAGGAGTGGGCGCCCAAGGCCAAGCCCCTGGCGAAATCGTAAGTATTCGGATACCAAAGTAATTCATAGTATTCGTTTATTGCACAACTTTCCCTTATGTCGAATGTGTTCATGCAGCCCACCCAAAGACCGGCTCGACACGTCGTCGAGCGGCTCACTGGATTCGTCGGACATGAACTCACTTCCGACGGCTTCCTCCCCCGCCCTACGGACGACACCGAAGAGTTGTCCCAACAGGTTCCAATCCGGGAGGAGGTGGTCCTGGAGGCGCCGCGAGGCAACCTCCCGGACTCCAGGAGTAAGGGGGATGAAACCCCCCAGGGCTCCAAGTCCGGCTCTAGGCCGGACACCGCTCCGGAAACTTCAAAGGTTCCGGAGTCCGGCGGGGGACCTCCTTCCAAGAGGAGCAAGTCCACCGTGCCGGTGGCTCCCTCCAACCGGAGGTGCCGGACAATATGCTGGAGGCGCTCCAAGGCGCCTCCATCGACAAGGAGCACCGCGCTATTATGAGTGCGGTGGTCTAGAAGGTTCAGTCTACAAAAAATGGACTGACTGAAGCTTGTACTAGCCTTTTGACAGGCTTCGAGGTAAGTAAAGAAAGTGTAAATAATAGTACCGCATAGACAGTAGCCCCTGATGCTCTGTTTGGCGTTCGGGAAGAAAAGCCGAATAGAGGATCAAATAGAATTCGTAGGAGTCTAACAAAAATAAGCCAATATGGATGTGCAGGCTACCCTGCTTGCGTCCGCCGCACTGACTGCGGAAGTGGACATGCTAAAGCAGGACCTCGAAAGGTCCGAGCAAGAGCTCGAGCGTGCCAAGAAGCAGCTCGAGGACAATGAAGGTAAGAAATACCTTGTTAAAAAAATATATATATATAAAAGGTGCAATTGCAAAAAATGACAGGATTATCTTGGCTATTGTAGGGGCCACGTCTGAGGTGGCGACCCTTAAGCAAGCGCTGGACGAGGCCGAGAAGAATTCGGCCTCGGAGCGCACCGAGCGGGAGAAGTATGAGGCTGAGGTTGGCAAGGTGCGGCAAGAGCTCCACGCTCTCATGGAAAAACATGAGAGTTTGGAGCGTGACTCAAGACGCGAGCATCCGAGCTCGCGGCGGCTATTGAAAGTGCCAAGTCTGCCAAGGCCGAATCCCAGAAGACCCTCCAGGAGTTGGATGAGGTGAAGAAGATAGCGGCGGGTAAGGCATTCTTTATGCAAAGCAAACACATAAGCATGAGTTGCTTGTTACTTACCCGAATCCGGAGTTCTCCAGGCGCGTTCGCATATCTTCCCTGGAGTGTGTCTGATGATGCCGCATTCTATCGAGCCGAGGAGGGCAGCTCGACGGAGAAGGTGTTCTGGTCTCAGTATGCTGAGGCCGGACACCCCGTGCCCCTGAGCGACCAGCTGAAGCAACTGGTCGAGCTCCACAAGGCGGCCGAACAGGCCATGAAGGCCCTTGTAGTTC
Source organism: Triticum dicoccoides (assembly GCF_002162155.2). Lineage (NCBI taxonomy): Eukaryota > Viridiplantae > Streptophyta > Magnoliopsida > Poales > Poaceae > Triticum > Triticum dicoccoides. The sequence continues at coordinate 281,601,064 of NC_041390.1, forward strand.
GGTTGTGGCCCGGAGAGGCTCAGCCTGGGAGCTATTTCGGGCTGGTGCGCCGGCTGGTGGAGGCATGTCCAAGGCTCAAAGTCATCAAGCGCTCCGTCTGCATTGAAGGTGCCCATAGGGCCCTTGCCCGTGCTAAGGTTCACTGGGGCAAGCTGGATGCTGAGAAGCTTGTGAAGGACGGGCCACCGCCGGGGAAAGAGCATCGCAAGCCCGAGAATTATTATAAGGATGTTCTGAAGGGTGCCCGCCTTGTGGCGGATGAATGTACTATGGATGTAATTTTCGAGTAAAACTCGCTCGTTTTGTCCTGTACGCTGAAAACTTGTTCATATGCGCTGAGCAATGCTGCTTGAATTTAAAATATTACCTTATGTGCGGCTGTTTATCAATACTGAGAGATGGCGAGTCGTCGGCTTCTGCCCCCTTGCCGCTAGTGCTGGGGTATTCGGGGATAAACCTAGGCGCTCTTTTTCCCATATTTGGGTCCTTCGAGGGAGGTGCTCAGCCCAACGAACGAGGCAATCGGACTATAATGCGTGAACACTCTCACTTAGCCATAGAATTCTATAATTTTAAATTTCGGCGAAGCTCCTAGTATTCGGAAGACCGAGTTTGGGGCGCTATCCACGCCTTGGCCGGACAGAGCCGGCTCCTCGCCCTAAGCGGCATAAGTCTTTAGGGACTCGAAAAAACCTCTCGAACAACGACCAGCTCTCGCTTCATCATGACGGTCAGTTTTAGCTTTCTCCACTGAGGTGCTTGACCCAGCTCAACCGGGGCACAATCGCAGTGGTTCTCCTACTGCTACCTTAGCCGATATAGCGGAACGTAAGGCACCAAAACATAGGAGTCGGGCAAACCCAACTATTGACCCAAGACATGATTCGGAGCTGATGCATATAATGCTATAAGTTCGGGGTGCCGTACTTGTTAAAGTGTTCGAACTTCTCACACCATATTGAGGGGTACTAAAGCCCCTGGCGTATTTTGGCCGTACCAACGTGTACGGGTGCTACATGTCGTTAAGGAACATAAAAAAGGTAATGCAAAATATAGACAAAAGCTATGCATTGTTTATTAAAATAGCTGCAATCAAAGCAGAATGATACAAGTAATGCGATAAACGAAAAGTTGGACTATTTAACATGTCTGCTCCAGGGGCAAGCTGTGGAATAGTATGTGAAACAGGTATACTGCTCGTGATAGAGACCACCTGGGATTTCCGTAATGCGGCATGGCTTGTCTGCTTCCCTGGTCCTTGCATCGTTTGTGCGGCAATTGAACTGCAAACAGGCCTTCCGAAGAGTAGAGTCCTGGAAGTAAGAGAAAAGTAAAAAATCGGCAGCCCCTGGTGCGGTTTAAGCCGTGTTTTGGGCGTGCCGTGATGGTGCCCCTCCCCCTATGCCCATGGTATTTCGAGAGCGTAGTTATGGACGCGAAGTACTGGCGTCGCCTTTTTGCGAGGGTTGGGATTGGGGCTGCATTGCTATGCCTGCTCGGAACGTGCAAGGCGGTCTTGTTGTAGGTTACTCCGGGCGCGCTTGACGGTGTCCGGACGTTTAATGGCCGGACTGGAGAACTGCCTGGAGAGGCTGCTTTGTACTTCCACTGTAAGGGCCACCGTGTGCTCCTCCATTCGGAGGGAGCATTCAGTGTTTCCATTGTCCGTAATTACTCCACGAGAGCCTGGCATCTTGAGCTTAAGGTATGCGTAGTGCAGTACAGCATTGAATTTGGCGAATGCGGTTCACCCGAGCAGTGCGTGATAGCCACTGCGAAATGGGACTATGTCGAAGATTAACTCCTCGCTTCGGAAATTATCCGGAGATCCGAAGACCACTTCAAGTGTGACTGAGCCTATGCAGTTGGCCTCTACACCTGGTATTACGCCTTTAAAGGTCGTTTTGGTGGGCTTAATCCTCGAGGGATCTATGCCCATTTTCCGCACTGTATCCTGGTAAAGCAGGTTCAAGCTGCTGCCGCTGTCCATAAGGACTCTAGTGAGATGAAATCCATCAATAATTGGGTCTAGAACCAATGCGGCGAATCCGCCATGATGGATGCTAGTGGGATGGTCCCTTCGATCAAAGGTGATCGGGCAGGTGGACCATGGGTTGAACTTTGGGGCGACTGGCTCTACCGCGTATACGTCCCTTAACGCACGCTTCCGCTCCCTTTTGGGGACATGGGTTGCGTATATCATGTTCACCGTCCGCACTTGTGGGGGAAAACCCTTCTGTCCATTGTTGTTCGGCGGCCGGGGCTCCTCGTCGTCATCTCTATGCAGCCCCTTGTCTTCATTGTCAGCGCTTAACTTGCCTGCCTGCTTGAACACCCAACAATCCCTGTTGGTGTGATTGGCCAGCTTTTCAGGGGTGCCATGTATTTGGCACAAGCGGTCGAGTATTCGGTCCAAGCTGGACGGGCCCCTAGGATTCCTTTTGAATGGCTTCTTCCGTTGACCAGATTTAGAGCCTCTGAATCCGGCATTAACTGCCGTATCCTCAGCATTGTCGCCGTTAATGCGGCACTTCTGCTTGTTGCGACGCGACCTGCCACTAATGTCTCTGATGTCCGAACTACCAGGGTTCTTGGTCATATTGTTGCTACGATCGAGCCAGCTGTCTTCTCCCGCGCAAAAGCGGGTCATGAGTGTCATGAGTGCTGCCATAGATTTCGGCTTTTCCTGTCTGAGGTGCCGGGCCAACCACTCGTCACGGATATTGTGCTCGAAGGCTACTAGGGCCTCAGCGCCCGGACAGTCGACTATTTGATTTTTCTTTGTTAGGAACCGTGTCCAGAATTGTCTGGCCGATTCCTCTGGCTGCTGGATTACATGACTTAGGTCATCGGCGTCTGAGGGTCGCACATAAGTGCCCTGGAAATTTTCGAGGAATGCGGCTTCCAGGTCCTCCCAACAACTGATTGATCCTATTGGCAAGCCGTTGAGCCAATGCCGAGCTGGTCCTTTAAGCTTGAGTGGGAGGTATTTGATGCCGTGAAAATCGTCGCCACGGGCAATGTGGATATGAAGGAGATAATCCTCGATCCATACCGCAGGGTCTATTGTGCCATCATATGAGTTGATGTTTACAGGTTTGAAACCCTTGGGGATTTGATGATCCATTATTTCGTCTGTAAAGCACAGTGGGTGTGCGGCGCCTCTGTACTGGGCGATATCATGACGTAGCTCCAATGAGCTTTGTCTAGTGTGTTCGGCCCTGCCGAATTTGTGGCCGGCGTGACGGTTACCGTCTCGAGCCATGGGGTGCCCACGCGATCCGTATATCGATCGTGTTTGCCTTGCCTTGTCCTCCAACATGTCTCGTAAGTCCGGCGCATATTCCCGTGCCTTGGTACGGGGTGTGGCTTCAGTGGAGGGCCGGGAGGCCTCTCTGTCGCAGCCACGAGGTGGCCGTTCGGCCGCATCAAGTGCTTCCTCCTCTAATCGGGGTAGCAACTTGCGCTTTGGGTAACTCTTGGAGGGGCGTTCGAGTTTATGCTCTTCGGCCGCAAGGACTTCAGTCCATCTGTCAACCAGCAAATCTTGATCAGCTCTGAGCTATTGCTGTTTTTTAGGCTTCTTGCCGGGGCCATAAGCCTGCGTTGGAAACGCTTTTGCTCAACGGGATCCTCTGGCACGATGAATTCGTCATCGTCGAGGCTTGCCTCGTCTTCGGAGGGAGGCATATAATTTTCGTCCTCGACCTCTCTGTGTGCCGTTCTCTCATGAGGGCTGGTTTGTCCCTCCTCCTATGCTAAACCTTGTTGGAGGGGGTTTTCTTCGGCACTCTCCGGAGTATTATTATCTCCCGTGCTGGAATCACCATTTATGTGTTGGCGGGATTTTGAGCGGCGCCGCTGACGCCGGCGCTTGGGCTATTTCTTGGAGGGGTCATCCTCCGCTGTTCCATCGCCCTCTCCCTCTTTTGGGGTGTCCACCATGTATATGTCGTATGACGAGGTGGCTTTCCAGGGCCTAGTAGGCACTGGTTCTTCATCATCTCCTTCATCGGCGTCCATACCGTCGATGTCTTCAGAGTCGAAGTCGAGCATGTCGGTTAAGTCGCCGACAGTGGCTACAAAGTGGGTGGTGGGTGGGTTTTGAATTTCTTCATCGTCCGTACCCCAACCTTGTTGGCCGTAGTCTGGCCAGGGCTCTCCTGATAAAGAGAGAGACTCCAGTGACTTCAGGATATCGCCGAAACGCGAGTGCTGAAAGATGTCCACGGCTGTGAACTCCATGATCGGCGCCCAATCAGATTCGATCGGCAGGGGCGCGGAGGGTTCGGAGTCCAGAGAAGAATCCGGCTCCATGGAGTCACGAGTCTCGCAGAGTACGGGGCTGGTGTTCGGCTCAACCGCCGTTAGGATTACAGCCCCTGAGGTGGCGTCCAACCGCCCATCCTCGATCGGCGCGGTTGGCTCCGAACTAAGGGCCGGAGCCGATGCGGGTGCGGCCTCCAGGGCACTGTTCGGTGGCAGAGCTAGATTGTGCTCGTTGTGACAGTGTGGCGCATTCGGCAGTGGTTCGAATCCGTCGAGGGTCAAGTCCCCGCGGATGTCAGCCATGTAGTTTAAACTTCCAAATCTGACCTGATGGCCAGGGGCGTAGCTTTCGATCTGCTCTAGATGGCCAAGTGAATTGGCCCGCAGTGCGAAGCCGCCAAAGACGAAGATCTGTCCGGGGAGGAAGGTCTCACCCTGGACTGCATCGCCATTGATGATCGTAGGAGCCATCGGGCCTGACGGCGACGGCACAGAGGAACTCTCAATGAAAGCACCAATGTCAGTGTCAAAACCGGCGGATCTCGGGTAGGGGGTCCCGAACTGTGCGTCTAGGCCGGATGGTAACAGGAGGTAAGGGACACAAAGTTTTGCCCAGGTTCAGGCCCTCTCGATGGAGGTAAAACCCTACGTCCTGCTTGATTAATATTGATAATATGGGTAGTACAAGAGTAGATCTACCACGAGATCAGAGAGGCTAAACCCTAGAAGCTAGCCTATGGTATGATTGTTGATGTGTATGTTGTCCTACGGACTAAAACCCTCCGGTTTATATAGACACCGGATAGGGTTAGGGTTACATAGAGTCGGTTACAATGGTAGGAGATCTGAACATCCGTATCGCCAAGCTTGCCTTCCACACCAAGGAAAGTCCCTTTCGGACACGGGACGGAGTCTTCAATCTTGTATCTTCATAGTCCAGGAGTCCGGCTGAAGGTATAGTCCGGCTATCCGAACACCCCCTAATCCAGGACTCCCTCACCCCCCCTCTAGTCGATAACTAGCACTTTCAATTGGTATCTCAGCAAGGTGCTCCCTTGTTCTGTGTGATTCGGTTTAACCACCTGGAGTTTTAGCTATGTCGACTGCAGGGATAATCAAAGTCTCTGTTGTGTGCCCTGTCTTGGATGGAACTGATTACCCTTACTGGAAGAATAAGATGCGCATGCATCTTGAAGCCATTTATGTCGACCTCTGGTATGTCATCAAGAATGGCGTTCCCAAGGCTGGTGAAGGCGTCACCGTAGCTGATGTCAAGAAGTTCATTCAACTGGATTCTGTTGCCAAGAATATCATCTATGGTCATCTAACCAAAGGACAGCATGGCCGTGTGAGTGATCTAGAAACTGCAAAGCTAGTCTGGGACTGGCTCTCCAAGGTCAATGAAGGCGTCTCAACCCAGAGAGACTCAAGGATCAGTGCTCTTTGCAATCTCTTCAAGTGCTTCAAGAGAAATGACAATGAGAATGTTCAGCTGACGTTTTATCGCCTCACTGATGTCACAAATGAGCTTCATGCACTCGGCGCCACTGAAATCACCAAGCATGAAATCGTCAAGACACTCTTGAGATCACTCGACAGCTCATTTGACACCTTGGCCCTGATGATTCAAGAACACCCTGACTTCAAGACTCTCGATCCGTCTGACATACTTGAGAGGCTCAACACACATGAATTCCAGCTATCTGAGAAATGAGACATCTATGGTCCCAACAGTGGCCGAGCTCGCGCCTTGAGGGCAAAGGCTGTTTCCTCATCTGAAGAAGAATCTGATTGTAGTTCTGAGGATCCTGAAGACATTGGAAAGGAGCTTGCCATGCTCGTGAAGAAGTTCCAAAGGTTCACTAGAAAGAAAGGCTCCAGAAAGTCTTCAAGATCCAGCTCAAGAAATGATGAAGCTTCCTCCTGTTACTACAAGAAGAGAACATGTCACAAGTGCAAGAAACTTGGTCACTACATCTCTGAATGTCCTCAATGGGACAATGAGAACAACAAGATGAGGAAGAGCAAGGAATACGATTCTGATGACAAGAAGAAGAAGAAATCCTCAAATTCATCTTCTAAGTCTTCGTCAAAGTCTTCATCACACAAGAAGAGCTCATCTAGCAAGGGTCGTGCATTTGTTGGCAAGGAAATGGATTCAGAGGAGGAATCTGCATCTGAGGTGGAGATGGAGTCTGAAGAGGAATTTGATTCAGGCGTGGCAAGCCTGGCTTTAGCTTCAGTGTACGTTGCCAAGTCCATCTTCAATACTAAAGACGATGGCCTCTTCACCAATGCTGGTGCTAACAAAGATGACTCTGCACCCACCTACTGCTTCATGGCACGTGGTGCCAAGGTAAACTCACGCAATGCTCACTATCAAACATCCAGTGAAGATGACTATGAATGTATATCTAAACCTAGCTACAAAACACTTGCTAAAATTGCAACACATCAACAGACTGCTATGGAACATATTCAAAAACTGTTAGACAAAAGCAATGATCTGTTGGACGCGGAAATGACTCAAACTCAGTCCTTAATTGAAGACATTAAAAATCTTCATGTTAAGTACGAAGAACTTGAAAGTCGTCATGAAACGCTCTCAACTACTCATGAAAAGCTATCCTACGATTATCTTCAAAGGAAGCAAGAACTTGAGAACTTGAGAGCGTCTCATGAAGATCTTCAAAAAGAGAATGAATCACTTCGCGCTCAACAGATCTGTCCCGCTCAGGAAGGATTTGAACCACCATGTAAAATGCCTTGAGCGTGATAACGCTACTTCTGTTGCCGAATGTTCTACTGCTACTGCTATTGCTATTGCAATATCTTCAACTGCTAATGTGGTAACTAACCCCTCTGCTGAGGATACCACTACTATTGCTGATGAGAAGGCCAGGTTGAAGACATTGCTTGAGATAGGAATGTACAAGAGTCTCAAAGGGCATCAGACACTATGTTATGTCCTCAAGAAATAGATTCTGAACCGAAACCCTAGGAAAGAGGGTGTTGGGTTCGACAGGAAAAAGAATGTTGATGGTTCTTACTGGAAGCCTGAGCAGTACCCCAAAACCACATGGGTTGCTGCAAAGGGACCTTTAGTGGATCCATCTACCTTATCTGGCTTCACTTGTGCTAACCCGATTATCATTGATGAATCCTTTGATGCAAACTATAAACTGTTTAAGAATCAGAATGGTGAAGTGTTTGCCATGTATATTGGTACTAACTACAGGAATGGACCACCTTTGAAGAAGATCTGGGTGCCCAAGAGTTGTCTTGAAAATCTTTAGGTGAATGTCATCATGACACCACCTGGGAAGAAGATGAACCCCAGACCAAAGGCTTCACATGGTCCAAAGGCTTCATACAGACAGAGGACTCACCAAAGTCGCCCTAACACAAATGTTTTGCAGGGAAACCATACTCAGGCCTATGAATATGAGTGTGCTTCATCAAACCGCCATGTTCATAAGACCAAGAACTACTCTGCTTATTCTTATGAGTATTATTCATCTCCTGCAAGACTATTTGCTAGGGCCCCAAAGCCAAAGTTCTCAGATGCTGCACTTAGACTCATTGCTTCGAAGCCACCCCTGAAAATGTGGGTGGTTAAGAAAACTTAACTCTCTTTTGTAGGGAAAGGTCTCCAGCCGAAAATCAAAGGCATCAGATGCTATTGCTGGGGACCTAAAACATCTTGTGGGGCGCAAGATAAAATGCCCAAATGGTCTTATTATATATTTCGTTCCTGAGTCGCTTGTCATGCATCCTATCAGTCCTGACCTGGATCTGAGCTTTCATAATCCACTTGCTCGTCAAATGTTTATGCTTCACAATACTCTTCGTGAAGCCTATCCCCCTAACTGCACTGTAGGGTATGACACCAGCTGCTTCAGAATGGATTATTGATAGTGGATGCACAAACCACATGACTGGCGATCAAAGTCTTCTCATGGACTCAACCTTACGTCCATCTGACAAGAGTCATATCACATTTGCTGACACTAGTAAAAGCAAGGTATTGGGTCTAGGTAGAGTTGCAATCTCAAAGGATCAGCACATGGATAAAGTAATGCTTGTTGAATCCCTTGGTTTCAACTTAATGTCTGTCTCAATGCTTTGTGACTTAACATGATTGTGATATTTGGAAAGTATCGTTGCCTTGTTCTAATGGAATCTGATAAGTCTCTAGTCTTTGAAGGGTACCGAGAAGGTGATCTGTACATGGTAGATTTCTCAGCAGGACCATAGTTGGCAGTATGTCTTCTAGCAAAAGCTTCAGAGTGTTGGCTCTGGCATCGGAGGCTAGGGTATGGTGGCATGAGGAACTTGTACACTCTCGTGAATAAGAAGCATGCCATAGGCATCGAGGGCATCAAGTTCAAAAAGGATCATCTGTGCGGTGCCTGCGAAGCCGGGAAGATGACTAGGGCCAAGCATCCTTCGAAGACAATCATGACTACATCACATCCCTTCAAGCTGCTTAACTAGGACCTATTCGGCCCTACTCATTACTCCACTCTTACTACTACTGCTTGTCTCTATGGCTTCGTTATTGTTGATGATTACTCTAGATATACCTGGGTGCATAGAATTCTCTACAAGACTGAAGTGCAGGATTGTCAGATCATGGGTTCCGGCAAAACCCTCAAGGTTCGAACACTGGGGTGCATGCGAAGATCTCCCCCCTACCGATCCACGCCCTAACTCAGCTAAGATCTTACGAACTAACTCGACGAACTCACAACACAAGGGACACAAGGTTTATACTGGTTCGGGGCACCGTTGTGGTGTAATACCCTACTCCAGTGTGGTGGTGGTGGATTACCTCTCGGGCTGAGGATGAACAGTACAAGGGGAAGAACAGCCTCCTGAGGAGAGGTGTTCTTGTGCTTGGTGGATGTGGTTGTGGGGATGAACTAGTTCTAGTCTAAGATGAGGTCGCCCCAGCTACGGTGGTGGCTAGTCCTATTTATAGTGGCCTTGGTCCTCTTCCCAAATATTGAGCGGGAAGGGATCCCACAACAGCCAATTTGAAGGGGGACAGCTAGTACAAGCTATCCTGACAAAAGCAGTCTTCCCCTGCCAAAGGTGCTAGTGGTGACGCCGTCTTGGGCTCCAGGGTGACCTCCATCTTGTTGTCCTTCTGTTCTTAGTCTCGTTGCACCAATATGGAAACCTTTGCTTGACGCCTCGGTACTCTGCACCTGCGCTTGCTCCCTTGGCACCAAAGGGGAAACAAGGAGACTATGCTCGCTGGCGCCCGCCTGGCCTTGATCGTCATGGCTCAAGTCACTGTAACCTCATGAGGTTCGCCTGGCCATGAACTCTCCGCCCCTCACGAGCCAGCCTGGTGAGGCGGCTCCAGAGGAGGTCTTGTGTCGCCCACCTCGCGAGGCTTTGCCCCTCGCGAGGGTCTTGGTTCCTTGCTGGTGAATATGGGCCGTATGGGCCCGCTCTCAGAGCCACGCCGTGGGCCGCAGGCAGGCAAGTCTGGGGACCCCCGTTCCGAGAACACCGACAGTAGCCCCCGGGCCCACGGCGCGCTTGGGCTTGGCTTCAAGGCGAAGCAAAGGCCAAGTGCAGAGCGCTGTGGGGCCCAATTGCCTGCGGCCTTGGTCGGCGCGTGGCGGTTGATTGGACATGGGCGTCTCCACTTCCCCACACTGCCTCGGCAACTGCCCGACTGTCAAAAAGGTTGGCGTAGACAGCGCTTGCCTTCACTACTTACTTTCACCTTGCTCAGATCCCCTTTCTTGCCTCCTACCTCCGAAATCTCCAGATCTACATCCTTCCCGCATCGGCGACCAATGGCGCCTCGGAGGGTCAAGCCCGCCTCATCGTCGGCTTGGTACGAGCCGGCACTCGACGCGCGCAATGTTTCGGAGAAGAACCTCGCCACCACGCGCTTGCTGACGGCGGGGGAAAGCAACGAGAAGGGGAAGACTAGACTCCGGGCCGGCTCCGACCTGCTTGAGCCTGAAGGAAGCACCTTCTACCCCTTCTTCACAAGTAGCATCGCCGACGGGCTGGTTCCTCCCTTCTCTGACTTCTTTTACGAGGTCCTTGATCACTTCGGTCTGCAGGCGTTGCATCTTCATCCCAGCTCTATCCTTCTCTTGTCGATCTTCGCCTACTACTGCGAGGCGTACCTTGGCATGATGTCGTCCGTGACCCTTCTGCGCCCCTTCTTCTTCCTCTGTGTCAAGGAGGGTCATGCCTCCGGGTGTGTCAATTTCATTGCGGTCGGCAAGGCCAACTCGATCTCGAAGATGGGGAAGAAAGCCGACGGCTTCCGGAGCAAGTGGGCCATGATGGATGCTAAATGCATCCACCCATGCTTGACGCTGCCGATGGAGAGGACCCAGTCTGACAAGAGGTGGTCCTGCATGAAGCTCACCGACGAGCGGGCGACGTTGGTGCTGGAGCAGATGAAGTCCGACCTGAAGCCTGGCAATGCAAAGGCGACGAAGATTACAAGGGCCATGCTCCAGAGGGAATTCCTGGCGCTGCGCGTGGCCCCGCTTCAAGCTCGCACGACCCTTTGTGGGAACTTGGGGATGAAAAGGACAAGGTTCGCTTGAGCTCGGAAGCCTTGTCTGACGAGGAGCTAACCGCAGCTCTCCGCCTCCTGGTTAGGGATGATCAGGAGCATCCGCGGAATATCTTTACTCCCTTGTTCCGCCACAAGGACGGGGCGATGATCGTGGCCTCCAAGCCGACCTTTGACGGGCGTGGACTGGTGCCGCCGGTGCTCACCAGGGCCCCCGCGGTGCCGACGCCGGTGGAGCTGTCTTCTGGTGAGTCCCGCAGGGAGGAAGAGGAGGAGGAGGAAGATTCGGAGGTGACCCCCGAAGGGACGGGGGAGACCTCCCCATTGAGTAAAGCTGGCATCCTCCGCGCCTTTCCTGACGACGACGAGGCCGGCGACCGCCTGGAGAGGGAGGAGCCGCCCATTGTCCTGACAAGGGACCGATCGGCGTTGGTCTCCCGGGACGCTGCTTCTGTTCCGACACCTCCTGGAGCCGCTTCTGGCCCAACCGCCGCTCCTGCTTCTGCTCCCAGAGCTGGTGCGCCCATGCCTCAGGTTGCAAAGCCCTCTAGCTTCAAGCTCACCAAGCAGAGGGTGGACTACGCTGCTGTAGACCAGTAAGTGTTTGAGCTTCATGTTGTTCTTGCTTATACTACTACCTTTTGACGCTTCGCCCTTGTCTTTGTTGTTGGTGCTTGTTTTCAACTCGGTTTCCTTGTTGTGCAACCAGGACGACGCCTGTGGTGAAGAGGAGGAAGGGAGAGCAAGGTGGTGCTGCTTGAGTCCGGGTTGCCTCCTGTGACGGCGCCCCTCCCCATGAGCAATGGTGGGGACGGTGCTCGTGATTCTCCAGCGCGACCGTCCTCGCGAGGCCAGGTGGAGCATCCTCGGGAGGAGTCAGCCCCCGAAGCGCCGCTGGCTCAGGAGGTGTCGGTGGCCGGCTCGGGTGCTGAGGTCCAAGAGGCTCGAGAGCCTCCTACCTCTAAGGCCATGGTGACGACGCCTCTTCTTCCTCCTGCTGTGCCCTTGCTTCCAGGTTCTCCTGCCTGTTCTGCTGTCTTAGATAGTGCCCTTTCAGAGATGACTCGGCTGCGGGAAGACCTTGTGGGTGCGGATCCGTGCCTGGCGGCTGGTCGCCTAGAGATGGTCTCCAGTTGGCTCCATTCTGACATGGCAGTCCGAGCGGCGCTGAGCCAGGCCACGACGACCTCCGAGAAGGAGAAGCAGGCTGTGGCTCAGGCAGCAGTGGCTCGTGAGGTGGCGCTGAAGGACGCTGAGGCCGCTCAAGGTCGCTGCCAGTTGTTGGAGGCTGAGCTGAAGATCCTGCGTGACGAAGACGATGAAGCTGTCCGTGGCCGTAAGTCAGAGGAAGAGAAGATGAAGGCCCGAGAGGACGCCGTCAAGGGTCGCGACGTCGAGCTGGAGCAGCTGGCGCAGGCTGCTGGGAGCGGCCGACTAGAGGAGCTGGAGCAGAAGGTGCAGGCTGGGAGGGCCGAGCTTAATGCCAAGGCGAAGGTTCTGCCGAGGACCGCGCGGCCTTTGCGCTTCCGGAGAAGAGGTCTCACGAGGCCCTAAAGTTGTTCTATGAGAAGGGCTTGGAGAAGCCGTTCGCCACCAGTGAGGATGGCCCCACCCGGTTGGTCCCCTACTTGGTCAATGCGCTTGAGGAAGTCGTGTGTGGCATCGGCCCCATGGCGGAGGCAGAGGCTCGCGTCTTTTCTTCAGCCGCGCTGACGCGCGTCTTAAGCCACCTCCATCTCCGCGATCCTACTGCCCGCCTTGATGAGCTGCTGGAGCCTATGGACAAGGAGCGTTGCACGGCTTCCGCCGCATCCATGAAGGGTCAGGTAGAAGCCCTGCTAGAGAAGTTCGACGCCTTCGCCCCCGCGCCCTCGACCGGTGATGCAGGTGAAGGCGACGCTATCCAGGAGGGGGCACCTCTTGCAGGTGCCGGCGGTGTCGAGGGATGACGGGCTTGCGGCTCCTTTCCTGCTGAGATTCATGCAGCATGTAACGTGCCTCGTGGAGGCATTTAAATTTGCGCTTGACGTTTGTGAGAACAATATGTCTTGTAATATTTGTTTTGAGATTTTGCGGTTTTATTCCTATTTGCTTTATGTTCTATGTCGGTAGAGCCCAGCTCCGCGCATACCTCAACCGCCGTTGGCCCGACCGAAAACTAGGACAGAACCAAGGAGTGAGGGGCTACGTGACCAGTTAGGCTCCTGAGTCGCGATGCTCAGGAGTCCCCCTTGATGCGCAAACAGCTTGTGGGAAGGAGGTGCAATGGTTGGTCTTGTGTTCTATGTCGGCAGGGCCCGACCCCACGCATACCTCAACCGCCGTTGGGCTGACCGGAGACCAGGACGGACCAAGGAGTGAGGGGCTACATGGTCAGTTAGGCTCCTGAGTCGCAATTCTCAGGAGTCCCCCTTGACGTTCAAATGACCTTCATACCTTATCTCCGCTAGGGAGAGCGTGCGACGACCAGGTCCGAGGGACCTAGTGGGGTGGCGTACGCTTGGGTGTGACCCGAGCGCAGCCCCCATGCCCAGCCCCCTCGCACGGATCTCCCAAGGGGAGGCGTTGCGTTGAGGCCAGACACTGAGCCCGGAGGCTCCCTGAGGTTGATACGGCCATGAGGCCGCCCTCAGTTGTTTATCACCAGGACGGACCATGGCGCTTCCGCACTTGCACGGACATAGCCACTCCTCGGTAGTGTCGACTGCCACCACGGAGCATGGTGCTTCCACTGGTACGTGGGAGGGGACTCCCAACTGCGGAGAGCCCCTGGGGCGTGTACAGCCCCGCCCTGGCACGTGTCTTGCATGGTAGGGCTAGACGAGGTGTGTCTGGGCACTCGTGAGCCAGCGCGGGACTCACGAGGCCCTACCTCAAGGTGGGTTGCGCCTAGTCTTGATTCTTGTTCGCTGTCTTGGTCCTGCGAGGTGGTTAGACAACCTGCGCCGAACGAATCTCCTGAGGTTATCGCGTGAGAAAGCCAAGCACAAATGGCCCCAAGAGGTGACGTGAAAGGGGCCAGCCCGCTAGACAGAGCTCGGCCGTTGGATTTATCGACGCTGCAGGGACGGGCCCGAGCACAGACGCCATGCCTAATCCTCTCACGCGAAGGGTCCTGAAGAAAGACGACCGGCGCGCGGCTCCCGCGATGGGCGACAATCAAGCAGGTAATAGTCATAGATAGATTAAGCATGAAAGGAAACCTAGCTCAGGTAAATGCATAACGATACGCGCAACTGGGTCTGGCCCGAGCGGCTTGGGGATGATGCAGCCGGAGGGGCGCCCCAGCAAGGTAAGCTAAAGACATAAACAAGGAAAGATACATGCCACAGGGACAGACCCACACGGCCTGGGAATAATGCAGCCCCTGGGTGCTCCCAGCTAAATGAACTTGGAAAATGTTACCTGGTTCCGTTGATGAAGGGGTGTTGAGGTAGCTGAAGGTACGTGGCGAAGGGGTTGCCCCTCACGAGCCACCGGGGCCCTAAGCCTCGGGAGGCTCTGGGGGTCCCGGCGGTTCCTTGAAGACCGTCTCCATCTCCGCCAGAACTGCGCGGTGCCTGGCCTCCTGACCCGCCATGACGCTCCGCAGGTTGCACTGGAAGGTAGCGGCCACGCTCGGCAGGCCGAACGGCATGCGAACATAGATGTGAGGTGGACCTTCGCAGCGCCCGACACGTGAAGGCCAGAAGCGCTCCTGAGATGCGGCTCGATTGAGCCCTGTTATGTCGATACAGATGCGCAGATCACCACCCTCGTCTGGGTGGGGAGCAGCGCCAGGTAGGTGGCGGTCGCCGCGTATTGCTCTTGCTTCCTAAAGCTCCTGAGATACCTCGGTGATGAACTCCTGAGCACCGGGCGCTCCTTGCCCAGTGTCCTCCTGGAGGAGACGTGCCGCGAAACACGCCTCCAAGTGGTTCCCGAGCACCTCCCTCGTGACGTTGGCGAGGTCTGAGGCCCTCCAGAAGAAAGCCCCCGAGCCCTGGCCGAGGAGGGCGTCGGGCGCGCCTTCCTATGTGATAGAGGGAGGCGCCCCAGGTGCGGCGCTGATCCTGACGAGGTGCCACTTGCGGTGCTTCCCTCCTAAGGTCCGGCACGGAGCTGCTGCTTTTTCTTGGGGATGGCCTCCAGAGGGTACCGAGCTACATTGTGGTCGGGGTCTTCGATTGATGCTGCTTGGAAGGTGCACTTGAGAGAGCACACCGCATGTCTTTCTTCGCAGGGACTGTGATGATCCCGCCACTTCCTGGCATCTTGAGGACGTTGTAGCCGTGGTGCATCACGGCCATGAACTTGGCCAGGGCCGGATACCCAAGGATGTGGGCGACGTCGAAGTCGATGAGCTCGGTGCAGTAGTTGTTGCGCTGTCTGAAGGTGACTGGGAGGCGGACCTGACCGATTGGCGTAGTGGAGCCGTTGGTCACTCCTGAGAAAGTCATGGTGGGCTGAAGCTGATCATACGGCACTTGGAGGCTGTCGGACGTCTCGACAGACAGGACGTTGAGCCCTGCGCTGCCATCGATGAGGGTCTTGGTGACTTGCACGTTGCTGATGATGGGTGAACAAAGCATCGAGAGGACGCCGGCAGTAGCCACACACTTGAGCTGGTCTGCTGAGCTGAACGCGATGGCGCACTGGGACCACCTGAGCGGGCGCATGGCCTCGAGCTTGGGGAGGATTGCGTTCACCTCGCAAGCAAACTGCTTGAAGATACACTGTGAGGCTGGGGCTTGAGCTCCGCCCAAGATGCAGGCGATGGCACGCGGCTCCTGAAAGCCCCCAGCACCCTCGTCTTGGTGGTGGTCGTCATTCCTTCTTGGTGGTGGTGATAGCGGAGGAAGACCGGCATTGCCCTGAGGACGATCCTCACAAGGCTGACCCGTCCAGGCGCCCTCATGAGGCTGATCCTGCCAGTAGTCCTCACGAGGCCGGTCGCGCCACTCTTGGCGCGGGCCACGGTAATCCCAGCGTCCGCCACCACGTCCTCCTCCTCGGCCGTAGCCCCGATCGTTGCGCTCAGGGCATCAACCGAAGCGTCCTTCGCGAATGGCTCTAAGCTCTTCACAGTCGCTGGTGTTGTGGCTATGTGGGTTGTGGAAGGCGCAGAACGGTCGGCTGCTCTTGGATGACTCGGGTTGGTCCCTGCCGCACTTTGTGTCCGGTTCCGCCACGAGCACGGCTGCTCCCTTGCGTTTCACATCTTTGGCCTTGGCTTTCTTCTCCACTGGGCCGCAGCTGGAAGCTCGAGGAGGGAGAGGTGCCCCTCCTTAGCTCTTGCGCACTTGGTTGCCAGGTTGAACAGCTCCAGAGATGTGTACAACTCCTCGTGGATGGCGAGATCCTCCTTCATCTTGATGTTGCGGACGCCATCGGAAAATGCAGACATGATGGCCTCGTCCGTCACCTTGGGGATCTTGAGGCGAACGTTGTTGAAGCACTGGATGTACTTCTGGAGGGTCTCTCCTGGTTGTTGCTTGACGTGGCGCAGGTCACCCGCAGCCACTGGGCGGTCACGAGTGCCCTGGAAGTTGGCGATGAGACGGTCGCGCATCTCGTCCCCGGAGGAGATCGAGCCTGGAGGCAGATTCAGGAGCCAGGAACGGGCAACATCCTTGAGAGCCATGGGAAACCAGTTCGCCATGACTTTCTCGTCGCCGTTGGCAGCCTCGATGCTTAGCTCGTAGAGCTGCAGGAACTCCGTGGGGTCGGGGGTGCCGTCGTAGCGAGGTGCCAGATCCAGCTTGAACTTGCCCGGCCAAGCGACACTACGCAGCTCAGGGGTGAAGGCGCGGTAGCCTGCCGTGGTCACCAGGACTCTGCGCTGGTGGAGAACTTGTCCTTGATGGGGTCCACGCACCGCCGCCGCAGGCGCCGCGCGGTTTTGCCGTGGTGGCGCAGGGAGCGCGGGGCTGTTTTCTCGCGGCCGAGGGACTTCTTGGCAGCTTCTTTCTTCTTGCACGGGCGCCGGACGTGACAGGTCGCGTCGTGGGGCCGTGCGCCTGGGCGCCAAGACTCCGTCTTGGGGCAGAGATGGTGGAGGCGCTTCGTGGGCCATGCCGCCCGCGACTGGCTGAGGGCGAGGTGGCGAGAGGGACGGCGCAAGGGAGCCCCCTGCGGTGCTAACAAGCTCAGCGATGCGGTCGAGCCAGACCTCGTAGAGGTCGTCAATTGGACGATAGCGCAGGAGCTCGCGCGCCATGCACAGAGCAGCCTACGCGTCCACGGGAGCGCGACGAGTGTGGGACGACGAACCGGCCAGGGTCAGCGATGGAGTGGCAGTGCGGCCATCCCGCCGCACCGAGGGGTGCGGCGAGGATGCTTGCTGCTCGTTCCCCGCCGGGCCGGTGGTGGCGTTGGCGGTAGGCGACGGAGAACGATGAGGCGGCCCGCTGACGGGAGCCGTCTTAGCAACGCGGGCGGCGAGGGCAGCCCGGCACTCAGCGCGAGCGCGGCGAGCGACCGACATGGAGACGATGAGACGACGGGACATGGAGCGACGAAAGGGAAGCTTTGGCGCACCCCTACCTGGCGCGCCAATTTTCGGTCAAGGGTTCCGGCAAAACCCTCAAGGTTCAAACACTTGGATGCATACGAAGATCTCCCCCCTACCGATCCACGCCCAAACTCGGCTAAGATCTTACGAACTAACTCGACGAACTCAAAGCACAAGGGACACAAGGTTTATACTGGTTCAGGCCACCGTTGTGGTGTAATACCCTACTCCAGTGTGGTGGTGGTGGATTGCCTCTCGGGCTGAGGATGAAGAGTACAAGGGGAAGAACGGCCTCCTGATGAGAGGTGTTCTTGTGCTTGGGGGATGTGGTTGTGGGGATGAACTAGTTCTAGTCTAAGATGAGGTCACCCTAGCTATGGTGGTGGCTAGTCCTATTTATAGTGGCCTTGGTCCTCTTCCCAAATATTGAGTGGGAAGGGATCCCATAACGGCCAATTTGAAGGGGGATAGCTAGTACAAGCTATCCTGACAAAAGAAGCCTTCGCCTGCCAAAGGAGCTGGTGGTGACACCGTCTTGGGCTCCACGGTGACCTCCGTCTTGCCGAACTTCTGGTCTTGGTCTCGTTCCACCAATATGGAAACCTTTGCTTGACGCATCGGTACTCTGCGCCTGCACTTGCTCCCTTGGCACCAAAGGGGAAACAAGGACACTATGCGCGCTGGCGCCCGCTTGGTGCCCGCCTGGCCTTGGTCGTCATGGCTCACATCACTGGAACCTTGCGAGGTTTGCCTCGCCTTGAACTCTCTGCCGCTCGCGAGCCATCCCAGTGAGGCCGCTCCTAAGGAGGTCTTGTGTCGTCCTCCTCGCGAGGCTTGGCCCCTTGTGAGGGTCTTGAGTCCTTGCTAGTGAAGATGGGCCATACGGGCCCGCTCACAGAGCCACGCCGTGGGCCGCAGGCAGGCAAGTCTGGGGACCCCCGTTCCCTTGAATGCCGACAAGGATGTCTTCAGACGATTCGCCAATCGTGCCATGACAAACTATGGCATCAAGATCAAGCACATAAGAAGTGACAACGGCACAGAGTTCAATAATACCGCCCTCAACACTTATCTTGATACATTGGGCATCACTCATGAATTCTCAACGCCATACACACCTCAGTAGAATGGCATCATGGAGCGCAAGAACAGAACACTCATTGAGATGGCTCGGACGATGCTTGATGAGTACAAGACTCCAAGGAAGTTCTGGCCTGAAGCTATTGATACTGCATGCCATGTCATCAACCGTGTTTATCTTCACAAGCTTCTAAAGAAGACATCATATGAACTACTGACCGGTAAGAAGCCAAACGTAAGCTACTTCAGAGTATTTGGTGCAAGGTGCTGGATCAAGGATCCACATCACACTTCAAAATTTGCACCGAAAGCACATGAAGGTTTTATGCTTGGTTATGGGAAGGATTCGCACTCCTATAGAGTCTTCAACCTCTTTCACTATAAAGTGGTTGAACTGTGGATGTGCGGTTCGATGAGACTAACGACTCACAAAGAGAGCACCTGCCAAATGTGCTAGATGAAGTTCGACCTAGTGAATCCTTCAAGCTTATGGGTACTCGAGAAATCATACCTTCAGAGGCACAGGCTGAAGAGGAACTTATCATTTCTGCACCAAATCAACCTGAAGACTCTGCTTAGCCTGAAGACAATAATGAAGAAGAAGACAATGATCAGCAAGAGCAAAGTCTTCGTCCAGTTCATCCTCGTGTTGCAAATGAAGTACAGATTGAGAAGATAATTGATAGCATCAATGCACCTGCTCCCCTTACTCGTTCAAGAGCAACGCAACTGGCAAATTTTTGTGGGCACTTTGCATTTGTCTCTATATCTGAACCCAAGAAAGTTGTTGAAGCCTTCATGGAACCTGAGTGGATTCAAGCTATGCAAGAAGAGCTTCAACAGTTCGAACTGAACAATGTGTGAGAATTGGTGAAGCGTCCTGATCCTCGCAAGCACAATATCATAGGCACAAAATGGATCTATCACAACAAACAAGATGAACATGGTCAAGTTGTCAGAAACAAGGCTCGTCTCGTTACTCAAGGATATACTCAAGTTGAAGGAATTGACTTCGATGAAACATTCGCTCCGGTGGCTAGGCTTGAAGCCATCCGCATTCTGCTAGCCTATGCCAACCATCACAACATCCTCCTGTATCAAATGGATGTGAAGAGTGCTTTTCTCAATGTCAAGATTGAAGAAGAAGTGTATGATGCACAACCACCTGGCTTTGAAGATCCAAAACATCCTGACATGGTTTACAAGCTCAACAAGGTACTGTATGGCCTCAAACAAGCCCCTCATGCTTGGTATGACACACTCAAAGACTTCCCAAAGAGCAAAGGCTTCAAACCTGGTTCACCAGATCCCACACTCTTCACAAAGATTTACGACGGTGAACTGTTTGTGTGCCAGATCTATGTGGATGACATTATCTTCGGTTGCACTGACAAAATATATAGTGATGAGTTCGGACACATGATGCAAGAACAATATCAGATGTCCATGATGAGTGAGCTAAAGTTCTTCCTTGGTCTTCAAATTCGTCAGCAAAGCAACGTCATCTTCATATCTCAAGAGAAATACCTCAAAGACTGCCTGAAGAAGTTTGGAATGCAAGACTAGAAGGGATACACGACGTCAATGCCAATCAAAAGTCATTTGGGCCCTGACGACAATGGTAAAGAGTTCGATCAAAAGGTATACTGCTCCATGATTGGTTCTTTACTCTATTTATGTGCATCTAGGCCAGATATCATGCTTAGCGTTTTCATGTGTGCCCGATTCCAAGCGGCACCAAAGGAGTCGCATCACTTAGCTGTGAAATGAATTCTTCGATATTTGGCTTACACCCCAACACTAGGATTATGGTATCCAAAGGGCTCAGAGTTTGATCTAGTTGGATTCTCAAATGCTGATTACGCTGGTGACAGGGTTGATCGCAAGTCTACATCAGGCACATGTCACTTTCTTGGACGATCTCTTGTCTGTTGGTCTTCAAAGAAGCAGAACTGTGTATCTCTCTCCACTTCTGAATCTGAATACATTGTTGTTGGATCTTGCTGCGCTCAGCTTATGTGGATGAAGCAAACTCTCAAGGACTATGGCATCCATCTGAAGCATGTGCCACTCTACTGCGACAATGAAAGCGCCATCAAGATTGCCAACAACCCAGTTTAGCATTCGAAGACAAAGAACATTCAGATCTGTCATCACTTTCTCAGAGATCATGCCATGAAGGAACATATTGATATCATTCACGTCGACACTGAAGAGCAATTGGCAGATATCTTCACAAAGCCCTTGGATGAGAAAAGGTTTTGCAAATTGCGGTGTGAGCTAAATATCTTAGAATCCTTAAATGTCCTGTAATTGGACACACATCCTAACGCTTATGCATGTGATGACTTAGATGTGCAACACACGAAGTAACGTATATCTTCAAACAATGAAGACATACACTCTAAGTGTGAATACATTAATGTGGAAATTGACTTCGGAGCGCCACGATAATTGTGCGTCATGTCTGGGTCTAATACTTCCTATACGGTGGGTAACGCCACCACCAAACTCCCATTTGAAGTGTTTTTCATTAGACGTCTCATTTGCATAGTCTTCGCATTTGGTCTGTCTTCAACATTTATCCGACTTCATGTATATCTTCACAATGTTGATTTGGTATTATATTGGTATATACTTATATTGGTGTTCTGTCCTCTCTAGTATTCACTTATAGCTATGTCTTCATGTTCGAATCTTTTGACCTAAGTGAATGTGATCGTACCCTAACCCCCTCTATGCTTCTACCTCAGATTCTATCTATCCAAATCATATGCATTCTATTGAATCTGTCGATTGTATTCTCTGAGCCCTTGTCAGCAGAAGACACAGAGACAAAAATTGAATCTGTTTGAATGCTATATCTCTTTTGCCTAAAAACTAGAGAAGCAGGAACGACCACCCGACAATCCAGGCGTGCGTGGGAACATGCAACCACTTACAAGGTGTTGCACGCATGCCACGTGTCCCTCAGATGTGAACCGCCAGGGGCACCTACGTAATATCGCTATACCGTCCCTGTCTCTATAAATATACATCTCACCGCGGTCATTATCCCTTCTTCCACCTCTCCCTCTCGCACAAACCCTAGCGCCACCGCTAGCTCTCGACAATGCCGACGACGAAGCGCTTAGCTGTTGCGACCTCACCGACGCCGTCCTCACGCCAGCCGCGGACCTCGTCTCCTCCGCAGTCATCGTAGGTGTCTTCCATCGCCAAGTTAGGGCACGGAAGATCAAACTACTCGGCTTCCTCTCTACTCTGTCTAGCAGTTCTTCCTGTGAGTTCTTACAATGTCACACCAATTCTCCCAAAGCCAGTTCCTGTCTGACCAGCCGACGGAAGCCTTTGCAAGTTCTGAAGCCATTCAGTCTGAACTTCATGGCGACAGAAAAGTCAGCAAGAAAGGGCGGCGGACAGTACCGTGAGAACCTAGCCAAGGACCTTCCACCGGTTCTCTATGAACTATGCAAGTCAGATCCTGAAGAGACCTATGGGGAACGCAAGAACTGGATCCAATGGACTCGAAGATATTGGGCAGAAGAATGGTTCAAGTAAAAATTTGTCACTGCCGAATATGATGAAAAGAATGCCATCAAGGGCCCCTGGGGAGATATTGTATACAAAGGTCTTCAGTCCAAGTCCAAGTCTGAAGCCATAGCTCAAGGTTTCTATCCTTGCATGGTCCGAGGACCACAGCCTGAAAAGGTCAACCCATCCAGTCTGCTATGGTGTCGTGAAGACAATCTCTTCAAGCACAACTTCCAATTTGCCAAAGAGTCTGCCAAGAAGAACAAGAAGGACCTTGGACTCGACTTCAACCCTGGTCCATATGCTCCTCGGGCTGATGGCACTCATGATGCCGAACCCAATATCATCGGGTCTTACTACAACCTCGACGGTCTCCTCACTCACATTGTTGTTCAGGGGGCAGTCGTGGAGCACTCTGCAGACGATGCTGATTCTGATGAAGTGCCTGCACCACCTAAGCCGCAGAAACAGAAGAAACCAAAGGCTTCAAAGCCCTCCACTGCACCAAAAGCTTCGCATGTGAAGCCTCTGGCCACTGCACCTCCTGAAGCCAGTGTGTAGTATGAAGATCTCTCTCGCATCTCCAAGACTGAGAAGAAGAAGAAGAAGAAGAAGCCCATCTAGATTTCCGGTCAAGCACTGACCCCAGCTGCCGTTCTGAGGAACAAAAATGAAGCCATTGATCTATCAAGTGACGACGATCTTGGTGATGATGCTCTTGCGCTATTGCTAAAGATCAAGGAGGAGGCGGAGATCTTCAATGATCTACCCCTGTTTGATGTGGATATCTTGAACAACTTCATTGATGAATGGTTTGAAAACCCCAGCATCAACCTCGATGACCTTGAACTTCCAATTGGCACCAGTGTCTCTTTCCACAGTGCCATTGCTATTGAGCTGGCTCTGGCTCAGAAGATTGTTGAACTGAAGAACAAGATTGATCATGAGAAAGCTCAGTTCAAGAGGAACATGGCCAATCTCAGCGTGGCGGATGTTCAAAGCTTCAAGCAGACGCTACATGAGCTCAAGGAGCAGTTTCACCAGAAACACCAGGAAGCCAAAGGTTCAAGAGAGAGAATGAAGTATTTTGCTGAGAAAAGTGTTCAAGCTCACAATGAAGCAGAAAAGCGCAAGGCTCTGGGGTGCCCTGGCATCGACCCTAGAATGGCTGCCAAGAAGAAGAAGAAGCATGTTGTGGCCCAAGCTGAAGCATTAAGGCAGGAAGCTCCAAGCATTGTCTTCCCTGCTAGTATGACAGGCTTGAAGCCTAAGGTCCCCACAGCTGCTTCAGAACTCAAGAAAACAAGGGCAGCTGAACCCGAAGCTTGAAAGCGCAAGAACAAGAACACCACTGATGATGCTCCACCGACCAAGAAGAGGAAGACAAAGAAGAAAGATCGGGCTGCTCCCACAGAGCCCCTTGTCGTCGAGCCAATCTCAGTTGCTCGTCCTGCGTCCGAACACCGAGAGCGTCAGTTAATAGTTCATGAGCCTGCATCCATAGAGGATCTTGAAGCTGAAGACATTCCAGCTCCTGAAGCTGAAGACATTGGTCATCATGACAATGTAGAAGATGATGAAGTCCTTCCTCAGATTGAGCACCAAATGGTATCATCGCCTGTCCTGATGAACAACGAACTCATCAGCATTGGTCGTCCTCTGACGCCAATTTCTCAGGATGATTCATGGGTTGATCGCCCTCAAGACTCCCCCAGTCAAGAATCCCCAAGTACTCCCCCACCTCAGGCCACCACTCCGGTGATTGAAGATCATGATTTTGTGGTCCAGCCGACTCCCTCTCCAAAGGCGTCGCCCGCACTCTGCAGGCTTCACAAAGGACCAAGGCCACAAGTCACTCTATCAAGCGTTCCAGAAGGAGAAGAGCAACATAACTCAGTGGCAAGACAAGTGTTCCCTGACGCCACTCCAACTGTGAATGTCTCTGAGTCTGAAGCAAAAGTTGTTGAAGACATTCCGGCAGCATCAGTCGGTGATCAACAAGAACCACCAGAACCCCGTCAAGAAGAAGAGCGAGTTGACACACCCCTACCAACCAAGAAACTGTTCTCGAGGAGAACGAGTCTGTGCCAGACCCTCTAGCTACTCAAGTGGGGGCTGAAAATAATGAGGCGGCCACAAACAACACTGAAGCCAATGACGTTGTCATGGATGAAGCTCATGTGGCGCCTGAAGTGACTACGGTGCCTGAAGCCAATACTACCCCTGAAGTCAATGTTGCACCTGAAACCATTGTGCACCTTCAAGCCCATGTCCATGCCGACGCTCCTATACCACCTCCAAGGCCTCATACAATTGAGCTGGCATTCGATTGCGGCCAACCTGTCATGGTTTGTTGGCCTATTCTGGTTCCTCCTACTCCCGGGCCTCAATTTGATTATCATGTGGAGCACAGGCCTCAGGTCTAGAAGCCAAAGCTAAGGCTTCCAAGGTTTCCAGGTACTGCAACTTCACCAGGATTGTTTAATGTAAATGGCTTCATAGCACACAAGACCTTCTTTGATAGCGCCAAGAACCCATATTCCAATCCAAGAATATCATCTGATAGGTTCTGGAGTTATCAGCAGCGCAGTTACTATTCTTGCATACTATACAATCAGGGGCGCATTTTTTCCCATATGCGTCTAGACTGCGAAGCCATTGCTGGCATGCCCTGCCTGGAAGAAGCCCTTGACTGCTTCAGAGATGCTGGCCTTCTATAGTTTGTGACCAATAAAGAGCATTGGAATGAAGAGCTTCTGCTGCAATTCTATGAGAATCTCCACATTTGCGGCTACTACAGGGATCCGAAGACTTGGGTCCTTGAGTGGATGACAGGCGATGTACACCATGAAGCCAAAGCCCAAGATATAATTGAGCTTACTGCCCTGCCCAGTCCTGGTGAACATTATGAACCAGGTTGTCAGCTGCTCCATAATGCTTTGGAGAGCATCTTCCAGAAGCCTGAGACCAACATGAGCCAAATGCTGAGCATGATGAAGCCACTGCCCCAAGACGCTGAATATCCAAAGGAGTTCTTTGTTGAAGACCTAGAGTATCTGCCCCGCACTATTTATCATATTATTAGGCGAACTCTCTGGCCTGTCAAAGGACATTCTCCTGCAGCGAAGCTTGAAGGAGCAATGAAGACATTGGTTTTCTATATCTTCAATGGCATCAGCTTCAATGCTCAGGACTTTTTCATCAGGCAATTGGCTGCATCTGGCTCCGATATATTTGGTCTGAAGTTCTATGCTCCATGGGTAATGCGCATCATCAAGCTTCACTCTACTATCAACTATCAGCCTTCTTCTCGCAATCATCTCATATTCTTGCCAGAGGTGGATCTGTTTGTCAAAGCCATATACCCAGGACCTGTCAAGGAGCCAATTTATCTTCACAACGCCGATCACCAAAGCTTCACTCAACCTATTGAAGGAGTTCTTGTTGCCTCTCATGTTTATCCTTTGGCTGGAAATACACGTGCACCTCGTGCCCATACTGAATCCACTGAAAGCACAATTGCCCAAATTCCTCGGAAGCGATCTCGTGTTCTCAATGACCGAGAGCTTCTCGTCGCCCTGCATCAAAAATAGGATAAGCATCATGACTGGCTCAAGCGTCAGATGCAGAGCCTCTTGGTGGATGTTAATCGCATTCACCACCTTGCCACCAAGAATGCATTTGTCACTCATGAAACCTGTCGACGGTCGTGGAAGAGTCTGACTTTGCTGAGCTTTGAAGATGATCTTCAATAGGATGGCTTCACGGAGAGATTCAAGTTTGATTCCACTCCTCCCCGGAACGCTCACTTGCGTTGGACTCCCTCACTTGAAGACTCTGACTACTCATCCTCAGCTGCAACTGTCAATGCCAGAGTTATTGATGACGAAGATGACGCTACTTCACCAACTACAACTTCGCCTCGAATCGAGACTACACCAAGTTCTTCTGCACCACTAGACCTCAAATCGACCCTGCTGCTTCGCCTAATCCTCATGGGAACGAGTAGAAGCTCTATGTCTTCAAAACTTTTTGGTCCTCACTGAAAAAAGGGGGAGAAGCATATGGGTTGATAGTCTTCAAGCGGGTCCATAAGGGTGGTTGCTATACTTTTAACTAGTGCTTACAACTCTAGCTTTCGATACATTTGGTTCTTTTGAGTTGTAACAATTAAACTTGATGGTCGTCTGCTACGTTTTCTGTCAACTATGTGATGCGATGATAAATTCCGCATGTGCGATGATAAATTCTGCACGAAGTCATTTTGCAGACGTCCATTTATCATTACGCATGTCATTATCTTCATTATATCTTTTCATGCATGATGAATGGTCTTCATATGTTGAAGAGGATCTCCACAAGTACAACCTGCCATATGCATTTGCATTCAAAAGCAAAATCCTTATATGCACATAATCAGGGGGAGCCTTTTGCTACTTATGAAGATAATACCTTAATCCCTTACAATTTCACATACTTTTATCCCCGTTGAAAACTTCAACCAGTTTGTCATCAATCACCAAAAAGGGGAAGATTGTAAGTGCATCTAGTGCCACCCCTAGTTGGTTTTGGAGTATTGATGACAAACCTGGTTGAGGGACTAATGTGTTTGTGAGAATTGCAGGATAACACAGGTAGTAGTCCCTCATTGATTCGGTTTACCTACCGGAGATGACCCCTAAAAATGTGTGAAGACATTGAAGCCAATGGTGGTATGTGAAGAGTTTCACGTTGAAGACTATGACATGAGAAGACATCATATGAAGACTATGGATTGCGAAGACATAGTTGTTTCGTAGTTTCCTTTTCTTCTTTGTTGAGTCATAGGAACCACCGTACTGTTAAGTGGGGTCCAAGTGAACAAAGTCAGAGTGACTGAAGTGATGCTCAACCAAATCCTATGTCTTCGAGCGAAGACAATGAGAGCAAATCTTATCTGGAGCTGGATAAGTCAGCTTTACTTGTAGCTCAAGTTAAGCTGCCGTGTGTGTTTGAAATCTGATCGTTGGAACACGTGTCAGTTCCTTAGTGACCCAGGGTCATTTCGGACAAATCAGGTCGGGTTGCCTAGTGGCTATAAATAGCCCACCCCCTACACCATAAATTGGTGGCTGCTTAGAGTTAGTACACGGCTTCTGTCGTTTGAGAGCAACCCACCTCGAAGCCTTTGAAAAAGAAATCTTTGCGAGGACAAAGCCCTAAACACCCAGAGCTAAAGAGTGTTAGGCATCACTGAAGTCTTTCTGTCTGCGTGACCTGAAGACTTGTTACACTTGAGGACTGTGAATCCTCCAGCCTGTTAGGCGTCGCAATCTGAGCATCCAAGAGTCATTGTGGATCACCGGTGAACGAAGTCTGTGAAGGTTTGGAAGTCTACCTTGAAGACTTACCAGAGTGATTGAGCGAGGACTGTGTGTCCTTAGCTCAAGGGGAATAAGGTGAAGACGCGGTCTTCTAAGTTGAATCTCAGCCTCCCTAACCAGACGTACAGTTGTCACAGCAACTGGAACTGGTCCAACAAATACATGTACTCACCAAGCAACTGGTTATATCCTTACCTCTCTCTTTACTTACAGTTTGTCTTCGTGAAGTCACTACCTGTTTGCATAATATGATTGACTTCACTATGTGAAGACTGTTGTTGATTGGTTTCATACTTTCTTCCATCTTGATCCAAACTACCCAACTGATGATAGTCTTCGTGCTTTCACTTCATTGCTTACTTGACTATGGCCTGTCTAGTGTAGTCTACCTTCCGCTGCATATCAATAGGTTCATTTCTACTGTTTGTCTTCAAAGCCCCCGTGTTTTGAAGACTTCCATAAAAATCGCCTATTCACCCCCCTCTAGTTGATACTAGCACTTTCAGGTGGAAGCAGGCCGGGTGGAGGTGGCACGGCGCGTGCCCGCGCGCTCTCCCCACACGCCCCTGTCCTCCTGTCACGAGGACATGGATGACTGGCGGGGAGACCCAGGTGGGCTGGGCCAGTAAGCTACAGTAGCAGGCCACACAGTTAAGCTACAAGTAAGTTTGTCTCATTCTTCCATTTCTTTTCTGTTTTCTATTTTTTGTAATTTGTTAGATTTGATTTGAGGCATCAAATCATTTAGAACTGTCTGTAATTTTTATGTGAGCTCTAGAAACTAGTCCAAGGCCACATGCAAACTTAGAAAATTTATTTGAACTTTATCTCTTATATAACAAAAATAAATCCAACTCAAATATGTTATTGATTTAATTCAAAGGCCCAAAATAAATATCTCTGAGAATGCAAAAATATTGTTTTGAGATTTACCTCTTGCCAATATTTTCACAGACTAAGAGGAACATTTTCTTGGACTTCTTTGAAGAGAATTTAATGTTGACTATTTCTGAAATGATTTCTGAGGGTTTCAACTAACCTCCATTCAACTTTCATAAACATAACTATGATGATGACATGATGAGACGCAAAGGCAAGCAAGGCTAATCTAGGGTTGTGACAATAGGGCACCACCAAAATCCATTGAGACGACACCTTACGAACTGCGGTTTGGCAAGAAACCCAAGTTGTCGTTTCTTAAAGTTTGGGGCTGCGATGCTTACGTGAAAAAGCTTCAACCTGATAAGCTCGAACCCAAATCGGAGAAATGTGTCTTCATAGGATACCCAAAGGAAACTGTTGGGTACACCTTCTATCACAGATCCGAAGGCAAGATATTCGTTGCTAAGAATGGATGCTTTCTAGAGAAGGAGTTTCTCTCAAAAGAAGTGAGTGGGAGGAAAGTATAACTTGACAAGGTAATTATACCTACTCCCTTATTGGAAAGTAGTTCATCA
Source organism: Triticum dicoccoides (assembly GCF_002162155.2). NCBI lineage: Eukaryota > Viridiplantae > Streptophyta > Magnoliopsida > Poales > Poaceae > Triticum > Triticum dicoccoides. The sequence continues at coordinate 281,629,816 of NC_041390.1, forward strand.
CAGAAATCAGTTCCAGTGATTCCTACACCAGTAAGTGAGGAAGCTAATGATGATGATCATGAAACTTCTGATAAAGTTACTACCGAACCTCGTAGGTCAACCAGAGTAAGATCCGCACCAGAGTGGTACGGTAATGCTATTCTGGAGGTCATGTTACTTGACCATGATGAACCTACGAACTATGAGGAAGCGATGATGAGCCCAGATTCTGCAAAATGGCTTGAGGCCATGAAATCTGAGATGGGATCCATGTATGAGAACAAAGTGTGGACTTTGGTTGACTTGCCTGATGATCGGCAGGCAATAGAGAATAAATGGATCTCCAAGAAGAAGACTAAAGTTGATGGTAATGTTACTACCTACAAAGCTTGACTTGTTTCAAAAGATTTTCGACAAGTTCAAGGAGTTGACTACAATGAGACCTTCTCACCCGTAGCGATGCTTAAGTCCGTCTGAATCATGTTAGCAATTACCGCATTTTATGATTATGAAATTTGGCAAATGGATGTCAAAACTGCATTCCTTAATGGATATCTTAAAGAAGAGTTGTATATGATACAACCAGAAGATTTTGTCGATCCAAAAGGTGCTAAGAAAGTGTGCAAGCTCCAGCAGTCCATTTATGGACAGGTGCAAGCCTCTCGGAATTGGAATATATGCTTTGATAGTGTGATCAAAGCATATGCTTTTATAAAAACTTTTGAAGAAGCCTGCATTTACAAGAAAGTGAGTGGGAGCTCTATAGCATTTCTGATATTATATGTAGATGACATATTGTTGATCGGAAATTTCTGAATAGCACAGAAGCATACTTGAATAAGAATTTTTCAATGAAAGACCTCGGTGAAGCTGTTTATATATTAGGCATCAAAATCTATAGAGATAGATCAAGACACTTAATTGGACTTTCACAAAGCACATACCTTGATAAATTTTTGAATAAGTTCAAAAAGGATCAAGCAAAGAAAGGGTTCTTGCCTGTGTTACAAGGTGTGAAGTTGAGTCAGACTCAATGCCCGACCACTGTAGAAGATAGAGATAAAATGAAAGTCATTCCCTATGCTTCAGCCATAGGTTCTATCATGTATGCAATGTTGTGTACTAGACATGATGTGTGCCTTGCTATTACTTTAGCTAGGAGGTACCAAAGTAATCTAGGAGTGGATCACTGGACAGCGGTCAAGAACATCCTGAAATACCAGAAAAGAACTAAGGATATGTTTCTCGTTTATGGAGGTGACAAAGATCTTGTCGTAAACAGTTACGTCGATGCAAGATTTGACACTGATCCGGATGACTCTAAGTCACAAACCAGATACATATTTTTATTGAATGGTGGAGCTGTCAGTTCCAAACAGAGCGTCGTGGCGGGATCTACGTGTGAAGCGGAGTACATAGCTGCTTCGGAAGCAGCAAATGAAGGAATCTAGATAAAGGAGTTCATATCCGATCTAGGTGTCATACCTAGTGCATCGGGTCCAATGAAAATCTTTTGTCACAATACTGGTGCAATTGCCTTGGCAAAGGAATCCAGATTTCACAAGAGAACCAAGCACATCAAGAGACGCTTCAATTCCATCCGCGATCAAGTCAAGGAGGGAGACATAGAGATTTGCAAGATACATACGGATCTGAATGTCGCAGGCCCGTTGACTAAGCCTCTCTCACGAGCAAAACATGATCAACACCAAGACTCCACGGGTGTTAGAATCATCACAGTGTAATCTAGATTATTGACTCTAGTGCAAGTGGGAGACTGAAGGAAATATGCCCTAGAGGCAATAATAAAGTTGTTATTTATATTTCCTTATATCATGATAAATGTTTATTATTCATGCTAGAATTGTATTAACCGGAAACTTAGTACATGTGTGAACACATAGACAAACAGAGTGTCACTAGTATGCCTCTACTTGACTAGCTCATTAATCAAAGATGGTTAAGTTTCCTAGCCTTGGACAAAGAGTTGTCATTTGATAAACGGGATCACATCATTAGAGAATGATGTGGTTGACTTGAACCATCCATTAGCTTAGCACTATGATCGTTTAGTTTATTGCTATTGCTTTCTCCATAACTTATACATGTTCCTATGACTATGAGATTATGCAACTCCCAAATACCGGAGGAACACTTAGTGTGCTATCAAACATCACAACATAATTGGGTGACTATAAAGATGCTCTACAAGTGTCTCTGATGGTGTTTGTTGAGTTCGCATAGATCGAGATTAGGATTTGTCACTCCGTGTATCGGAGAGGTATCTCTGGGCCCTCTCGGTAATCCACATCACTATCACCTTGCAAGCAATGTGACTAATGAGTTAGTTACAGGATGTAGCATTACAGAACGAGTAAAGAGACTTGACGGTAACGAGATTGAACTAGATATTGAGATACCGATGATCAAATCTCGGGAAAGTAACATACCGATGTCAAAGGGAACAATGTATGTTGTTATGCGGTTTGACCGATAAAGATCTACGTAGAATATGTAGGAACCAATATGAGCATCCAGGTTCTGCTATTGGTTATTGACCGTAGATGAGTCTCGGTCATGTCTACATAGTTCTCGAACCCATGCTTAACGTTCGGTGACGATCGGTATTATGAGTTTATTTGTTTTGATGTACCGAAGGTAGTTCAGAGTCCCGGATGTGATCACGGACTTGACGTGGAGTCTCGAAATGGTCGAGACATAAAGATTGATATATTGGACAGCTATATTTGGACACCGGAAGTGTTCCGGGTGGTTTCGGGTAAAACCGGAGTGCCGGAGGGTTACCGGAACCCCCCCCCCCGGGGGGAAATAATGGGCCTAGATGGGCCTTAGTGGAGAGAGAAAGAGGGGCTGCCAAGGCAGCATGCGCGCCCCCTCCCCCTTGAGTCCGAATTGGACTAGGAGGGGGCGATGCCCCCCTTTTTACTTCCCCTCTCCTACTCCTTCCTTCCCCCTCCTAGGAGGACTAGGAAAGGATGAATCCTACTCCTACTAGGAGGAGGATTCCTCCTCTCCTTGGGCGCCCCAAGGGCCGGCCGGCCTCCCCCTTGCTCCTTTATATACGGGGGCAGGGGGCACCCTAGAACACACAAGTTGACATTGTTTAGCCATGTGCGGTGCCCCCCTCCACCATAATCCACCCCAGTCATATCGTTGCAGTGCTTAGGCGAAGCCCTGCGCCGGTAGCTTATCATCACCGTCATCACGCCATCGTGCTGACGAAACTCTCCCTCGACACTCAGCTAGATCTAGAGTTCACGGGACATCACCGAACTGAATGTGTGCAGATCGCGAAGGTGTCATACCTTCGGTGTTAGGATCAGTCGGATCGTGAAGATGTACGACTACATCAACCGCGTTGTCATAATGCTTCCGCTTACGGTCTACGAGGGTACATGGACAACACTCTTCCCCTCTCGTTGCTATGCATCACCTAGATAGATCTTGCGTGTGCGTAGGATTTTTTTGAAATTACTGCATTCCCAACACGCCGGGCACCCCCACTTCCCCCTCGGCAACTGCCCAGGCTGACATAAAGCCTGGCGCACACCGCGTGGGGCCATCATTGCTCCTCTTGGAAGGCGAGGGGACACAGTCGGCTCCTCCCTTAGTGCTATATAAGAGTGAGGGGGCGGACCCCTTTGGCTCATATTCTTCTTGCTCCTCCAGCTTCACATATCACTTCTGCAGCTATGGTGCCCTTGAGGAGGTTATCCGCCGCCGAGAAGGGGAAGGTGGCCCTGGAAGAGGTGGAACCAATGAGGTCGGCGAGGGGGAGCGCCGTCCTCGCACGACCGCCGACACACCCGGGGCACCACCCCGGGGACGCGGGCGGCCTCTACTAGCACCCTACGCCGGCTCTGGCAGCTGCAGGAACCACTGCACCTGCGGGTGTGGGCGCGGGGAGCGAGGCTACCATGGCCGGAGCGGGCGGGGCGGCGCAACCCGGCCGCCCCAGGCGTGGAGCCACTCCGCCGACGCGGCTTGTGAGTTCATAGTGAGCATGAACCATGATCCTTGCACCTGGCTCCAGCTCCCGTATGACTTTGCAAGGGATATGGCGGGGGACGCGCCGCTGGGCTTGTGGCTGCAGCCAGATGGCTGCTGCAACGGCTCCTCCTGGGTGGCGACAAAGTTCACCTCCTCTGGCTTCATGTTCCTGAAGCGGGGGTGGAAGTTGTTCGCCCTCGCTCACGGCTTGAAGGAGGGGCACATCTTCCACTTCAAGTACGACAGGGCTGCCATGCTCTTCATGAAGATCTTTGGGGTCGCTGGCTGCTGCCAAATGGACTATTGCATGGAGATCTACAATGGCGGCTCATCCATCGATGGTAGCGGCACCTCCTCTAAGGGAAGCGGAAGCTACAATGACTCCGGCGACTCCCTGTGCCCCATGTCAAGGAGGACTCCGACTAGGTTCAGGCGGCACCTCAGTCGGTACTCCGGGAGCGGCGGCCTTTGCGTGGAGGTTTCTTTTGTTTTTATTCCTGCATCCAAACGGCATGGGCCCCGTGGGGGTGTGTAAGAAACTCTAGAGCTTGTGCCTTAACCTTACTGCTTTTGCGGTTCATGATTAAGTTTGATCATAGTGCTTCTCGATTAGACTTAGCCATTTCTTCACTGTCACATTAGTGCTCTGCATCGCTAGGACCCAGCCCCAAGAAGCCCTCAGCCATCGCTAGTACGTCAGGTCATGATGCCTGGGACAAGGCCAGGAGGTGAGGGGCTGAGGTCCGGTAAGAGCTCCCGAGGCGACATGCTCGGGAGGTCCCCCTTGACGCGCAAGTGGCTCACACGACAGAAAAGATTTCCGCCTCGGATGAGATTGCGAAAAGAAAGAATATCACTAGAAAGATCCGTGCATCCGCGTGTGGTGGTCAACTTAGCTCTTTGGGGTGAAGCGCTGATTCGTCGCAGCTCGTGTGAAGTTATTGTGGTGCAAGGACGCATTTCCTTGAAGCTTGGCTTCCTATCAGCCTTCTATCTGCGACAAGTCAATACAGGCCCCGCGAGGGGTGCATGAAAAATTGATGCCCTTCGTGCCTTAACCAATGCTTTTGCCGCTAAACTGTGAACTCCCTCCCCAAGCATCCTTTCCTTGCGAGGCTCACCTCTCTGTTTCTAGTTTTCCAAGATGCTCTACATCCTCAGGACCCGGCCCTCGAGCGAGGCTCAGCCGTTGCTGGTATGTTAGTCATGATGCTCGGGACAAGGCCAGGGAGTGAGGGCTTGACAGCCAGTAACAGCCCCCAAGGCGCGATGCTCAGGAGCCCCCCAAGCGACTTACACAAAAAAGAGATGACACGCTTCACCAGGATCATAGGGAGAAGGGGTTTCAATCGGCAATGACGCATCACATAAGGTGGTTGTACTTAGCTTTTCGCGGCCGGTGATGTAGACCGGACCGTCATCTGCCCGATGTTGGGCCTCTCGAGGCTGGGCCTCCTTAGGTGATGCAAGGTGACGTTCGTACGACGCCCGAACACCCAGCTCATGATTGCATGACCTACATGGTATAGGTCACAAGGTATAGGGGGCGGCGTGCACCAGCTGACCTACTCATGATTGTTCCATGAGGAGACAAGGCACTAAGGACCTGATGAGGTGACGTGCGCGGGGCCGGCCCATGAGCCAGAGCTCGGTCGCTTAGGTTTATCAGCGCTGCAGGGACGAACCTGAGCATATGCACCATGCCAATAGACCCCGCTCATGGGACTATCAAAAGGAGGCTGCGGGTCCATGGAGCCCCAAGAGGTGGCACCTCCAAATGTAACGGGGAGCCAAGCACGAAATTAATCAAGTACAGTAAACTCATGAAGGCACAACTGGGTTTAGCACATATCCGAAGGTATTGCGGCTGCCCAGGCTTTCACCACCAGGTGCCCACACCCCTACCCCTGGTGCCCGTCCCCTCACCTGCCGCTACCCCGGGTGCCTGCACTTCACCCCTGGGTGCCCGGCCTCGTCATCCCAGCGACACCTGGGTGCCCGAACCTCTCTGAGGATGCCTACGTGCACTAAGGGCCAAATGACTCATGTACCCCTATTTCTCCCCAAATCTTTCCTAGACTATAAATAGACGCTCTCTAGCTCAGAATTAGGGTTAGCTGAGAATAGATCTAGACATTAGAGCTTAGCTCATGTATCTCCCCTTGTGGGATTGTTCTTGAGAGAAAGAAGATCCCTAGTGGATATCAAGACCCCATCTAGGGAAGGATCTATATAGAACATCAAAACCTCATCTCCTTCATAGGATTTGGAATGAACTTTACCATGTATCTCATTTCCCTTTGATTGTTCTTGTACCTTGTGAATCTCATGTGTTTGTGAGTCTAGTGGATGTGTGATTGGACATGTTCTTGAGTGTTCCTCTTGTGATTTCCCCTCTCGTTCTTCGTGTTCTTCATGGATCCCCCTCCAATTCATGAAAGATATCCACTTAGGGTCTCCATCCTACAACGTCTTGGTATCTAGAGCCACGTTGATCACGAATTTGGAGTCTTCCCCACCGTCTTCTAGCCTAATTTTGAGTGTTCTTGCCCAATTTCGAAAATTCCCCACAAAAAGAGACATACCATTTTTTTGTGATTTGTTGTTCCTAGTGCGTTTTTGTTGATTTTGATCTATGGACCTAGTGTGGCAAGTGGACCTACCTCCCTTGACATTCCCTAGCCAAATTTTTTCTTTTTACCCACCCAATTTCGAGTTTGAAATCAGGTTCTTCCATCCCTAGCTCAAGATCTGAAATTTTCATCCAAAATCAAGTCTTCTCGGCCTACCCCGGGTACCCGGACCCCTTTACCCTTCGCACCCGGACCTCCGGGACATTTCCGCACAAAGTCTCTGACCACTGCAGGCACCCGGACCCCTTTTCCCCGGGCACATGGACCCCCAGGCAACTTTCGCCCAACCTCCCTGACCACCCCGGGCGCCCGCACCCCTTACCCCTGGGTGCCCGTACCCCCCAGTTTCAGACCAACTCCAAAAACCATTTCGGTCATAACTAATTCTTCTGGAATCTGATTTTCACGTACTTTAGCTCGTTTTGTAGCTATTGACATCCTACATCCCAAAATAATAATAACTCCATTTTCCATCATCAAATCTTTCGAATTTTAGCAACTTTGCCTAGGCCCTCCACCATATCATCCGCAATACCACCATAGACTTCCGCAACCTAACCCATTTTATTTCCCAATGCATTTGTGGTTGTTTGAGTTGTGACTTGAGTCTCGTAAGGTGTTTTGGCTACTTAGGGATGGTTACTTCTTCATCAACCAGCGGCGACGTGTAGCGTTACATCGACTACATCAACAACCAAGCTTCCGCAACATAAGATGATCATCCATCCTTTGTGATCATCTTCAACCGGAAGCAAGGCCGGTCACCCCCCGATTTCATGAAAGGCTAAGTGTGACTAAGATATCCATTCCGTCATATACTTTTCCTTCCTTTCCATTACACTTTGATAACCCCACCATGTTTGCGATTACCTCCATACCTATTGAGACTAGCTATCTGAGTAATGTCAGGCTTCGCGAAAACTTGAGCACCTTAGTGATACGATATCATAGTGTTGCATCATTTGATGTATCATATAGTGCAATTGTTTGCTCCCGTGCATATCTTGTGATACTTTTCTCATATATTTGGTTGAGGCTCAATAAGACAAGTAGAAAGGAAGAGAAGAGAATTTTTTTGCAAAAAAAGCTTTTAAGCAAGAGAAAGATCCAAAGCTTATTAGCAAAGAATGGAGCATGAAAAGAGATACTTGTGCATGTGGATACATGGAATAGGAAATGTTTTGCTTGCATATAGGATTGGTGCCAAGTGGTGAATTGTGCCCAAACGTGAAATAAGATAGCGTCTCTCCTTGTGTTTGTGCAGCACGAGCTTAGTCTTCCTTAGGCAATTTTGTATTGCTCATTCCTAGAGCTGCACAAGCCCCATTATCCCACCGTGTGTCTTTCTTTATTTCCCTCCTATATATTTGTGATCACTTGCTTTGAATTTTTAGTCCTTTTGGATTTATTTCAACATTTACAATATCTTGGACTTCAAGTTGCATGAATTTTCGCCACTTGTCCTAACCAAGCCACTCGATAAGCTTTACTTTGTAGGTGTGAGTGAACAAGTCTAGTACCAATTCCACTACTCTTTCATCTCACATTGAGTGACACAGGATACATCCTCAACTTTGGGACAAGGGAGCGTGGTATTGTTTATCTCATTTCCAACTCACCTTTGCTCGAGTCTTGTGATGGATAGGCAAAGCACATCATCTCCGGTCTACAACCACGGCGACGAGTTTGATGCCATGAACTTCATCGATGCCAAGATGGACAAGAACACGGAGGAGCTCAATGTCCTCATCAACAACCGCACACTAGTGCGCATCGGTCCTAAACAAACGGTTTTTAACCCCTTTCCACGACGGCATTTGGAACCGTCGCCAAGCGAGTGCGGGCGATCGGGGTCCTTCCCACATGACCCAGAAACCGTCGGGGATAGGGAGCCTTGATGCATACAGTTGTCCATATATAACCGTTTTCGATATCTCGAATATCCCAAGCGCTTCATCATTGCTAGTCATTTGTGCTCGCATTGCCATCGCAGTTGGAGTTTTGTGGTTCTGCCTAAAACCAGGCAGATTCCAGGCACCGAAGTTTTACAAGAAGATTCTAGGCACGGGAGTTTTACAATGCCTGGCACATCACAAACGTTTCATGATTATAAACCATGTATGATAGGTAGACAATCACACACATTTAGTTTTCTGACATCACACACGCTTTGCAAACAGCAACTGTGTGCATGCTTGCACACATTTCCTCTCTGTGAACCATCTCGGATTATGGTGTATATCGCAAACGTTTGTGTTTTACCAACCATGTGTGCCATAATGACCTGCACAACATAATTTCGCCCTAATTTAATTGCTGCTATTTAAAACTGTACCTAATTTAAACTTGAAAGTAGGCTATAGCTTTATTCATATCCATCAGGTTCAAACAACCAATGCATTATTCGATTCACAGGTACATACATTTAAGAATTACATAAGCACCAAATAAAGAATGATGTACCAGGGTTCTATACTTGTACTATTATAGATGGTAAAGAAAGTGGCGATCGACATTCTAGTTGCTGAACAACATGAAGCGGAATGGCCCTATTTGTGCTCTCCTGGATGCAAAAGGCATGCAGGACTCTAGTCCAACCCCTTCTGATGGCCAACCGCCAATCGTGTAGTTTGAGAGGTAATCTTGAGTAAACTGCTTTAGGATCCACTTCAAAAGAAAAAAGATTCAGATATTGTCATCTAACACAACTCATTACGGGCAGTAAAAAGAAGGCTACAGGGTTGTTACTTACCATCCTGCAGTCCACTGTTCTCTTGCATAAAGTGTAAAGAAATAGTTCGATTAACATCTTTTTACCCATTTTAATAACAATCTTTATCAGTTTCCTCACTTGATGCTGGTTCATGAATATCTCATTGCCCCATACGCAGAAAGGGTCGAAGTGTGGATCTTTGGCAATGATATATGTACCTAAAAGCACCAAGTTAATAATAGAAGCTAAACAACAATTGAAAAATGATGTAGTACAACACTCCATCCATCCCATTATATAAGATTTTATTACATGTATATCTAGACATCATCAGAACATTAAGGTAACACTCTTACTTATTGCTATGTAGCCTGGGATTGCATATATAGTCATTCAGTACAATGCATGTTGCTAAACAACAATTGAAAAACAAAAAGGCATGTTAATTGCAGTATCCTTAACAACAACCAAATACAGTAATTCATAGTGGTATTGTTGAAACTATTATTGATGAAATTGAACTGCACGAGAAATAGTTGCACATATAGAGCATCACATTGTGAAGAACTGAAATAAACAAGTAATAAGGACATCTCTAGGCGATCATTAAAAAGTTAAAGGACTAAAACCCTTAGTGGATATATATATATACTCCAGTAATTTTTGGCCTTTTCTAGTCGACCCCTAAACTTAAGGTTGTAAACTTCAATTTGATCAAGTTCAAAGCAGGTTCAACCGAAAGTAGCATGCATTCAAACATAAACATAGATAGTTTTGCATAGCCGAACATAAAACATAAATTTAAACTAAACTAAACTAAACTACTTTCGGTCAAAGTAGAGGTCGAGCCAATCCTTCCTCGTCATGTACGATGTGCCGCAAGCTGGGTCTGGGCCAGTACCGTCGTCGGGGTCGTTGGGGAAGGCACTCCTCCACTCGTCGATGTCGATCTCCTCGTCCTCGGGGCCCATCTTGATGCCCTCCGCGCCGCTGTCGCCGCCGCCTTCGACCCCGTCATCAGAGGAGAGCACGATTACCTTGCCGTCCTCTGCGTCGCCGTCCTCGCCGCCTTTGACCTCATCATCGAAGGAGAGCGCGATAACCTCGCCGCCCTTCGCGTCGGCAAAGATCGCCCGCTCCGCCTCCACGAGCTCTGGGTGTTGTCGGCGGAGCTCTTGCATGTAGGCATCATCGGCAGCCTCAGCCTCGAGGCGCTCCCACGTCTCATGGTCCTCTCGCGCCATAGCCGAGCTCACCACCCCGGCTCCGGCGGAACAAGGTCGACCAGACGTGTGCCAAAGGGGAAATTGAGCCTAGCCGCCATGCCGTGGTAGCAGACCTACTAGCGATCGTACTCCATGGCCGCGAACTCGGGCGTGTGGAAGCCACTGAGCCACAGACGGGTGTGGGTCTCTCGATCTGTAATCTCTATGACCCACGTCCCCCACCGCCGCTACCGGACCACGAGGTAGGACTTTGTCGGCTGCCGGACCCGAGGGAGGATAGGTAGGACTTTGTCGGCTACCGGCGTAAGGGCGCGGCGGCAGGCGGATCGGGCCCGCGGAGGACGACGGGGACACCTCGGGGCCACCTCACCGGCATTGGGTGAAAAGGCCACGATAAACTTCTTTTTGGCCATTGGCTCCTCGAGCTCCCTAGCACACAGGCAGAGGTTGCAAATGGAGGCGTCGGCGATGGCGGCGACCTACCAATGGTTTCGAGGGTTGTGTGTGTCTGCGTGAGCAGAGGTTTCGGAGTGTGTGTGGAGGTGGGGCGGGGGGCAAGGTTGTGTCTGAGGAAATATTGCGGCAACTGAAAATTTTTACTAGGCGGGAGTAACATGGCGGGGCTACTGAAAATTTGGATCAAGGGCGAGCAGATATTTTGGAGATTGCGAGGGATGCAGAGGCGGGAGTAAAATGTTGGGGCTACTGAAAATTTGAATCAAGGGACTGAAGCAGAGCGGGAGTAACAGACATCGCACACGGTCTGCACATACTAATCGTGTGCTGTCAAACATTAAAACCTTCCAGGCGGTAGATATTTTCGAGATTGCGAGGGATGTAGAGGCGGGAGTTTTGGGGGAGCGAGCTAGTGTGCTTGACACGCCAGCTGTGGACTGTAGCCGACGCACCTTCTCGCGTAAGCCATAGGCGTACTATACACTGACGGTGCTCCAAGATATTTTCTACTACATCTCACACGGTTGGTGATAATAAACTGCGTGGGATCTACTTGATTTGAATTACAAAATGGGGTCATAGTGGCAATGGACGCTGTTTGAATTAATAGACATTTAATCTGCAGTGAACATGCAACTATATGCGTGTTGTAAAATAATTGGAATTATTCAGGGTTCGTTTGGACATTTTATACATTACACTGGTTTTCTAGCCATTTCAGGTGCACAATTCAAAATTAAACTACATGCACATGTTCTATGCATACAAATTGGTTGAAAAATCAAATGTGTGTCCTTCAGTCCATGCTTAGGTCCCATGCAAGAAATGGGAATGAATTTTTCGGGGTTCGTTTGGCCTTTTTTATACATTAACTGGGTTTTCTAGGCATTTTATGTGCATAATTCAAATTTGAACTACAAGTACATGCTCCAATGCACCAAAGTTGGTTGAAAAATCACATGTGTGTCCTTGGGTGCATTTCTAGGTCCCATGCAAGAGATGGGAATGAATTTCAAACACCAGGGCACTGTTGATTGCCGGCAAAATGTTGAGATGCATGGTTCTTAAATTATAGTAAATCCAAAACTCATCTGAAATTCATGAAACTTGGCATGCTATCATGGATCGGCATCAACATGATGTGGTGAATGTTTTGTCCCATTTGGGGTAGGTTTGGGTATAAGCTTCTCACAAACCAGAGCTTCCCACAACAAGCATGTGGTTTTGATAGGGAACGTACCACCTTTGGGGACGGGACGATATCCGTTGCCTCTTATTGCTTTCAAAAAATTTCTAGTGTCAACATAGAACAACAAGAGTGTTGTGTTTAATCTTGGAATTTTTTGGGGTTCGTTTGGCCTTTTTATACATTAACTGGATTTTCTAGGCATTTTATGTGCATAATTCAAATTTGAACTACAAGCACATGCTCCAATGCACCAAAGTTGGTTGAAAAATCACATGTGTGTCCTTTGATGAATTTCTAGTCCCATGCAAGAGATGGGAATGAAATTCAAACACCAGGGCACTGTTGATTGCCGGCAAAATGTTGAGATGCCTGGTTTTTAAATTCTAGTAAATCCAAAACTCGTCTGAAATTCATGAAACTTCACATGCTATCATGGAGCGGCATCAACATGCCGTGGTAAAAAATTTGTCCCAATTGTGGCAAGTTTGGGTATAAGCTTCTCACAACAAGCATGATGGTTCTGATATGGAATGTAACACCTTTGGGGACGGGACGATATCCGTTGCCTCTTATTGCTTTCAAAAAAAATTCTTGTGTCAACATAGAACAACAGGAGTGTTGTGTTTAATCTTGGAATTTTTCAGGGTTCGTTTGGCCTTTTTTATACATTAACTGGGTTTTCTAGGAATTTTATGTGCATAATGCAAATTTGAACTACAAGCACATGCTCCAATGCACCTAAGTTGGTTGAGAAATCACATGTGTGTCCTTGGGTGAATTTCTAGGTCCCATGCAAGAGATGGGAATGAAATTCAAACACCAGGGCGCTGTTGATTGCCAGCAAAACATTGAGATGACTGGTTTTTAAATTCTAGTAAATCCAAAACTTGTCTGAATTCATGAAACTTGACATGCTATCATGGAGCGGCATCAACATGTTGTGATAAACAATTTGTCCCATTTGGGGCAGGTTCGGGTGTAAGCTTCTCACAAACCAGAGCTTCTCACAACAAGCATGATGGTTTCGATAGGGAACGTCCCACCTTTGGGGACGAAACAATATCCATTGCCTCTTATTGCTTTCAAAAAAAATCTAGTGTCAACATAGAACAATAGGAGTGTTGTATCAATTTTTGTGATTTTTCGGGGTTCGTTTGGACATTTTGTATGCATTAACTAGGTTTTCTAGGCATTTTATGTGCATAATTCAAATTTGAACTACAAGCACATGCTCCAATGCACTAAATTTGGTTGAAAAATCTAATATGTGTCCTTCGGTGAATTTCTAGGTCCCGTGCAAGAGATGGGAATGAAATTCAAACACCAGGGCATAGTTGATAGCCGGCAAAACGTTGAGATGCCTGGTTTTTAAGTTCTAGTAAATCCAAAACTCGTCTGAAATTCATGAAAGTTGGCATGCTATCATGGAGTGGCATCAACATGTCGTGGTAAAAAATTTGTCCCATTTGGGGCAGGTTCGGTTATATGCTTCTCACAAACTAGAGCTTCTCACAACAAGCATGATGGTTTCGGTAGGGAACGTTCCACCTTTGGGGACGAAATGATATCCATTGTCTCTTATTGCTTTCAAAAAAATTCTCATGTCAACATATAACAACAAGAGTGTTGTGTATTTTGGGATTTTCTGGGGTTCGTTTGGACATTTTTATGCATTAACTGAGTTTTCAATACATTTATGTGCATAATTCAAATTTGAAGTACATGCACATGCTCCAGTGCATATAAATTGGTTAAAAAATCAAATATGTGTCCTTGGGTGCATGCTTAGGTCCCATGCAAGAAATGGAAGTGAATTTCAAACACCAGGGCACCGTTGATTGCCGGCAAAACATTGAGATGCCTGGTTTTTAAATTCTAGTAAATCTAAAACTTGTCTAAAATTCATGAAACTTGGGATGCCTTCAGGGAATGGCACCCGACATGTTGTGGCATTTTTCGTGTCCATTTTGGGAGAAGGTGCACTCGAATAATGACAGCCAACAAAGGCATTTGAAAAAATAGCTGCCACTTTAATATCTCAAACGTTTGTATAATTCAAACCGTGCGTGTTCTGTTAACCATTCACGTGATGCCACGTGTCTTGGTTTTTATGGCTATAGAAGGTGTCGTGCGGGCAGCTAGTTGACCTTGACTGAATGGGAGGCATGCGAGCACAACACGGTGCGCAGGCTGACCGAGAGGCGTGCAAGCTGTCCTCTAGTGCGCAGGCTAACCGGGAAGCGTGCGAGTTCTATGCTGCGCATGCTCACTTGGAAGTGAGCCCTTTGACTTCCATGGCCGCCCGCCTTCCTCTACATTAATGGTGCCCGAGCCGCTGTTTAATATGGGCAGCCTTACTGTTCACCTCCCATTCCCCTCCCTCCCGCAGGCCTCCACCAACGCCATGGCGCAGAATGATCATCTGCCACTAGTCTTCAAGTTTGGTGAAGTCGACTCTGAGCCAGAGGAGATAGAAAATAAGGAGGAATGGGGCCTCATGGACATGGCCCAGAACAAGCTGGCCGCGCGATTGCTACCCCCGCTCCCATCCCAACTCCCATCCCTGCGCCCGCGCCAGCGACCATCCCCCGTAGCATTGACCGGCTGGTGGTCGAGCACTATCGCAGAGCTGCAAGCCGCGGGCATCAGCAAGGTATCCGCAGACCCGCGCGAGCTCGTGTACATGCCAGCACCAGCGCTCGTGCCCGTGCCCATGCGCGCCCCTCCACCCACCGTGGCGCCGGCCCCGTGCATTTGGTTGCAACTGTCGTGCCCGTGCCCCTGCCTGTGCGCGCCCCTCCACACACCGCAACACCGATCCCCGTGCGTTTGTCTGCACCCGCCGTGCCCGTGCCCATGTGCGCGATCCCCTCAGCGACATGGGACGCTGCCATCGACCGCTACCTCTCAACGGCGCCAGTTGTCGTCCTCCCGTACCCCGCCCATCGATCGCGCGATGACGTGATGTTTGATTTACAAGTTAAGAACATTTTGTGCTGCCTTGAATACTTCAACAGCGGCGTCCCGGAGGACGACAACGACAACGACATCGCGACATGCCGCCTCCGCTGCCGCCAAAAATATTTTTTTTGGGGTTTAATATTGTATCTCGAATTCTCGATCATATGAATATAAATTCGCAGTGTGACTGAATGAAAGATATGGTTTGAACGAACTTGCGTTTTTCTCTCTTAATGTAAAGACTTATCAAACAATTTTCTGTTGAAAAAATGTCAATGGTTTTTCAATATAAAACACTCATCGCAAACGTTTTAGTTAGAACACCTGTATGCAAACCGACAGCTTTCCCAGGAAGCCAAGGGAAAATGCACCGAGCAGGATTTCTGCATCCCTTCAACGCAAATGGTTGTTTTGCATGACCCGTGCGCAACCACGTGCAAACAATTGGGTAAGATTTTCATATCTGTCTTTTTGGGTATGTTGCCATTTGTCAAACTGGAAAGATTGACATTTGTTTATCTAGTAACATTTCCATTTGTCAACCTTGTAACACTGCGATTTGTCAAAATATGCAGCTAAAAATCACTAGCACTATCTAATTTTTGGAACTAAAATCACTAGCACTATTCATATGGACACCACTAGCTAGCGTGAATTGATGGACGCATATGCAAATGTACCATGGATTACATACAAGAAGTCATCAACCCACAACGATAATGAGGATACACGTTGGATTATAGATCATTTCCAACAAAACATTCTAGTAAAGTTTTTCTCACACAACAAATAACAAAGCGATTAAATGAACTTCAGCTCAACCACTCGTCGGCGTTGGAAATGCTTTCTTTGAACCAGAAGTGATTCTGTGGGAAGGGCCAGCTACTGTCAATCTCGAGACCAATGCAAGACTGATCATCCAGGCTAAAGCGGCCTATGTCAGGACCCACGTTGGGATGGTAGGCAAGCATAGTAATGTCTGAGGTATAGATATAGTTGCTTCTAATAAATGGTAATAATGTTGTGTCGACAGCAGCTGGATCGCCTTCCACCATCATTGGATAGTTTTGTCCAAGGAAGAGTGAGTTTCCTCCAAGACTTTCAATACTGAACCAGGGAGAAGGTGTTGGTGCTAGTACACTAGTATCCATCCCGAATACCCTGCAACAGATGTTGGAATAGGTCCGGAGAGTGCGACCATGCGAGACAACACATGCTTCCTTAGTAACATCAACAGTGCGCTGTATACACACAAGAAGAGGTGATCCATCGGAATAAGTTGCCAGGCGCCACTGAGTATATGGGTCCTTCTCATCCTCATGCTCATAAAAAGTTTCAATTATAGGTGGTGGAATGTTCACAGGACCTTGGAAACACAAGAAGGTTAATTAGTAAAGGGAAACTAGCTAACCCGCATGCATGTGGATGAAACAATCATAATTACCGTGGAAGACAAACATACCGAAAGCATCAGGATTCCATGCAAAAACAGTGCCACGAGTGGTGGAAGGAAACACAAGACCCTCGTATTGAATTGCATCATAGTACTCATCCGTGTATAGAAATTGATTTTTGAGCAATATCCATCGAGGCGTGGAAGGAAGGACGACAACAAGCTTGTCGAAGATAGCAACAACTTCATAGTTCGTGTAATCCCAAGAGCGGTTGGGAACTCGACAAATTGCTATCTTCCATAGACGACGGTCACCATGATCATATTTGAACTCACGTAGAATAACGGTGTACTCAACCTCTGGGCAGTCGTCTGAGATTTTTGGAAGTGGAACCTGGTGACGAGTGTACACATTCACAAGTTCCCACTCGCAATTGTACCCAATATAAACAACCCAATCTCCATTTGCACCTGCCCAAGCCTTGTCCTCAAGCGATGGCATCTTAACCTCATACGTATCATTATCAAGCGGCATCAACTTACACAAGGCGAGGCTTCCCTCATCCTCGCGCCAGTCAGCAGGGTCACGGCGAAGAAGATAGGGGAGATCAAACCACTCCTGAACCCTTGGGTTCCTTGTAATGATGTTATTAGTTGAGTCGAGAATGGTCTTGAACGGACCTACCATGCTAGCCGAGGTGATGATGTCGCACCGATCAATGAGTTCCTCAACCGTGTCATCATTTAGATCGGGGCAAGAATAACGGGGTCATTTCTGGCATGTTCCCTCCATGGAGAAGACGATCAAACAATGGAAGAAGGAAAGGTGAAGGAAAATGATGGAGGGAGGAAGAGCGTGCGACAACAGTTCCAAATCAAGAGGGAAAGGCGAAGAGTCGATGGACAGTTGCCACGATACACGAAGAGGCGCCTGGGGAGCGAATGGTTGCCACATAGGTCACACGCTGACGACAAGGCCTGAGTGAACTGCATGTATATTGCACACACCTTGATCTGGCTGACCGTTTATTTTGTGTTGCCTAATCACAAACAGTTCATCCGACTGAATCGTATGTTGTATATCGCACACACCTTCATCTGGCTGCCCGTTTCTTCTGTGTTTCCTAATCACAAATAGTTCATCCGAGTGAACCTTATGCTGTGTATCGCACACACCTTCATCTGGCTGCCCATTTATTTTGTTCCTCCTCATCGCAAACAGTTAATTGAACTGAACCGTATGCCCTTCATCGCACACGCAACTAAAATCTGAACCGTGTTTGATGCATCCGTCATCGCAAATGTTTTATACATTTCTGACAGTTTTCATACACCACCGTTTGCGATTATTGCATCGCACACAGTTTCTCGAAGGGTCTCTGATCATAGTGTCGCTTTAGCAGCATCCTGCAATAGTGGCAAGAGGTCTTTCTCATCTTCAAGAAGTTAAGTGCAAATCCTTCCGAGCTACCATCTTCGACAAGATCATATCGTCATCGACACCATCACCGACAAGAATGTGAAGGTCACGAGCTCAACACCAACAACTACTCTAGGACTTCACCATCTAACTTGCATCTTCGCCAAGAGACTTCAAGGCATCTTCGTCTTTGGACATATGGCATCTTCACCTACTCCACAAGCTCAAGTCCACTACTTCCACGAGCTACTTCGGCTTCACCAACACCAATGAGATTCCATACTTTGGGACTCATGACCCCGAATAGTACCTCAAGTGGGAAGATGGACGACTACCTCAATCTACATCAAATACCCTTCGAAGAACAAGTGAAGTTCGCCACAAGTAAATTCCACAACTACGCGTCGACATGGTGACTACACACACCTTCGATGAGCTTCAACATGAGCTGGCCCAAGATGAAGAAAGCAATGCAGCGAGAGTTTTTGCCTTCCACCTACATGGAACATCTTCTACACCAATTGGAGAACACCAAACAAGGATCCATGTCCCTCGACGAGTACTTCAAGAACATGAAGAAAGCCTTGCGATGAGCCGGTGTGGACGACCCCATTTGGATGAAGTTTTACTTCACGATGGGATTGAACAACGACATCACCAAGACCCTCTTCACCAACAACTACGAGTCCCTCGATGACTTGTACTTTGGTGCTCTCAAGGCGGAGAAAGAACTCAAGAAGGCCAAGTTTACTCGATCCCAAGCACACTTCATGTCGACCACGCTTCAAAACGACGAGCATGAGGCTAGTACCACCAAGATATCCAAGCTTGATGAGATGCAAGATGACGTTCCCAAGTTCGACTTCACCGCCATCCGTCTTTGTCGAATTGACGATGCTGAGTCTACTATGACTCTTTTTGAAGATGGTGTGGCGACGAGTACGACTACGGCGCAACTCAAGGACCAAGTGTCATGGGAACGTCATCCGTCATCCGTCTTTGTCGCATTGACGATGCTGAGTCTACTATGACTCTTTTTGAAGATGGTGTGGCGACGAGTACGACTACGGCGCAACTCAAGGACCAAGTGTCATGGGAAACCACGGCCACCTATGGGACCAAGGGTCCCTTGCTAGTTCGGCAGGGGGGATGTCACGTTGCACTAAGAGCGGAAGAGCGCAGGGCAGCACAGCTGAGATCACACAAGCAATTTTACCCAGGTTCGGGCCGCCGCGAGGCATAAAACCCTACTCCTGCTTTGGTGGATTGATGGTGTAAATATGGTGGTCGTCATAGCGTGTTTGCCCGGCAGGGTCCCCTAAGGATGAAACGGCTACATGCGTATGAAATGTGAGGGTGCGGACTAGCTAATCCGGGGTCCAGCCCTTTCTAAGGTTGCCATGGGCCTCCT
The DNA here is from genome assembly GCF_002162155.2 of Triticum dicoccoides. Taxonomy (NCBI): domain Eukaryota; kingdom Viridiplantae; phylum Streptophyta; class Magnoliopsida; order Poales; family Poaceae; genus Triticum; species Triticum dicoccoides. The sequence continues at coordinate 281,649,208 of NC_041390.1, forward strand.
GTAATAGGCTAAGGGGTCACCACAGTGGAAAATATGTCATTATGTACTGATAAGATAGAAAATAGTGCTATCATACCTAACTCTGCAGGCTGACGGAGCGCATTAAATGTGTCGCTCGACGTCACATCGTCGCTCGCCCTGCAAGCCTTGCCGGACTATCTTGCCAACTTCGCGCCTACTCGCTCGACACATCGCAGCATGGGTGTCATCTGTAGGTATCTTCTGTAGAAAATGGCCGACATGTGGCAAATGGCTACCACTTAGTAACTTTGCGGCTTGACACCGCACTAATTGATGACGTGCATCGTGGTGGGGTAGTTTGGTGAGGTGGTTTTGCCTCCGCGAGTCCCAGAATGCCTTGCAGGGGTGTCTTGGGGGTTTTCTTGCGGGGGTTACCCCGTCCTCGCCAGGCTCGTCTTCCCGGAAAGGGAGGCTTTACTCCTGGTGGCTTCTTACTTCCTTGGCTTGGTCATGGTCCTCTTGATCTGCATGTTGGTCCTTTGAATCTCTTGGTCTCTTGTACTTTGGCTTATAACCTTATACATGCGCCTGTATCTCCACTGTCCATGCATGAGTCGGGGGAAAATATATGCCCTTATTTGTTTTCCCCGACATAAGCCCCTGGGCCTGAGCCATACATGTAGTGCGGCATGTTGGGTTAGGCCCCAAACAGTGTACGGACACGTGGCAGGAGAAGGCTGCCGATGCTAGTTTTGCCATGACGACTAGTCAATCCAACGTCCACTTCGTGTAATTACTGCAAGTCGTGGGGGCGTGGGACGGTTGAAGTTAAGGTAAAATGGTAACTTTTGGAAGCATCACGCCTCTGCTCCATGCCCCTTCCCTTAAAGAAAGGAAAATGCAGAGTGGCACAGTTCACCTGTTGCCTGTTTTGCCCCTTCCATCATCTTCCTCTACAAGCCAAATCACCGCCCCTTCTCCCACTTTCACTTGCCCGATGACGCCCTTCTCACCAGACCCCTTCTCCCATTCGCATCGCTGCTCGCGGGAATGGGGAACAAGCCTGCGGAAAAAGGGAAGCATATGGCCACGACGAAGGAGGTGGCCGCCGAGGGGAGCAAGAGGGCTGCGGAGTTGAACAGGAAGCGGATGGGGTATGCCGTCTTCCTTCCGTCAAATCTGGATGGCCCAGTTCTGCAAGCAAGGTATGGGTATCTATGGCGGAGGCCCGTCCCAAAAGGGCAGGGGCGCCCAACGTTCTTGCAGAGGGGAAATAAGATCCGCCAGACTCGTACCGATTCTTCTGCGCTTATTTCATCTGTTTCCTCTGTCCCCCTTTCTCGGAGTTCTTTGAGGCGATCATGACCATCTACGGATTCCACCTCCTTGACTTCACGCCAAATGCAATGGCGACCATGGCCATTTTTGCCCACTTGTGCGAGAACTTTGTCGAAGTCCCCTCCAATGTGGATCTATTTAGGCACTATTTTGTTCCACGAGTGGAGAACAAGGGTCATCGCTCCGGGAACATTAGCTGGATGCCGCGGGTGGCGAGCAAGCTTTGGGATTACATCCCTGGTAAGTAGCGCGAGAGATGGGATGAGTGGAGAGGGGATTGATGCTAGATTCATGATGAGCAAGCCCCTGATTTCTACGAGGCACGAACAGAATGCATCGAGCGCGGCAAGGAATGGAGCGCTTATGGCCTCACCAACGATAGGTTGCGCCCGGCAATAAACAGGATCACCCGTTTGAAGACTACCAGGCTAACCATTGAGCATGTGGGGGCGGATTTTCCCCTCCGCCGCACTTCGCCACTGCAGAAGAGGGACAGAACGGCTTGGTTGTATGGAGATGCTGGGGACAGGATGAGGTTTCTCCCGGGATTGGCCAACAACTTGTCAGTTTATGGCCATGCCTGGTTGTGGGACTAGTTGTTTGGCCGCTTTGAGATGTTCAAGCTCCCGGCAACAGTTATCCCACTGAACATCAATTCAGCACGGGACCAAATACTGAAATGGATGCCAGACTACAACGCACATGGAGTGGAAAGCGATTGGCAGCTGCCCACTCTTGATGAAGAGCTTGAGTGGTCTAGTGCTCTAGTGGAGAGGGCCACCAGGGTTGAAACCAGGATGTACAAGTGCACCTCCTCCATGGAGGTGGCGTATATCCTGAGGAGGATTGAGGAGGACAAAGTTGCTCGTCTCACAGAGATGGCAAGGGCCGGGAAGGGCAAGGGGAAAGAAGATGAGAGTTCTTCCCTCGGCGGCAACGAGGCGCAGGCCACGGAGGGGGCTACCGGGGAAGAACTTGTGGGGATGTTCCTGACAGGAACCAGTTTGCCGGACTCGATGCCCTAGCTACAGCAGCAACGAAACTCCAAGAGGGGGTGAGGAGATCGGTGAGGTGGCAGAGCTCGAGGTGGAATGGCTTGCGGTTGGGTCCCAAGCCCCCGAGCCGGTCTTGGATCAGCACCCTCGTAGGCATACTACTAACCGGGGGCAGTGGCTCCTAATCTAGCGCCTGCCCAAGAGGGTGAAGAAAACTGACGTCGTGTGCCACCAATCCCCTCGCCTTGCCGGGATCAAGACTTCCCCCGCCAAGCAATTAGCGGATGTGGAAGCTGATTCCAGCCCCCACTCTGGCTCGAGCTCTTCTTAGAGCTCGCCCCTGCTGGAGCCCCCGGCGCCTCGCCTGGTGTCAGAGTTGCCGGAGAGTTCTGCCCCTCCACCTCCAAAGAGAGGAAGGGAGCCCTCTTGTAACATCCCAAAATTCTAAATTTCGGAATGTTATATTAAATAAATAGTTTTGATTGTGGTGTAGTTGCTTGTGTGAAATTGAGTGAAATTTGAAACTTTTTGAAAGTTAAATGAGAGGGAATGAAATGACTTTCCCCAAACTTTCACCTTGCATGTTTGTTCTCAATGAATTCAAATTCATTTCATCACAAAACCCTAGAGTGAAGATGATATGACTTCTTCCATTTAATAAATTTAAAAGGGTTTTGAAAAGATTTTGAATTCCATCAAAAATATTTCAAATTCAGAAACTTTATGCAACTCAGTAAGTTTCATGAGAGAAGATAAAATGACTTCTTCCAATGCTAATAAAGAGAGTTGGAAGTTTCAAAGAATCAAATTGAAAGTCCCATTGAAATTATTTCAATTTGGAGTTATTTGATTTTTATTCAAATTATTTTTCTCCAAAAACAAAATATGTGGAAAATAGGGTAAAACGATTACCTACAGTAAAAAAGTGGAGAGAAATGAGTTTGAAATCATTTTGGTATTTTAAAATATTTTAACTTGGTTTTTAAATGAACCGGTAGCACAATTTGCTTTATTTAATTTTTTATGGAATTTATTTGCCGCTAAAAATATGTTCATGTTTTAGAAAATATTTTTCTGAAAAAAAATTATCTATAATATGCCTATATAAAATTTTATTTTAATTTCGTTATTCAGTTTTCTTTTTCTCCTTTTATTTTTTTAAATGCACGTACGTCGTAACTATATGTCGCCCACACGCGCAGCAGCGCCCCACTTTTTTTCCTACATGGCCCAGGCCCAGCCAGCAATTACCTTCTCAGTTTTTTTTCTTTTTCCTTTGGCCGAATAAAAAAACTGCGGCGTGCGCGCGGCCGGCCCGTGGTGCTTTTGAGCCCATGCAATTTCCTTCATTTTATTTGTTCGTCTATGTTTAGTCCCACATTGCCTAGCCTTAAACACCTAAACCTGTTTTTCACTTATAAATATAGACCCATAGAGCCTCCAAAAATCATCTGATTCAGGTTAAATCAATATTTTGGTTTGACTAGATTCACTAAAGAAAAATATATTTCTCATCTCCGGCGGGAATTCTGGAAGTCGTCTCCTCTCTCTGAAGTTGTCTTTTTCTTTACCTTATAAAGGTATCTTTCTTCATATTTTTTATATATACTCCCATAGATTATTATTTTTTAGACTAGTGTATGGTAGAATAATTAGATTTACCAATTAGTCTCTGTATTTATACATTAGACCTAGAAATCCTTTAGCCGTAACTATTTTTCTTTCGTAAAACAGTTTGGCCCTAATTTTTCAAATAGCCATAATTTTTTACTCGTTCATCCAAATTAGACGAAACCAACGCCAATATTTTCATCTTGATTCCACCTATCTAGTGAATCTATCAAATAAAATTTTTGCAACTTTCAAATTTCGAAATTTGTTTAGATTCATATTCAAACTTCTTTATATCATATCTTTTTGTCCGTAGCTTCGTTCCCAATGAACTGAACTGCATCGGATTCGTATTGAAGTAATCTTTCCGTTCGCACAATTAGTGTCATATTTCCAACGTATAATTTTGATCTTAACCAGTTACTCTAGTAGTCCACCAAAGAGTTGTTACACAACATTCTAAGCAGATTCAATGCTATGTTGAATTACTTGATCCGTTATTTTCAATCTAGTAGTTCTTTTTCCTACATATTCATATTGACTTCCTACATCCAGTAGCATCATTAGTTTCAACTTTTTATCTTTCCAAATTTGAACGATTCAAATTTGAACTCGAAGCTTCACTTGATCATATCTTGTAAACTGTAGCGCTTTTTCAATTGATTCCTTTTTTTCAAATTGAATCCCTAGGCATAATCTAACATCTTGAGCCGTCACCACACTTCTTCATCGAAATTAGGATCTGATCTTGCAAAATAATTTGATTTTGTTCTTTTGGAGTTTTTGCAATCTTCCTTTGGATTTTTTGGGTCTTTGAGTGATTGCTTGATAAAATTGCTTACTTACGATAGATTGATCGAAGTGTGACGAGTAGAACTATCTACAATTATGAGTGTGAAGAATCTTCATCAACAGCACAAGGCAATTTCACACCTTGATCATACTTTTCTATACCCAGTTTTTATTATGCATTACTTCACCCTTACAAATTTGCATGAGTAGGATTGGGAATTGGGCTTTGCTATGTAGTTCATGAGGTAGGAACCTATGATCCTTGAAACACCCTGGGAATATACATTATGCTCATAAATTGCTTAGCCATGCTCGTAGACGGGGATTAGAATGTGAGATTCATGCAAGTTGCGAGAGATAATAATTAAGGGTAACTTAAGGTGGAAACATCAACACACATCTGGGTGGAATGGTTGGGGCACCCTGGAGAAACCAGTGGCTTGCCCAGGCACCTGGACAAACCATGCTTGCCCAAGGGGATCCCGCAGTACCCGTGTGATCACCCTATGGAATGCCACCCAGGCTCAAAGGGATCATATGATATTTCATGCCTAGAAAACTTTCATGTGCAGCCACAAGCCATTATGGGCTCTAGCATAGTTGAGTAAGTTCTGGGAAACCTTTCCATGATAGGCTAGCATATGTAGGGGAATTGTAGGTGTACCGGCCTATCTATCGGTTAAGGGGACCTCTTCGGAAAGACTATGCCTCGATCATCCGGTTCTCAAACTTCAGGCAGTGCGAGGAATTCACGGAGGAGATCAAGTCTTGTGGGGAAAAGTGTGCAAACCTCTGCAGAGTGTACAAACTAATCACGATTAGCCGTGTCCCCGGTTATGGACAACTTTGAGTATCTAGAAGTGAATATTGGTTGATCTCATCACGTTACTTATTTAATGTATTGGGCCTCCACCATCCAAATATGCATATAGAGATAGATATTTTCATTATTATTCTATGGTGTGAAATTGCCAGTGCATTCAATGTACTGATCTACGTGGCTATAACATCTCATGTTGCAGGAATTATCCGACGAGTAAGTGATACGTTAGGGTTGCGATGTCTACACTCAACTTTGCCGTTGGTGTTGTTGGGACTCCACAACTTTGTTGTTACTTCCGCTATATGGATCGAGGTAATAGTATTTACGTTACTTCTTACATGTGATTGAACTCTGTTATAAATCCTCGAGTATTGTGTGTGTCAGCATAACGATCCAGGGATGACACTTAAGCCTAGAGACTTTGATCCATTCGGGTCGGGTCGTTACACCTCCGCTCCCATGGAGTTCAACTTGAACTCCATGCTTATCAAGGAAGAGTAAGGAAGATCTCCCTGCCCCTTCGTAAATAGCTTCGGTATACTTGATTATCTTTGCCGACTAACCTTTTGTCTTACTATCACTGGTAGGGAGGTGGAGGAGGACACGGAGACCCTTATCCATCGCCCACGGAAAAGGCTCCGGCACATTGGGTCGCCCGAGACTGCGGAGAGCCCGAACTTGTTGGGGAGCAACACAGAGGATCCCGTGTCGAGCCCCCAGTCTAGCTCTCAGCCCGAAGGTGGAGGACCAGAATCTTTTGCTGGAGGTGATGGGAACGACCTTCCTGCTCCCTCGGCCGGAGGGGACGGTGAGACAACGTAGGGCGAGCCCCTCCCGGAGGGGCATGTCTCCTTCGTTGACTGAGCCAAAGAATCCCCAACAGAGCCTTCCACGGATGAAACAGCATAGAGAGCTGCCACGACTGCCATGGGAGGGGGTGAAGTTCATGGCCCAGCAACAGACGCTGCCGGGGAAACTGAGGTCCCTACCCGGCAGACTTCTCCTGGTACTCAACCCACGCCCTTTTTTCCTTTCTTGCCTTGATCACTTCTCCTTGTTTCCCTATTACCTGAAACTTCTATCTCTTAGTTTTTTGTCTGTTTGCTTCTCGGCAGCCCCCCAGGCCGAAGAACCAGAGCTGCTGGAAGAGGTGGCTAGCATAGGGAGGTTGCTGCAGATGAGGCCGCCAAGATCGCCACAACGGAGGAGCTGGGCCTTGCTGCTGAGCGTGTTAAAGATGCCTTGGCAGTGGTGGAGCATTCCTTGGATAACGCCCTGGAGGAGGAAGCGGTGATCGAGGGGAAAAATCCTCTCTAGACTATAGATCCCCTTTCCTCCTCTAGGATTGTTATGGAGACCCCGCCACCCTTCTCGAACCAACTAGCAATGGTGCTGGCGTAGTCTAGGATTAGAGCCCCCGGCCCGTCTATGATGACGGGCGCGGAGCTCGGCGAAGTGCTTCAACATCTTCTGGCACATCTGTATCAGGGAGTTGGGGAGGCAGATGATTCAACCATCGTCGCTCTAGACTTGTCTTTCCTGGAGTCCGTGGCGGCGGGTGTAAAGGAGATGCAGTCCCGGCATGACCAGAAGTTGCAGATGCTCAAGGAGCGGCGTGAGTCCACCAGCAAAGTGAACTAGAAGCTAAAAGACAAATGCTTGGAGCTGCGTGAATGGCATGATAAGCAGTTCAAGGTGCACATGAGGTAGCAAGAGACACTCCTGATGACAAGGAAAGATGTCATGGACCATGAGACCCACCTGGCGGACTGCAAGGCACTCCTAGACGCCAGAGAGCAGGAAATCTCTCTCCGGGAGGAGAAGCTCGAGGCCACCCTTCGCGCCATGGATGACGAGCTGGAGGCTCTTGTGCAGCAGCGTACCAAAGAGCTGGAAGACAAGCACGGAGCTGCAGTAGATGCCCTTGCCGCTGACTCTACCGCTAAACTAAAGAAGCTCACTGAAGATCTAGTTGTCGCGTCTGCCGCCAAGACTGACTTTGACTAGCAGGTGGCTAAGCTAACCGAGGACCTTGCCGGGAGCACCAAGGAGGTGGAGGCTCTCAATGAAGAAACATGGAAGGCGCAGGTTCTCCTGACCGACATGCAGTCACAGCTCTCCTCCAAGGTCCAAAGCCTTGAGACCGCCAATGGCACCATCACAGATCTGAAAAGCCAGGATCGGCTCGTTGGAGAGTGCGGCAGAGTCCAGTGAATCCCGTCAATAGCTGTTGTCCAAGGATTTGGATATTGTCATGTGTCTCTGGAAAGATGCGGAAGACAAACTGAAGAATCAATCCGAGCGGGTTGATCTTTGGATCAAGAGCCTGATCGACATTGCCATGCGTCTTGCTGCCCAACCTGTAGCGATGGGAATGGATGGGCCAGCTTTCTCGGTCAACAGGCATGAGGTTCCTAGCGCCAAGCTAGGAATCTTCTTCAACGAGCTGATCGGCAAGCTGAAGGTGCACAAGGAGGGGAGGGCCAAGCGCTTCGAGGCTGAGTCTCGGAAGCTTGCTCATGATGCCCTCCTCATGGTCTTGAGCAACATCGCATGCCGCCATCCGGATCTCGACCTTGACGATGGGTTCAGGAAGCCGCCAGCGGCGCTAACATCACAGCTGCCAAGGAGAAAGCTACCTCTCGGGCCACCAAGGTCCTTTGCATCCCAAAAGCTTAGTTAAGTTTGTCATACCAAGTGGCGAGACATTATTTCTCTCGTGTTATCCTGTAACAAGACATGACATATGATTGGTGTTTAGGCACTGTATTATTTTTGTTTTCATGAAACTGATGCCCAATGTGGAATTCTAAATGTGTGTTTATCCCTTTGAGCTTATATGTTTCTGTTCGTTTGATCAATCTCTATATCTGTTCTGGATGCCTGCCGGTATCATATTGTTGCGATTGTCATAAGGGTCTGGCCCTTAACACTCATCTTGGCGTGGATGCGTCCTGGCAGGTCTTTCCCAGGTAGCTCTTGACGCAACCTCTCGTCCTGTGAGCATGGCTCAAGACAGGACGATGGTGCAAATAAAGAAACTAGCCAAGGTTCCATCGCATGAGGGTTTTCACAATACGAACGCTTGCTAAAGCTAAGGGATAAATGATCGCAACAAATCTAAAATGCATCGACAAGGAGCAAAGGTATAGACTTAGCTTTCGTTTCTGGTTCCTTTTCCTTTTGCCGAGCCACGTGCACCCGGTGCGATCATGATGTCCGGAGGGATGGAAACCAAACGAACAACTCTCTGCTTACCGGCAGGGACCAATACACGTCATGTGTCTGGTGGCAATGGGGTATGGTGTCGGGCTTCTTCCGGTCCCTCTCCCCCCCCACTCCTTTCGAGCAGCTTGGCGACAGTTGTCGCATGGATCAAGCCAATGCAGACGGCCTTGCCAGAGCATGCAGGCTGGGGCATCGACCAATGGATTCATACCAGCGCTCCACTAAGGATTTCCCAAAACGGGGTAAATGTTGAACCGAGTACCGCGCGGTAGTCATCGACATTGGTGACGCCAGGGTCAAAGCGGCTTGGTTGCTGACGAAGGGGAGGGGTGGAAAAGAGGAACCTCGTGCCCGTGCACCTTGTCCTTTTTCTCCGGACGGCGTCTGAGCAGCGGTCACACTGCGTGGGTCACCAGGAGGAGCAAATCACCGCGGTATGATCTCCGTCGTAACTGCAGCCACGGTGGGACGTGGTAATGCATGAGGTGGGCCTGGGGGTGGCTCCGCTTGGTCTTCGTGTCTTCACAGGCTCAACCGATGCCCAAAAAACTTCTGGTGGACTACCATAGATATGGCGCACTGCTCACGCCTTCGGGTACGCGCAAGTGATGGCCCCTATCTGGTGTGCCAAAGATGTCATGGGAAACCACGGCCACCTATGGGACCAAGGGTCCCTTGCTAGTTCGGCAGGGGGGATGTAACGTTGCACAAAGAGCGGAAGAGTGCAGGGCAGCACGACAGAGATCACACAAGCAATTTTACCCAGGTTCGGGCCACCGCGAGGCGTAAAACCCTACTCCTGCTTTGGTGGATTGATGGTGGAAAAATGGTGACGGTCGTAGCGCGTTTGCCCGATAGGGTCGCCTGAGGACGAAACGGCTACGTGCGTATGATATGTGAGGGTGTGGACTAGCTAATCCGGGGTCCAACCCTTTCTAAGGTTGCCATGGGCCTCCTTTTATAGGCTAAGGGGTCACCATAGTGGCAAATCAATCATTATGCACTGATAAGATAGCAAATAGTGCTATCATACCTAACTCTGCACATTGATAAAGCACATTAAATGCACCACTTGACATCACATCGCCACTCGCCCGGCAAGCCTTGCCAGGCTATCTTGCCAGCTTCACGCCTGCTCACTTGACACGTCGCATGACGGGTATCATCTATAGGTATCTTCTATAGAAAGAGGCCACCATGTGGAAAATGTCTGCCACTTGGTCACTTTGTGGCTTGACACTGCATTGATTAACGACATGCATCATGGTGGGATGATTTCATGAGGTGGTTTTGCCTCCGCGAGTCCCGGAATGCCTTGCAGGGGCATCTTGGGGGTTTTCTTCCAGGGGTTACCCCATCCTCGCCAGGCTTGTCTGCCCAACAACTCCTGGTGGCTTCTTACTTCCTTGGCTTGGTCTTGGTCCTCTTGATCTGCATGTTAGTCCTTTGAAGATCTTGGTCTCTTGTACTTTGGCTTATAACCTTACACCCGCGCATGTATCTCCACTGTTCGTGCACAAGTCAGGGGAAAATATATGCCCCTATTTGTTTTCCCCGACACCAAGATTTGGAGGCGAGCGACATGGTGGAGAGCAAGGATGATGCTTCCATCTTTGGAGGCGAGAGTGGTGATGTGCCATCTTCGGCCATCATCCATGGCGGCAACGATGAGATGATTGAACATGTGATTTTCCCTTCGACCAAGGAGGCATATGGTGATGAGTTGAGTGACTTGTGCTTCCATATTGAGAGTGAGAGTGACTTGTGCATCCATATTGAGAGTGAGAGCTACTTCACCACTAGCCCCATATATGACGAGTTGCCCTTATTCCCATGTGAGGAGAGCCACCGCCACCACTTGAGTGATTTGAGTGACCGCACAATATGTGACATTGAGTGCACCTACCTTGAGGGAGTGAGTGAGCCACCACCACATAGGGAGAATGAAGTAGTTGATAGGGCATGTGAGGTCATTTTGATTTCTAATGACTTAACCTCTACCTCTATTGTGTCTTCTCATGTGGTGGTAGGTCCCATATATGATGATGCACCGATCCACGGTGATTTTGTCCTTTCCTTGGAAAAGACGCTGGCCATGGTGGAATATGATGTACCCCACATCGTTCCATCATGATGACTTTGAACACGATTTGGTCTTTCAACTTTAGCTACACCACATGAGTGGAATGATAAAGATAGCATAGGTGATGGTGATGCTCTTGTCCCACTAGCGGACATTCTTGACACTCATTGCTTGCATGATGTCGATCCTCCTATTAATATGCTTCATGCCGTGCGACTTCCTCATGCAATTATTTGCCCATTTATGATGAGTTTGATGATTGCCATGTGGAGTCTATTAGTTGTGATGCCATGTTGCATAGGATTTCTTGTGATAATTCTCTCGGTCACATCATGTTGAAAATCTGCTTGACTTGTCATATGCTATGCATGAGATCAACCATATGTCACATTTGCAATCTCATCGTAGTGACTATGCATTTGCCATTAAAATAAACCGAATTTGCACATATGGCATAGATGACAAGCCCATGGTTATTGGCATTTGTTTTTCTTGTGATGATATTGATATGCTTCCCGTGCATCATTTACCTCATATGCCATGCCATGACCACCTAGGTCCGGACATGCATTCTTTGCCATGTTGTCATTTTCCCCCATTTTATGCTACCGCTATTGCTCATGAGGAGACCCCCATAGTTTCCTCATACATATTAGGAGATTTTGCTACATCCTATGAATTGCATGATTCCCATGATTGTGTGCACCATATGCATCCCATGAATAAAAATGATATTGTTGTGCCACCGACTTGCTACAATTTGTGTCCCAATCATGTTGAACACTGCTACTTAATGAGCTTGCATTGGTTTTTCCCTTGAAGAGGAAAGGGTGATGCAGCAAATTAGAGGTAAATATTTCCCTCAGTTGAGAACCAAGGTATCAATCCAGTAGGAGAAACGCGCAAGTCCCCAATATATGCATCTACACAAACAATCAAACACTTGCACCCAACGCGATAAAGGGTTCTCAATCCCTTCATGGTCACTTGCAAAGGTGAGAACTGATAGAGATAGATATAAAAGATTACTAAAACGTAAAAGTAAATAAAAGTAAATAAATTGAAACAAGGTATTTTTGGTATATAGATCTAAAAATATATGAAGGAAAATAGACCCCGGGGCCATAAGTTTCACTAGAGGGTTCTCTCTTGAAGGCAAATAATTGGGTGGGTGTCCAAATTACTGTCGAGCAATTGATAGAAAAGCGCAAAGTTATGACGATATCCAAGGCAATGATTATGAATATAGGCATCATGTCTGTGTCAAGTAGACCAACTCCTGCCTGCATCTACTACTATTACTCCACACATCGACCATTATCCAGCATGCATCTAGAGTATTAAGTTCATAAAGAACAGAGTAATGCCTTAAGTAAGATGACATGATGTAGAGGGATAAACTCAAGCAATATCATGAAAACCCCATATTTTTTCCTTGATGGCAACAATGCAATACGTGTCTTGCTACCCCTTCTTTCTCACTGGGTGAAATCACGCAAGATTGAACCCAAAACTAAGCACCTCTCCCATTGCAAGAAAAACCAATCTAGTTGGCCAAACCAAACCGATAATTCAAAGAGAAATACAAAGATATTAAATCATGCATATAAGAATTCAGAGAAGATTCAAATAATATTCATAGATAAGTTGATCATGAATCCACAATTCATCGATCTCGACAAACACACCTCAAGAGAAGATTACATCGGATAGATCTCCAAGAACATCGAGGAGAACATGGTATTGAGAATCAAAGAGATAGAAGAAGCCCTCTAGCTACTAAATATGGACCCATAGGTCTGTGGTAAACTACTCACCCTTCATCAGAAGGGCAATAGGGTTGATGTAGATACCCTCCATGGTCAAATCCCCCTCCGGCAGATCGCTAGAAAAGGCCCCAAGATGGGATCTCACGGGAACAAAAGGTTGTGGCGGTGGAAAAGTATTTTGGTTGATGCCTCTAAAGGTTTTTCAAATATTTTAGGATTTATAGATCTGAGAGGGAGGTCGGTGGACTCCCGAGGGCCCCACAAGCCAGTGGGCACGCCGATTGCTCTCAGGTTATAACGCCAGAAAAGCTCATGTCTACTAGGACTATGTCGGTATTTCCCCAAAGAGGAAGGGATGATGCAGCACAGCAACGGTAGGTATTTCCCTCAGTGAAGAAACCAAGGTTATTGAAATAGTAGGAGAACCAAGCAACACAATGTAAATAGCACCTGCACACAAATAACAACACCTCGCAACCCGACATGTTAAAGGGGTTGTCAATCCCTTTCGGGTAACGATGCTAGAAAATTGTAGTAGATTGAAATAATAGATCGCAAATAAAATAAATTGCAGCAAAGTATTTTTGTATTTTTGGTTTAATAGATCTGAATAAAAATGCAAAGGAAAAGTAGATCACAAGCAAATATATGAGGAAGAATACCTGGGGGCCATAGGTTTCACTAGTTGCTTCTCTCGAGAAAAATAGCAAATGGTGGGTAAACAAATTATTGTTGGGTAATTGATAGAACCTCAAATAATTATGACGATATCCAGGCAATGATCATTACATAGGCATCACGTCCAAGATTAGTAGACCGACTCCTGCCTGCATCTACTACTATTACTCCACACATCGACCGATATCCAGCATGCATCTAGTGTATTAAGTTCATGGAAAAACGGAGTAATGCAATAAGAACGATGACATGATGTAGACAAGATCTGTTTATCTATTGTGTAGATATAGATCTCGTCTTTTTATCCTTAGTAGAAACGATACATACGTGTCGGTTACCTTTTTTGTCACTGGGATCAAGCACTGTAAGATCGAACCCACTACCAGGCACCTCTCCCCATTGCAAGATAAATAGATGAAGTTGGCCAAACAAAACCCAAATATCGGAGAAGAAATATGAGGCTATAAGAGATCATGCATATAAGAGATCAAAGAAACCCAAATATCAGAGAAGAAATACAAGGCTATAAGAGATCATGCATATAAAAGATATGACTGATCATAAACTCAAAGTTCATCAGATCCCAACAAACACACCACAAAAAGAGTTACATCATATGGCTCTCCAAGAGACCATTGTAGTGAGAATCAAGAGAGAGAGAGGAAGCCATCTAGGTACTAACTACGGACCCGAAGGTCTACAAAGAACTACTGATGCATCATCGGAGAGGCAACAATGGAGGTGGTGAACCCCATCCGAGATGGTGTCTAGATTGGATCTGGTGGTTCTGGACTCTGCGGTGGCTAGATGAATATTTCGTCGACTCCCCTACGGTTTGGGGAATATTTGGGTATTTATAGAGCAAAGAGGCAGTCCAGAGGGCACCCGAGATGGGCACAACCCACCACCCAGGCGCGTCCTGGTGGGTTGTCCCCTCCTCGAGACCCCCCCTTGGTGCTACCAGGGCCCAACTTGTTCCTTCTGGTCCGTAAAAAATCTTTGTAAAGTTTCTTGGTATTTGGAATCCGTCTGATATTGATTTTCTGCGATGTAATAACACGGAAAAAGCAGGAACTAGCACTTGGCACTATGTCAATAGGTTAGTACCAAAAATGATATAAAATGACTATAAAATGATTATAAAACATCCAAGATTGATAATATAACAGCATGAAATAATCAAAAATTATAGATACGTTGGAGACGTATCAGCATCCCCAAGCTTAACTCCTACTCGTCCTCGAGTAGGTAAGTGATAAAAAGAGAATTTTTGATGTGGAGTGTTGTTTAACATGTCATATCATATTCTTTTCTTTATAGCATGGACAATTGGACTTTTTATGTGGTTCAAAGCAATAGTCTAGTGTTGACATGATAATTTAGATACTCAAGCATATCAACAAGCAACCATGTCTTTCAAAATATCAATGCTAAAATAAGTTATCCCTACAAAATCATATAGTCTTGTCATGCTCTGTCTTCTTAACACAAAGTATTTATCATGCACAACCCTGATGACAAGCCGAGCAATTGGTTCGTACTTTTTAACGCACTTCATCTTTTTCAACTCTTACGCAATACATGAGCGCAAGCCATGGATATAGCACTATGGGTGGAATAGAGTATGATGATAGGGGTAAATATAGAGAAGATAAAAAGGTAAGAAAGTCTCACATTGATGCGGCTAACCAAAGGGCTATGGAGATGTCCATCAATCGATATCAACGTGAGGAGTAGGGATTACCATGCAACGAATGCACTAAGAGCTATAAGTGTATGAAAGCTCAATATGAAAACTAAGTGGGTGTGCATCTAATCCTACAATGAAAAATTCCCACTAGTATATGAAAGTGACAACATAGGAGACTCATACCCGGCAGGCGTCCTGGTTGAGGAGTGCGCCAGACTGGTAGGTGCCCTATACTCGGCAGGCGTCCTGGTTGGAACCTCAGGTCTTAGATGTTTAGGTTTGGCTGCGATTTCTGTTTGGTATTAGGCCCAGACTATATGCGCCCCTTCATCAATTGGATAGGTGTAGCGATAGTTGTTTCTTAGACGGTGGCTTTAGTCTTGCTCTTGTATGGCTTTGTAAAGTCTTGTGAGAATAATTAATAAAGTGGTCGTATGCACCGCCCAGATGCAGAGGCCGGGGGTCATCCTCCTTTTCTAAAAAAAAGGAGACTCTCCATATGAAAAACATGGTGCTACTTTGAATCACAAGTGTGGTAAAGGATACAAGCAATGCCCCTTCTCTCTTTATTTATTATTATTTTTTCTTTTTCCCTTTTTTCTTTCTTTTTCTTTTTTTCTCTTTTCTTTTTCTCTCATTGTCCGGAGTCTCATCCCGAGTTGTGGGGGAATCATAGTCTCCATCATCATTTCCTCACTGGGGCACTGCTCTAAAAATGAATAATGATGATCATCACACTTCTTTTTACTTATAACTCAAAAGAAACAAAAATTACAACTCGATACCTATGACAAGTATGACTCTATATGAATGCCTCTGGCAATGATCTAGCGTAACATGTATGAAAAATGATGAACGGTGGCTGAGCCACAAGCGTTATGTCAGCTATATGATTATGCAAAGCAATATGACAATGAATGCTCAAGTCATGAAACGAAAACGGTGGAAGTTGCATGGCAATATATCTCGGAATGGCCATGGAAAAGCCATAACAGGTAGGTATCGTGGCTATTTTGAGGAAAATATAATGAGGCTTATGTGTGATATAGCGTATCATATCATGGGGTTTGGATGCACCTGCGAGTTTGCACCACGTCTCAATGTGAGAAAGGGCAATGCATGGTACTGTAGAGGCTAGCAAATTGTGAAAAGGTAAGAGTGTGTATAATCCATGGACTCACATTAGTCATAAAGAACTCATATACTTATTGCAAAAGTTTATTAGCCCTTGAAGCAAAGTACTACTACGCATGCCCCTGGTGGATAGATTGGTAGGAAAAGACCATCGCTCGTCCCCCACTGCCACTCATAAGGAAGACAATCACAACTAAATCATGCTCCAACATCATAGCATAACGAGAGACTATACATGCATGCTTTGAGAATCACAAACCTTAACACCAATATTCCTACTAGAGCATAATTAGTCATCAACATAACTCACATATCACATCATCATATCTCAAAACTATTACTAAGAATCAAGTTTATTTTGTCCAATGATCTTCATGACATTTTTCTTTTCTTTATCCTTCTTGGATATCTATCACTTTGAGACTAATTTTCATGTATTGCTTTTCATAAGCTCAAACAAATATAAGTGAAGATCATGAGCATAATATTTCTTTCTCTCAAAATAATTGAAGTGAAGCGAGAGAGAATTTCTTCAAAATTTTACTAACTCTCAAATAAATATAAGTGAAGCAAGAGAGCATTTCTTCAAAATTACTAAGCACACCGTGCTCAAAAAGATATAAGTGAAGCACTAGTGCAAGTCCTAGCTCATAAAAGATTTAAGTGAAGCATAGAGAGAAATTTTAACAAGTCATGTCATAATTTTGGTTCTCTCAAATAGGTGTGTCCAGCAAGGATTGATGACTTAATACACAAAATAAAACAAGAAAAGACAAATATCATACAAGATGCTCCAAGCAAAACACATATCATGTGACGAATAAAAATATAGTCTCGAGTAAAATACCGATAGTTGTTCGAAGAAAGCGGGAATGCCACTCGGGGACATCTCCAAGCTTAGTTGGTTGCTCATTTTTGGATAATAGCTTGGGATGCCGGGGCATCCCCAAGCTTAGAATCTTCCATCCTTACTTCATTCGTTGTAAGATAACCCAAAACTTGAAAACTTCAATGACACAAAACTCAACAAACCATCGTGAGATCCGTTAGTATAAGAATAATAAACCACTACTATAAGTGATGTATCAAACCAATTCATATTTTGTTTTTGTATTATATCTACTGTATTCCAAATTTTCTATGTCAAAAACTCATCAAAGAAAACCATAGACCCATCAAAATAAGCACACAACACAAAGAAAACAGAATCTGTCAAAACAGAACAGTGTGCAGAAATCTGACTATTTCGAATACTTCTGTAACTCCAAAAATTCTGAAAAATTAGGACGGCCTGAGAAATTTTTATATTGATCTACTGCAAGTTGAATGTGTATTTTATCGCTCTCTGGTAAAAGATGGAAATTAATTTCGTGAGCATAAAAGTTTCTGTTTTTTCAGCAAGATCAAACAGCTATCACCCAAGAAGATCCTAAAGGCTTTACTTGGCACAAACACTAATTAAACCATAAAAATACAATCATAACAGTAGCATAATTGTACTAACACACAAGAACAGAAAGAAAAAAGAAAAAATAAATTTTATTCATTGGGTTGCCTCCCAACAAGCGCTATAGTTTTACGCCCTTAGCTAGGCATAAAGCAAGGATCTAAGTTTTGTCATCTTTGGTTCAAGATCCATAAGACGCCCTCAAGATTGATTCATAAGGTGGCTTAATACTAGTTCTAGGAAAGTGTTCCATACCCTTCCTCAAAGGAAATTGGAACTTAATATTGCCTTCTTTCATATCAATCACGGCACTGATAGTGCGTAAAAACGGTCTACCAAGAATAATCGGACAGGACAGATTGCAATCAATATCAAGAACAATAAAATCTATGGGAACATAATTCCTATTTGCAAGAATAAGAACATCATTAATTATTCCCATAGGCTTTTTAATAGTAGAATCCACCAAGTGCACATTTAAAGAGCGTGATTCAAGTTCGATAAGACCAAGCACATCACATAAAGATTTCGGAATTGTAGAAACACTAGCACAAAGAAAAACACTCATAATTTTTTATCTTGACTTTGATAGTAGGTTCCCATTCATCATGCAATTTTCTAGGAATTGAAACTTCCAATTCCAATTTTTCTTCAAGACCTTTCATCATAGCATCAACAATATGTTTAAGAAAAGCTTTATTTTGTTCATAAGCATGGGGTGAATTTATCATGGATTGCAACAAAGAAATACAATCAATATAAGAACAACTATCACAATTAAAGTCTTTGTAATCCAAAAGAGTGGGCACATCACTAGTTAAAGTTTTGACCTCTTCAAACCCACTTTCATCAATTTTTTCAACAAGATTTTCACCTCCGAAATATTGGGACTCCTTCTACCTAAAGTTGACTCTTCTCACATCCCTTTTTCATCAATATTAACTTTACTAAACAAGGAATCAATTGAAGAAACACCAATGATTTTAAGATCTTCATCACTTTTGCGAAAGAAAACACTTTTTCTAAAAATTCTATTTTAGCTCTAAGCATTGCGGTTCTTTTCTTACTTTCATCCATAGAAACATAAAGAGCTTTAATTGATTTATCTACTTTAGGCACAAAAATTTTCATCTTGAGATTTTCCACATCATGAGCAATTCTATCAACACTTCTAAACAAATCATCAATCTTAGTCAACTTTTCTTCTATGGAAGTGTTGAAAACTTTTTGTGTGTTGATAAATACTTTAATATTATTCTCAAGATCAGAGGTGTTCCTATTATTATTATAAGATTGATTTCCATAGGAATTACCATAATTATTAGAGGAATTACTAGGAAAAGCCCTAGGATTATAAATTACCTCTATAAGCATTGTTATTGAAATTATTTCGAGAGATAAAAATCACATCTATGGCATCACTATTTTGCTCAATCAAAGTAGACAAAGGCATATCATTAAGATCAACAGGAGCATTTCTACTAGCAACCAATTCCACAAGAGCATCAACTTTTTCACTCAAAGAAGAAATTTCTTCAAACGAATTAACTTTTTTACTAGTAGGAGCCCTTTCGGTATGCCATTGCGAATAATTTTTCATGATATTGTCAAGCAATTTGGTGGCTTCACCCAAAGTAATTTCCATAAAAGTACCACCCGCGGCGGAATCTAAAAGATTACGAGAAACAAATTCAGCCCCACATAAAAAATTTGTATGTTAATCCAAAGATTTAACCCATGAGTTGGGCAATTCCTTAGCATCATTTTCATCCTTTCCCAAGATTGTGCAACATGGTCATGTTCAAGTTGCTTGAAATTCATATTCTGGGTTCTAAGGGAAATAATTTTTGCGGGCGGAAAATACTTAGTGATAAAAGCATCTTTGCACTTATTCGCAGAGTCGATACTATTGCGAGGCAAAGAAGAGAACCAAATTTTTGCAGAATCATGCAAAGATAACATAAATAATTTCATCTTGACCACATCATTGTACACATCGTTTTTTATTTTGCATATCGCATAACTCCACGAAGGTATTAAGATGGGACGCGGCATCCTCATTAGGAGTACCGTAAAATTGGTCTTTCATAACAAGATTCGGCCAAGCGGTATTAATATCACAAGTCTCCACACTAGCGGTGGGAGTAGCAAGCGGAGTGCTGATAAAATCATTATTGTTCGTATTTGAGAAATCACATAACTTGGTGTTCTCTTGAGTCATGATGACCACACAACAAGATTGCACTCAAAAACAGATCTGGTAAGAAAATGGCAAACGTAAAAGAGAGGCGAATAAAACGGCAAATAATGTAAATTGTGAGGAGATGATATTTGTGATTAGGAACCTGGTTATGAAGAAGATCCTCCCCGGCAACGGCGCCAGAAATTCCTTTTGATTGCTCTTTGGTTATAGTGCCAGAAAAGCTCGTGTCTGCTAGGACTATGTCGGTATTTCCCCAAAGAGGAAGGGATGATGCAGCACAGCGATGGTAGGTATTTCCCTCAGTGAAGAAACCAAGTGTATTGAACCAGTAGGAGAACCAAGCAACACAATGTAAACAACACCTGCTCACAAATAACAACACCTTGCAACCCGACGTGTTAAAGGGGTTGTCAATCCCTTTCGGGTAACGATGCTAGAAAATTGTAGTAGATTGAAACAATAGATCACAAATAAAATAAATAGCAGCAAAGTATTTTTGTATTTTTGGTTTAATAGATTTGAATGCAATAAAATAAAATAAAATGCAAAGGAAAATTAGATCGCAAGCAAATATATGAGGAAGAAGACCCGGGGCCGTAGGTTTCACTAGTGGCTTCTCTCAAGAAAAATAGCAAACGGTGGGTAACCAATTACTGTTGGGCAATTGATAGAACCTCAAATAATTATGGCGATATCTAGGCAATGATCATTATATCGGCATCACGTCCAATATTAGTAGACTGACTCATGCCTGCATCAACTACTATTACTCCACACATCGACCGCTATCTAGCATGCATCTAGTGTATTAAGTTCATGGAAAAACGGAGTAATGCAATAAGAACGATGACACGATGTAGACAAGATCCATTTATCTATTGCGTAGATATAGATCCCATCTTTTTATCCTTAGTAGCAACGATACATACGTGTCGGTTCCCTTTTCTGTCACTGGGATCAAGCACCGTAAGATCGAACCCACTACCGGGCACCTCTTCCCGTTGCAAGATAAATATATCAAGTTGGCCAAACAAAACCCCAATATCGAAGAAGAAATATGAGGCTATAAGAGATCATGCATATAAGAGATCAAAGAAACTCAAGTAACTTTCATGGATATAGGAAGATATGACTGATCATAAACTCAAAGTTCATCAGATCCCAACAAACACACCGCAAAAAGAGTTACATCATATGGATCTCCAAGAGACCATTGTATTGAGAATCAAGAGAGAGAGATGAAGCCATATAGCTACTAACTATGGACCCGAAGGTCTACAAAGAAGTACTCACGCATCATCGGAGAGGCACCAATGGAGGTGGTGAACCCCATCCAAGATGGTGTCTAGATTGGATTTGGTGGTTTTGGACTATGCGGCAACTGGATGAATATTTCGTCGACTACCCTAGGGTTTTGGGAATATTTGGTTATTTATAGAGCAAAGTGGCGGTCCGGGGGCACCCGAGATGGGCACAACCCACCAGGGTGCGCCTCGGCCTCCTGACGCACCCTGGTGGGTTGTCCCTTCCTCGGGACTCCCCCCAGGTGCTACCAGGGCCCAACTTTTTCCTTTCGGTCCATCAAAAATCTCTGTAAAGTTTCGTGGCATTTGGACTCTGTCTAATATTGATTTTCTGCGATGTAAAAAACATGGAAAAAATAGGAAATGGCACACCGCACTATGTCAATAGGTTAGTACCAAAAATGATATAAAATGATTATAAAACATCCAAGATTGATAATATAACAGCATGGAATAATCAAAAATTATAGATACGTTGGTGAAGGAAATATGCCCTAGAGGCAATAACAAAGTTGTCATTTATATTTCCTTATGTCATGATAAATGTTTATTATTCATGCTAGAATTGTATTGACCGGAAACTTAGTACATCTATGTATACATAGACAAACAGAGTGTCACTAGTATGCCTCTACTTGACTAGCTCATTAATCAAAGATGGTTAAGTTTCCTAACCATAGACATGATTTGTCATTCGATAAATGGAATCACATCATTAGAGAATGATGTGATTGACATGACCCATCTGTTAGCTTAGCACTATGATCATTTAGTTTATTGCTATTGCTTTCTTCATAACTTATACATGTTCCTATGACTATGAGATTATGTAACTCCCGAATATTGGAGGAACACTTTCTGTGCTATCAAACATCACAACGTAACTGGGTGATTATAAAGATGCTCTACAGGTGTCTCCAATGGTGTTTGTTGAGTTAGCATAGATCAAGATTAGGATTTATCACTCCGATTGTCAGAGAGGTATCTCTGGGCCCTCTCGGTAATGCACATCACTATAAGCCTTGCAAGCAATGTTACTAATGAGTTAGTTGCGGGATGTTGCATTACGAAACGAGTAAATAGACTTGCCAGAATGAGATTGAACTAGGTATGATGATACCGACGATCGAATCTCGAGCAAGTAACATACCGATGACAAAGGGAACAACATATGTTGTTATGCGGTTTAACTGGTAAAGATCTTCGTAAAATATGTAGGAACCAATATGAGTATCCATGTTCCGCTATTGGTTATTGACCAGAGATGATTCTCGGTCATGTCTACATAGTTCTCGAACCCGTAGGGTCCGCACGCTTAACGTTCGATGACGATCAATATTATGAGTTTATGTGTTTTGAGGTACTGGCAGTAGTTCGGAGTCCCGGATGAGATCACGGACATGACGAGGAGTCTCGAAATGGTCGATACATAAAGATTGATATATTGGATGACTATATTCGTACACCGGAATGGTTCCGAGGTGTATCGGGTATTTATCAGAGTACCGGAAGGGTTATTGGAACCACCAGGGAAGTTATGGGCCTTATTGGGCCTTAAGGGAGACAGAGGGAGCAGCCAAGGGCTGCCCCCCCATGGGCATAGTCCGAATTGGACTAGGGGGAGGGGTGGCGCCCCCTCCTTCCTTCTCTTTCCCCTCTCCTTCCTTCTTCTCCTAGTAGGACTGGGAAACGGGGGTCCAACTCCTACTAGGAGTAGGATTGCCCCCCTTGGGCGCGCCCTATAGGGCCGGCCGGCCTCCCCCTTGCTCCTTTATATACGGGGATAGGGGGTCACCCTAGGACACACAAGTTGACAATTGTTTTAGCCATGTGCAGTGCCCCCCTCCACAAAAACACACCTCGGTCATATCGTCGTAGTGCTTAGGCGAAGCCCTGCATCGGTAACTTCATCATCATCGTCACCACGCCGTCGAGCTGACGAAACTCTCCCTCGGCCTCGGCTGGATCTAGAGTTAAAGGGACGTCACCGAGCTGAACATGTGCAGATCGCGGAGGAGTTGTGCGTTCGGTAGTTGATCGGTTGGATCACGAAGACGTTCGACTACATCAACCGCATTACTTAAACACTTTCGCTTTCGGTCTACGAGGGTATGTAGACACACTCTCCCCACTCGTTGCTATGCTTCTCCTAGATAGATCTTGCGTGATCGTAGGCAAATTTTTGAAATACTACATTCACCAACAGTGGCATCCGAGCTAGGTCTATGCGTAGATGTTATATGCACGAGTAGAACACAAAGGACTTGTGGGCGTGGGTATATACATATTGCTTGCCGTCACTAGTTGTTTCTTGATTTGGAGGTATTGTTGGATGAAGCATCCCGGACCGACAATACATGACCGCGTTCCTGAGACTGGTTCTACCGACGTGCTTTGCACACAGGTGGTTGGCGGGTGTCAGTTTTTCCAACTTTAGTTGAATCGGATTCAATGAACAGGGTTCTTTCTGAAGATCAAAAAGCAATCACTATACCACGTTGTGGTTTTCATGCGTACGTAAGAATGGTTCTTGCTACAAGCCCGTAGCAGCCACGTAAAACTTGTTTTTGCGGGGCATGTTGTGATGTGATATGGTCAAGATGTGATTATATAAATTGTTGTATGAGATGATCATGTTTTGTAACACAGTTATCGACAACTGGCAGGAGCCATATGGTTGTCGCTTTATTGTATGAAATGCAGTTGCCATGTAATTGCTTTACTTTATCACTAAGCGGTAATGATAGTCGTGGAAGCAATAGTTGGCGAGACGACAACGATGCTACGATGGAGAGCAAGGTGTCAAGCCGGTGACGATGGTGATCATGACGGTGCTTCGGAGATGGAGATGAAAGGCACAAGATGATAATGGCCATATCATATCACTTATATTGATTGCATGTGATGTTTATCCTTTATGCATCTTATTTTGCTTAGTACGACGGTAGCATTATAAGATGATCTCTCACTAAATTTCAAGGTATAAGTGTTCTCCCTGAGTATGCACCATTGCTATAGTTCGTCGTGCCGAGACACCACGAGATGATCGGGTGTGATAAGCTCTACGTTCACATACAACGGGTGCAAGAAAGTTTTGCACACGCAGAATACTCAGGTTAACCTTGACGAGCCTAGCATATGCAGATATGGCCTCGGAACACTGAGAAGAAAGGTCAAGCGTGAATCATATAGTAGATATGATCAACATAGTGATGTTCACCATTGAAAACTACTCCATCTCACGTGATGATCAGACATGGTTTAGTTGATATGGATCACGTGATCACTTAGATGATTAGAGGCATGTCTATCTAAGTGGGAGTTCTTAAGTAATATGATTAATTGAACTTTAATTTATCATGAACTTAGTCCTGATAGTATTTACATATCTATGTTGTAGATCAATTGCTCGCGTATAGCTTCCCCGTTTTATTTATGATATGTTCCTAGAGAAAACTAAGTTGAAAGATGATAGTAGCAATGACGCAGACTGGGTCCATGATCTGAGGATTATCCTCATTGCTGCACAGAAGAATTATGACCTTGATGCACCGCTAGGTGACAGACTTGTTGCAGGAGCAGATGCAGACGTTATGAATGTTTGACAAGCTCAGAATGATGACTACTTGATAGTTTAGTGCACCATGCTTTACGGCTTAGAACCGGGACTTCAAAATTGTTTTGAACACCACGGAGCATATAAGATGTTCCAAGAGTTGAAATTGGTATTTCAGACTCATGCCCATGTTGAGAGGTATGAGACCTCTGACAAGTACTTTGCCTACAAGATGGAGGAGAATAGCTCAGCTAATGAGCATGTGCTCAGAATGTCTGAGTACTACTGTAGCGAGGCGACCTCAAACGGCCAAGTCTCTGTGCTTTAGTGTCATCCCTGGATCAGTAATGCTGACACACACAGTTTCTTTTGGGTATCCTATGAGGACACACTTCTCTTATTTGGACCGGTAATGCTGACGCACACATCCTAAGGGAGGGGCGGCGCCCCCTCCTTCCTTCTCCTTCCCCTCTGCTTCCTTCTTCTCCTAGTAGGACTAGGAAAGGGGGGGTCCAACTCCTACTAGGAGTAGGATTGCCCCCTTGGGCGCGCCCTATAGGGCCGACCAGCCTCCCCCTTGCTCGTTTATATACGGGCACAGGGGGGCACCCTAGGACACACAAGTTGACAATTGTTTTAGCCGTGTGTGGTTCCCCCCTCCACAGAAACACAACTCGGTCATATTGTCGTAGTGCTTAGGTGAAGCCTTGCGTTGGTAACTTCATCATCACCGTCACCACACCGTCGTGCTGACGAAACTATCCCTCAGCCTCAGCTGGATCTAGAGTTCGAGGGACGTCACCGAGCTAAACGTGTGCAGATCGCGGAGGTGTCGTGCGTTCGGTACTTGATTGGTTGGATCGCGAAGACGTTCGACTACATCAACCGCTTTACTTAAACGCTTCTACTTTCGGTCTACAAGGGTACGTAGACACACTCTCCCCACTCGTTGCTATGCTTCTCCTAAATAGATCTTGCGTGATCGTAGGCAAATTTTTGAAATACTATGTTCCCCAACAGTTGGAGATGTATCACACGCCCCTAAAGCTTGTCGTCGCCTCGTGGGTCTTCTGACTTCATCTCCAAGTCTCATAGGTGTCTTCTGGTCCAAGAAAAATCATTGTAAAGTTTTATTCCATTTGGACTCCGTTTGATATTCCTTTTCTGTGAAACTCAAAAACAAGGAAAGAACAGAAACTGGCACTGGGCTCTGGGTTAATAAGTTAGTCCCAAAAATAATATTAAATAGCATATTAATGCATATTAAAAATCCCAAATAGATAATATAATAGCATGGAATAATCAAAAATTATAGATACGCTGGAGACGTATCAAGCATCCCTGCGCTTAATTCCTGCTCTTCCTCGAGTAGGTAAATGATAAAAACTGAATTTTTGATGTGGAATGCTACCTAACATATTCATCCATGTAATTTTCTTTATTGTGGCATGAATGTTCAGATCCATAAGTTTCAAAACAAGAGTTTAATATTGACATAAAAACAATAATACTTCAAGCATACGAATAAAGCAATCATGTCTTCTCAAAATAACATGGCCAAAGAAAGTTATCCCTACAAAATCATATAGTCTGGCTATGTTCCATCTTCATCACACAAAGTATTAAAATAATGCACAACCCCGATGACAAGCCAAGCAATTGTTTCATACTTCTAATGTTCTCAAACTTTTACAACTTTCACGCAATACACGAGCGTGAACCATGAATATAGCACTATAGGTGGAATAGAATATGGTGATTGTGGAGAAGACAAAAAGAAGGAGATAGTCTCACATCAACTAGGCGTATCAAAGGGCTATGGATATTCCCATCAATAGATATCAATGTGAGTGAGTAGGGATTGCCATGCAACGGATGCACTAGAGCTATAAGTTTATGAAAGCTCAAAAAGAAACTAATTGGTTGTGCATCCAACTCGCTTGTTCATCAAGACCTAGGGCAATCCGAGGAATTCCATCATTGGAATATACAAGGCAAGTTCTATAATGAAAAATTCCCACTAGTATATGTAAGTGACAACATAGGAGACCCTCTATCATGAAGATCATGGTGCTACGTTGAAGCACAAGTGTGGAAAAAGGATAGTAACATTGTCCCTTCTCTCTTTTCTCTCATTTTTTGGTGGGCTTCTTTGGCCTATTTTATTTTTGTCGTAAAGTCCGGAGACTCATCCCAACTTGTGACGGAATCATAGCTTCTGTCATCCTTTCCTCACATGCGACAATGCTCTAATAATGATGATGATCACACTTTTATTTACTTACAACTCAAGAATTACAAGTCGATACTTAGAAAAAGATATGACTCTATATGAATGCCTCCGATGGTGTACCGGGATGTGCAATGATCTAGCGTAGCAAATGACATCAAAAAAGGACAAGTCATGTAAACATCATGCTAGCTATCTTACGATCATGCAAAGCAATATGACAATGATGGTGCGTGTCATAATAAAACGAAACGGTGGAAGTTGCATGGCAATATATCTCGGAATGGCTATGGAAATGCCATAATAGGTAGGTATGGTGGCTGTTTTTAGGAAGGGTGTATGGTGGGTGTAAGGCACCGGCGAAAGTTGCACGGCACTAGAGAGGCTAGCAATGGTGGAAGGGTGAGAGTGCGTATAATCCATGGACTCAACATTAGTCATAAAGAACTCACATACTTATTGCAAAAATCTATTAGTTATTGAAACAAAGTACTACACGCATGCTCCTAGGTGGATAGAATGGTAGGAAAAGACCATCGCTCGTCCCTGACCGCTAGTCGTAAGGAAGACAATCAATAAATAAATCATGCTCTGACTTCATCACATAACGGTTCACCATACGTGCATGCTACGGGAATCACAAACTTCAACACAAGTATCTCTACTAATCCACAATTACTCACTAGCATGACTCTAATATCACCATCTTTATATCTCAAAACAATCATAAGGAATCAAACTTCACATTGTATTCAATGCACTTTATATGAAAGTTTTTATTATATCTCTCTTGGATGCCCATCATATTAGGACTCAATTCATGACCAAAGCAAATTACCACGCTGTTTAGAGATACTCTCAAAATAATATAAGTGAAGAATTAGAGTTCAACAATTTCTATAAATAAAGCCACTGCCGTGCTCTAAAAAGATATAAGTGAAGCACTAGAGCAAAATTGCCTAGCTCAAAAGATATAAGTGAAGCACATAGAGTATTCTAATAAATTCACAATTCATGTGTGTCCCTCTCAAAAGGTGTGTACAGCAAGTATGATTGTGGCAAACTAAAAAGCAAAGACTCATATCATATAAGACGCTCCAAGCAAAACACATATCATGTGGTGAATAAAAATATAGCCTCAAGTAAATTTACCGATAGACGAAGACGAAATAGGGGATGCCATTCGGGGCATCCCCAAGCTCAGGCTCTTGGTTGTCCTTGAATATTTCCTTGGGGTGCCTTGGGCATCCCCAAGCTTAGGCTCTTTCCACTCCTTATTCCGTAGTCCATCAAATCTTTACCCAAAACTTGAAAACTTCACAACACAAAACTCAACAGAGAACTCATGAGATGCGTTAGTATAAGAAAATAAATCACCACTTTTGGTACTGTTGTGAACTCATTATTTATTTATATTGGTTTAATATCTACTGTATTCCAACTTATTCATGGTTCATTCCCCCGATACTACCCATAGATTCATCGAAATAAGCAAACAACACATAGAACTGTCAAAAACAGAATAGTCTGTAGCAATCTGAAAACTTCGTATACTTCTGTAACTCCAAAAATTCTGAAAAATTAGAATAGCCTAGGAAATTTTTATATCAATCTTGTGTAAAATATTCAGATCAAATCACGCTTTTGTGATGTTTTAAAATTGTTTTACTGGGCGAAAAAGTTTCTGTTTTCCAGCAAGATCAAATCAACTATCACCATAAGCCATCCCAAAGGTCTTACTTGGCTCAAACACTAATTAAAACATAAAAACACATCTAACCAGAGGCTAGATGTCAAAATTATTGAAAAACAGAACCAAAAAAGCAAGAACAAAAATAAAATTGGGTTGCCTCCAACAAGCGTTATTGTTTAGCGCCCCTGGCTGGGCATTGATGATTTTAATGATGCTCACATGAAGGACAAGAATTGAAGCACAAAGAGAGCATCATGTAGCATGTGAAAAACACATCTAAGTCTAACATACGTCCTATCCATAGGCATCTTATAGGCAAACAAATTATCAAGGGAAACAAAAACTAGCATATGCAATGAAGAAGAAAGAAACAATAGCAATCTCAACATAACGAGAGGTAATTTAGTAACATAGAAATTTCTACAACCATATTTTCCTCTCTCATAATAATTACATGTAGGATCATGATGACCCACAAGTATAGGGGATCTATCGTAGTCCTTCCGATAAGTAAGAGTGTCGAACCCAACGAGGAGCAGAAGGAAATGATAAGTGGTTTTCAGCAAGGTATTCTCTGCAAGCACTGAAATTATAGATAACAAATAGTTTTGTGA
Source organism: Triticum dicoccoides (assembly GCF_002162155.2). Lineage (NCBI taxonomy): Eukaryota > Viridiplantae > Streptophyta > Magnoliopsida > Poales > Poaceae > Triticum > Triticum dicoccoides. The sequence continues at coordinate 281,678,357 of NC_041390.1, forward strand.
TAAGATAATTTGTAACGAGGAACAAGTAACAAAAGTAAATAAAGTGCAGCAAGGTAGCCCAATCCTTTTTGTAGCAAAGGACAAGCCTGGACAAACTCTTATATAGAAGAAAGCGCTCCCGAGGACACACGGGAATTATCGTCAAGCTAGTTTTCATCACATTCATATGATTCGCGTCCGGTACTTTGATAATTTGATATGTGGGTGGACCGGTGCTTGGGTGTTGTACTTACTTGGACAATCATCCCACTTATGATTAACTCCTATTGCAAGCATCCGCAACTGCAAAAGAAGTATTAATGTAAACCTACCCATAGCATGAAACATATGGATCCAAATCAGCCCCTTACGAAGCAACGCATAAACTAGGGTTTAAGCTTCTATCACTCTAGCAACCCATCATCTACTTATTACTTCCCAATGCCTTCCTCTAGGCCCAAATAATGGTGAAGTGTCATGTAGTCGACGTTCACATAACACCACTAGAGGAGAGACAACATACATCTCATCAAAATATCGAACGAATACCAAATTCACATGACTACTAATAGCAAGACTTATCCCATGTCCTTAGGAAAAACATAACTATTCACAAAGCATATTCATGTTCATAATCAGAGGGGTATTAATATGCATATAGGATATGAACATATGATCTTCCACCAAATAAACCAACTAGCATCAACTACGAGGAGTAATCAACACTACTAGCAACCTACAGGTACCAATCCCAGACTTAGAGACAAGAATTGGATACAAGAGATGAACTAGGGGTTGAGAGGAGATGGTGCTGGTGAAGATGTTGATGGAGATTGGCCCCCTCCCGATGAGAGGAGCGTTGGTGATGACGATGGCGGTGATTTCCCCCTCCCGGAGGGAAGTGTCCCCAGCAGAACAGCTCCGTCGGAGCCCTAGATTGGTTCCGCCAAGGTTCCGCCTCATGGCGGCGGAGTCTCATCCCGAAAGCTTGCTTATTATTTTTTTCCTCAATGAAAGACTCCATATAGCAGAAGATGGGCATCGGAGGGCCACCAGGGGGCCCACGAGGCAGGGGGCGCGCCCCCACCCTCGTGGCTGGTGAGTGGCCCCCCTCTAGTACTTCTTGCGCTCAGTGTTTTTTATATATTCTGGAAATAACTTCCGTGAAGTTTCAGGAATTTTGGAGCTGTGCAGAATAGGTCTCTAATATTTGCTCCTTTTCCAGCCCAGAATCCCAGCTGTCGGCATTCTCCCTCTTTATGTAAACCTTGTAAAATAAGGGAGAATAGGCATAAGTATTGTGACATAATATGTAGTAACTGCCCATAATGCAATATATATCGATATAAAAGCATGATGTGAAATGGACGAATCAACTCCCCCAAGCTTAGACCTCGCTTGTCCTCAAGCGAAAGCTGAAATCGAAAAATATGTCCACATGTTTAGAGATAGAGGTGTCGATAAAAATAAAATACGGACATGAAGGCATCATGATCATTCTTAGAACAGCAGCTTATATAATTATTGTCATATGATTTCTTATGCTAGAGTAACAATTCAATCACAATTTCAAGTATGAATCATAAACTTCATTGAAAACTAACAAACTATAATCTCGGTCATTGAAGCAATTGCAATTTATCATAACATAGGAAAGAGTCAATATAAGAGCTTTTCAGCAAGTCCACATACTCAACTATCATATAGTCTTTCACAATTGCTAACACTCAAGCAATACTTATGGGTATGGAGTTTTAATCGGACACAGAGAAAGATAGGGGCTTATAGTTTTGCCTCCCAACATTTTACCTCAAGGGTAATGTCAACAATAATAGTTCATGAAAACTAACATCCAATTAGCCATATATACTAGGATCTTTCCAGCATATTGTGCTTGCCAAAAGATAAAATGTAAAAAGGAAAGGTGAAGATCACCATGACTCTTATGTAAGGTGGGAAATATAAGTAAAAGATAGGTCCTTCGCAGAGGGAAGCATAGGTTGTCATGCGCTTTTATGGTTGGATGCACAAAATCTTAATGCGAAAGAACGTCACTTTATATTACCACTTGTGATATGGACCTTTATTATGCAGTCTGTCGCTTTTATTTCTTCCACATCACAAGATCGTATAAAGCTTATTTTCTCCCGCACTAATAAGTCATACATATTTAGAGAGCATTTTTTATTGCTTGCACCGATGACAACTTACTTGAAGGATCTTACTCAATCCATAGGTAGATATGGTGGACTCTCATGGCAAAACAGGGTTTAAGGGTATTTGGAAGCACAAGTAGTATGTCTACTTGGTGCAAAGAATTTGGCTAGCATGAGGGGAAAGGCAAGCTCAATCATGTTGGATGATCCATGACAATATAATTTATCTCAGATGTAAGAAAACATAACCCATTACATTATCTTCCTTGTCCAACGTCAACTCTTTAGCATGTCATATTTTAATGAGTGCTCACAATCATAAAAGATGTCCAAGATAGTGTATTTATATGTGAAGACCTCTCTTTATTTATTACTTCCTATTAATTGCAACGATGACCAAAACTATGTTTGTCAACTCTCAACAACTTTTATTCATCATACTCTTTATATGTGAGCTCATTACTCTCCATAAGATCCATATGATCTCTTTTATTTATTTTTATTCTTTCTCCTTTATTTTATTCACTCAAGATCATAGCAAAATAATCAGGCCCTTGACTCAACACTAAACTTTATTATATATAGCTCACGTACTCGATTACATAGAAGGACCGTAAAGCAAAACTCACAACTGGATCATACTAAAACTTTATTCTACTAGATCAAGATATTATCAAAAGGATAGAACTAAGAAAGATGGTAAAGATAGGAGTGTGATGGTGATATGATACCGGGGCACCTCCCCCAAGCTTGGCAGTTGCCAAGGGGAGTGCCCATACCCATATGATTATATATCCTTTCTCGTCGGTGAAGAGAGTGTTGGTGATGATGGATAGTCGCACATCGAGCGTAGGAGGTCTTCCAACTTGCGAATAATGCCCTTGAGTGCGATGATATGCTCCTTCAACAAAATATTTTCATGTGTGAGATATTTGTTTTGTATATGAGCTAACTCAATCATATTGAAAGCTTCGATCTCAGCTGGGGGAAGAAGATTGCGATCAAGTTGAAGGATGTCTTCTGTTGCCAGAACTTGGTCCTCCGTGGCCTTCTTGATCCCTTCATCCTTGTTGATCTCCATGGGTTCTTCTCTCTTCAGCTCTACTTTCATTAGCCAAGCATCGTTGCCCTGATTGTTGGAGGAGGAGGGAGACGACATGATGCTTGGCTTTGACAACCCTAGCAGAAAACAGCTCGAAACAAGAACAGGAGATTTTTGCGTGATACGGTGGTCAAAACCTTTGGGAGATTATATAATGAATTTTCACCGACCAAAATACGTAAGGTGCAAGAAAACGGAGTCCGGAGAGCACACGAGGTGCCCACAAGGCAGGGGGCGCTCCCAGGGGGGTAGGGCGCGCCCTCCACCCTCGTGGAGCCCTCGTGTCCTTCCTGGACTACTTCTTATTTTCTATTTTTCTAAATATTCCAAAACGGAGAAAAATTGCCATTAGAATTGTTTTGGGAGTCGGTTTACTTACCGTACCACATATCTATTCCTTTTCGGAGTTTGAAACATTCCGGAAAGTGTCCCTTATGTATTCCTCCGGGGTCACGGTTTCAATAACATTGGTTTCAACATTTATAGGATTACCTGAGATATAATGTTTGATTCTTTGACCGTTCACCACCTTCGGATTTGTGCCTTCGAAGTTGTAGATTTTTATGGCACCGGAACGATAGACCTCCTCGATAACGTAAGGACCTTCCCATTTAGAGAGAAGTTTTCCAGCAAAAAATTTTAAACGAGAGTTGTATAGCAATACATAATCACCTAATGTAACATCCCAAATTTTCAATTTGGAATGTTATACAATAGATCATCTTTGCATATCATATTTATTGCATTTTGGTTGATCCTAGAAATTCTACGCAACTCAAGGACCCTCGGAGAGAGTTGGGGATTTCGTTATTTTCATATTTGAGTTTCTCAAATTTTGAAAATAGGATCATTTGATTTTATTTATTCTATCTTCAGTTATTTCTATTATGGAAATATGAGAGAGGGAATAAAATGACTTTCCCAAAATAAAGAAATATTGAGGATTTAATAATAAAATCAAATACGATTTTATTTTGGTTTTATTTGCTATTTTATTTGAATTTAGGAAAAATGCGTCTTTTTCAAAATTACATTTAGGCCCCAAATAAATGTTCATCCTGTGCGGCTTGATTTTAGAAGCCGTGGAAAATTTATTTCGGGATTTTTGGAGATCGTTTAGTATTCCTTTTGTTTGTTTTTCTGCGCGTAATAATTTAAAAAAAGTCCGAACCGACCTCCGGGCCGTGTTTGGCCCGGACTCCTCAGGGGGGGGGGGGCTTTATATAGCGCGCCACCTGGGCCGACGCAGCCCAAGCCGCCGCCCCAACCACCGCCAGCCGCCGCCGCCACGCCGCCGGTTTTTTTAGAAAACTGTTGGTTTTCATCGGTTTACTTTCGGTTTTTTAGTTTCGTTTTTTTAGATAGATCGGTTTTTTTCTCTCGGTTTAGTTAATTAGCGAGCATTCACTCGTTCGTTCATTTTAACGAACGCGTTCATCGTATAGATCCAGATAACGAACGTTCGTTCGTTAATCTGTTCGTCGTTTTTCTTTTTCTCGGATTTATTCCGCGATTTTTCTGATCGCGATTTCTGATCCGATTTTCGTTCTAGTATAACTTTTCGCTCGTTTATCGGAATCAGGCGATTCAAGCGCCTGGAGTTTCGTCTTGAAACCCTCTTTCCGTTTAACTAACTCAAACAAGTTTTTGCCTCTATGAAATTTGACCTAGATCCAGAATAGTAAGCGAAGCTTGTTTCTTTTGCCGTTTGTCTTTCGTTGCTTCGTTCGATTTGATTCTTTTTGCCAACCGGAGTTCTTAAGTTGAACTTTCTGGTTAGATCTCTTATTTCAGTTTTACCTGTGCATTAGTTGAGTACTTATTGTATGCTTGTTTGTTTGCGATTGAGTACCCGAAGTGCGCTACTTGCTACTTCGAATCGCTAGGTTTTGCGGATCATCAGCAAGGCAAGTAACACTTTCATCATACTTCATATTACCCAGTTTTTATTGCATTAGATCAACCCTCACACATTGCATGATTAGGATCTAATTAAATTGTGGGTTTGGGAAGTAGATGAGGTAGTACCTATTACCTGTTATTATCAAACCTTTGGGAGTTACTTCTACGTTTGCTTATTCTGCCATGCTATGCTAGTAGACGTGGATTGGGTGAGTGTATCCATGACAGATGTGAGTTTGTTAAATTAATGGTTTATCTAAGGTGGCAACTTAAATACACATCTGGGTGGATTGAGGCACCTGGGTATTCCAGTGATTGCCTGTTTTTCTTTTGGACCACCACCCAGGCTCAAAAGGATCATGAGATTATTCAAACTAGAAACTTCCGTGTGCATCCACAAGCTACTATGGGCTCTAGCATAGTTGACTAAGTTGTGCGAACTCTTACAGTGGTAGACTAGCAGATGTAGGGGAAAGTAGGTGTAACGGTCTACCCGATCATAAGGTGCTAGCGCTTCTGAAAGACTATGTCTCGGTCATCCGTTTCTAAAACACCATGTAGTGCGAGAATCCCAACGGAGGAGATCGAGTCTTGTGGGGAAAAGTGCGCAAACCTCTGTAGAGTGTATAAACAAATCATGGTTAGCCATGTCCCCGGTTATGGACAACTTGAGTATCTAGTACTTGGATTATCATGTGAATCTCATCATGTTACTCTAATTAATTTGTTGTGTTTTTAATGATGATGTTTAATTGGGATTGAGAGGGTGTCTACACTCTCAATGTTTAACAACCACCATGATAGTTAAATAAAATTTATTCCTTTGTAGTAGGGAAAAATTGGCTTTACGCAAAACTGTAACCATAGAGCTTTCCACCAGCCAAATATGCATGTAGTATAATCTTATTCCTTCATTGCTCTCTATGTGTTACATTGTCAGCATATTCCATGTGCTGGCCCGTTTCGGGCTGCAACGTTCATGTTGCAGACTTTTCAGACGACGAGTAAGGTGCCATTAGGTTGTGGTTCTATACTCAGTGATGCCGTTGGAGTTGATGGAGTCACTTATCTTCCAAGCCTTTCGTTGTTATCGTTATTAGATGGCCTTAAGCCATATTTATTGTAATAAGTTCTCTTTTGAGACACTTGATGTAATAAGTGTGATTGCTACTCTGTTATAAATCCTTCAAGTACTGTGTGGTGTCAGCATTACTGATCCAAGGATGACACCGGAGCACAGAGATTGAACCGTTTGAGGTCTGGTCGCTACAAGATGGTATCAGAGCACACGCTGACTGTAGGACACGACCACTAAGCTAAAGCCCTAGATCACTACTCACTCTTCTCATTCTGACTCCTCAACTTTTCTACTCTTTTAGGATGGGAGATGCAAGGAACAAGTTCACACAACCGGGTGAAGATACACCCTTTGGACGTCACTTGAAGGAAGTCACTAGATATCTAAACATAGGAGTACCAAGCTTCACCGGGACCTACAACACCACTTTACCTGAAGAAGAGCGCTGGATGATTCAAGTTCAAGTTCCAGGAAGGGCATTCATGCCAGTCACCAAACCTATAGAGTTTTCCTTTGATGCACCAACCTAGAATCCAGGAAAAAGCATGGCAGCTCACATCGCCATGTGACGCATTGGAGAAGTTTACCGCAATGATCTCAAGGATACTATCTACCAGATTTGTGGGCGCCGAGATGAGCACTGGGAGATGATCAGCACCAGGAAGGATAGATCAATTGCAGCTTTTATCCAGGAGTTAAACCAGCACATTCGATGTCAGGAGAACCAGATGTGCGTCGACATGATAGATCTAAAGAAGGCGAGGACAAGAATCACGGAACTAGAGGAAGAACTCAAGGCTACATGTGAAGATTATGAGGAGGAAATCGACGTAATAGTGGATAAGAATGCCGACCTAACAATGAAGCTAGGAATATTCATGGGGGGGCCTACACCAGTAGAAGAAGACGAAGAACCCAAGGAGATTTGCCCGGAAGACTACATCATCATCGACGACACCAACTCGGATCCAGATGATAGCGATGATGACTGTTGATGAAGCAGGAGCAGATATCATGGAGTCTACAACCGAAGAATATTTCTAGTAGACCACCCCAATAGTAGTAGTAGTCCACCATGTAAATATAGTAGTCCGAGCACTTTTGCGATAGTTAGATCGATTGTATGCCCTTGTTTGATTGAATGAAGTGAATTGTTTGCTTTTGCCTCATGGCATATGGGTAGTGTTTTCTCTCTAGACCCCTCTCTATTCTTAAATCTCATCTTTTCTAAACCCTCAGATGCCTCTGAGACGTGACCCCGGATTTACCTTCCCACCGGAGCTCACTTAGTTGATCCAGCAGCAGAACACGTTGATGCAGTTGCTAGTCCAGAATCAGTATCAGGGGAACAACAACAACAACAACAACAACCCACCACCATCACCACCTGTTGATCACTTAGCCCGTTTTCTTAGGCTGAATACGCCGGTGTTTTCCAGTAACACCGAGCCTAAAGTAGCAGATGATTGGCTCCGCAACACAGCAAGGGAGTTGACCATGGCAGGATGCACAGATGCGGAAAAGGTGAAGTTTGCCGCACATCAGCTTGACGGACCCGCTTCCTCATGGTGGGAGAATTTCACAGCCGCTTTCCCTATCGACACTATCACCTGGGACCAGTTCTAGCAGGCTTTTCGTACTGCCCATATTTCAGCAGGAGCTATGGCCATGAAGAAGTGTGAGTTTCGCAACTTACGCCAAGGAGGACGGACAGTTGGCCAGTATGTGGAGGACTTTAGTAAGCTAGCACGTTATGCCCCAGATGACGTTGCTACGGATGCAGCTAAGCAGGAGAAGTTTCTGGATGGACTGAATGATGAGTTGAGCATGCAGTTGATGGTAGCAACCTTCAACAACTACCAGGAGTTGGTAGGTCATGCTCTTATGATTGAAGCGAAGCAGCAACAGATTGAGAATCGCAAGAGGAAGTATGGACAAGGGAAGTACAATTCAGGAGCTCAGCAGAAGCCACGTTTTACCCCAAGATCGGGAGGACATTTTCAGCATACCCACGGAGGAGGTAGCTCGCACAATCATAATGGCCCCTAGAATGGTAATGGGAATGGGGGAAGCAATTGCCAGAACCGTACCAACCCATCAACCCTAGCCAAAAGAGACCTGAGCCAAGTCACTTACTTTAAGTGCTAGAAGACCGGACATTATGTCAATGAATGTCCTGAATCTCAGAATGGAAATGGCAATGGAAGCTATGGGAAGAAGCCGAACCCTTTCAATAGGGGACAGGTGAACCACGTTAACGTGAAGGAGGTTGAAGAGCAGCCGGATGTAGTAATCGGTAAGTTTTTGGTTAAGTCATTTACTGCAATCGTTCTTTTCGATACTGGTGCATCGCATTCATACATATCAAGGGGATTTGTGGATAAGTATAACCTGCCCACTAAGGTTCTTAGAACACCCATGTCAGTAAGCTCACCAGGAGCGGAGTATATGGCTAGTAAGGGATGTTTTCAAGTGCCATTGAGTATAGGTAGGCATGTGTTTCCCTCGGATTTAATCATTTTGGAATCACAAGGTTTGGATGTAATTCTGGGTATGGATTGGTATCGATGTATGGAGGGAACATCGATTGCGCCAGTAAGTCAATTTTGCTTACCACCCCAGAAGGGAGAAAGATCAAGTATGTATCCCGGCATGTGCCTAAAAGGACTCAAGTAAATTCGTTAACAGGAGTTGTGCAGGAGGAAGTACCAGTACTGAAGGATTTCCCTGATGTATTTCCAGAGGAGTTGCCAGGCATGCCACCGGATAGAGATATTGAGTTTTTGATTGAGCTTTTACCAGGCACAGGGCCAATATCTAAGAGACCATATAGGATGCCCGCAAACGATTTGGAAGAGATTAAGAAGCAGATTAAGGAGTTACTGAATAAAGGATATATTCGCCCAAGTTCTTCGCCTTGGGGATCGCCAGTACTTCTAGTGGAGAAGAAGGATGGACCATTAAGGATGGTTGTTGATTATCGAGGATTGAATGAAGTAACCATCAAGAACAAGTACCCAATACCGATGATCAATGATCTGTTTGATCGATTACAAGGAGCTAAGGTATTTTCCAAGATCGATCTACGATCAGGATACCATCAGTTGAAGATTCGAGAACAGGATATACCTAAGATGGCTTTTACCACTAGGTATGGGCTGTACGAGTATACCGTTATGTCATTTGGTCTGACTAACGCACCTGCATATTTTATGAACATGATGAACAAATTATTTATGGAGTTTTTGGATAAGTTCGTCGTAGTGTTCATTGATGATATCCTGGTTTACTCGAAAAATGAAGAGGAGCATAAGGAGCATTTGCGTTTGGTACTTGGTAAACTCAGAGAACATCGGTTATATGCCAAGTTTAGCAAATGTGAATTTTGGTTGAAGGAAGTTGGATTTCTCAGACACGTTATATCCGGAGAAGGTATAACAGTAGATCCCACCAAGGTTGACACTGTGACAAATTAGGAAGCGCCAACAATAGTTGGAGAGATCCGGAGTTTTCTTGGACTTGCAGGATACTACCGGAGATTCATTGAAAATTTCTCGAAGATTGGGAAGCCTATGACTGAGTTGCTGAAGAAGGATACCAAGTTTATATGGACCGAGGAATGTGAGGCCAGTTTCCAGGAGTTGAAGAAACATTTGGTTCATCACCAGTGTTGATTTTGCCAGAACAGACGAAGGATTATGAGGTGTATTGCGACGCTTCACGTCGAGGACTTGGAGTAGTGCTTATGTAAGAAGGAAGAGTTGTTTCATATGCCTCACGACAGCTTAAGCCTCATGAGTTAAATTATGCCACACATGATTTGGAGTTAGCAGCCGTAGTGCATGCATTGAAGACTTGGAGACACTTTCTCATTGGAAATCATTATGAGGTGTACACAGATCACAAGAGTTTGAAGTCTATTTTCACGCAGAAGGAGTTGAATCTCAGGCAAAGGAGATGGTTGGAGCTCATCAAGGATTATGATAAGAGATTACATTATCACCCCGGAAAGGCTAACGTAGTAGCCGACGCGCTGAGCCGTAAAAGTCATGTCAACACCCTAATGACGGGAGATTTACCAAGGGAGTTAGCCGAAAATCTTCGTGAGCTATGTTTGGAGATAGTCCCGAGAGGCTATGTAGCAGCATTGGAGATTCAGTCTACTTTGATGGATAAGATCAGAGAAGCTCAAAGGACTGACAAGGAGATTGCTTCTATTAAGGAGAAAATGAGAAAAGGAAAAGCTAAAGGATTCCGTGAGGATGAGCACGATACCTTATGGTTTGAAGACCGTGTTTATGTGCCTAATGATTCGGAGATCAGGAAGTTGATTCTGCAAGAGGCCCATGATTCACCATATTCGATTCACCTAGGAAATACCAAGATGTATTTGGATTTGAAGGATACTTTTTGGTGGACCTGAATGAAGAAGGATATTGCGGAGTATGTAGCAGTTTGTGATGTATGTCAGAGAGTAAAGGCACAGCATCAGAAGCCAGCGGGATTGCTACAGCCATTGCCGATACCCGAATGGAAGTGGGATAAGTTAGGCATGGATTTTATTATAGGATTGCCCAGAACTTGTTCAGGCTATGACTCGATTTGGGTTGTAGTCGATCATTTGACAAAGGTAGCTCATTTCATTCCAGTGAAGACTACCTATACTAGTGCCAAGTTGGCAAAGATATACATGACCAGGATCGTATGTCTGCATGGAGTTCCAAGGAGCATTGTATCAGACAGAGGAACCCAATTTACCTCAAAGTTCTGGAATCAGTTGCATGAAACTTTGGATACTAGTCTAGAGTTCAATACAGCTTTCCATCCACAGACAGATGGACAGACCGAGAGAGTCAATCAGATTTTGGAGGATATGCTGAGAGCTTGTGCGCTAGATTATGGATCTAGTTGGGACAAGAATTTGACATACGCAGAGTTCTCTTATAACAACAGTTATCAATCCAGTTTGAAGATGGCCCCTTTCGAAGCCTTGTACGGAAGGAGGTGCAGGACCCCATTGTCGTGGGATGGAGTTGGAGACCGCCAGTTGTTTGGACCGGATCTGATTAAGGAGTCTGAACAGAAGGTGAAATTGATTCGCGATAGGCTCAAGGTAGCCCAGTCCATGCAGAAGAGCTACGCAAATCCTAAACGCAAGGAGACAGTTTACAAAGTTAGAGACCGAGTTTATCTTCGAGTATCTCCACTTCGGGGAGTTAAGCGCTTTGGAGTTAAGGGAAAGTTAGCGCCACGTTTTGTAGGACCATACAAGGTTTTGGAGCGTATGGGAGAAGTAGCTTATAAGTTGGAATTGCCCGAAGGATTGTCAGGAGTTCATGGCGTGTTCCACGTTTCACAGTTGAAGAAGTGCCACACGGAGATGGCTGATATACCGCTGAGAGATATAGTGCCACTGGAAGCGATTCAGTTGGAAAGTGATTTGACCTACGAGGAGAAACCAGTTAAGATTCTTGAGTATGCCAGCCGAGTCACCTGCAGTAAGGTTATCAAGTTTTTCAAAGTTCAGTGGAGCCACCACACGGAGGATGAAGCCACCTGGGAACGAGAGGAAGAATTGCTGAAGGACCACCCTCACCTATTTTCTAGCCAACCCGAATCTCGAGGGCGAGATTCATCTTAAGGGGGTAGGTTTGTAACATCCCAAATTTTCAATTTGGAACGTTATACAATAGATCATCTTTGCATATCATATTTTATTGCATTTTGGTTGATCCTAGAAATTCTACGCAACTCAAGGACCCTCGGAGAGAGTTGGGGATTTCGTTATTTTCATATTTGAGTTTTCTCAAATTTTGAAAATAGGATCATTTGATTTTATTTTTTTATCTTCATTTATTTCTATTATAGAAATCTGAGAGAGGGAATAAAATGACTTTCCCAAAATAAAGAAATATTGAGGATTTAATAATAAAATCAAATAAGATTTTATTTTGGTTTTATTTGCTATTTTATTTGAATTTAGGAAAATGTGCGCTTTTCAAAATTGCATTTAGGCCCCAAATAAATGTTCATCCTGTGCGCTTTGATTTTAGAAGCCAGGGAAAATTTATTTTGGGATTTTTGGAGTCGGTTTAGTATTCCTTTTGTTTGTTTTTCTGCGTGTAATAATTAAAAAAAAGTCCGAACCGACCTCCGGGCCA